>NC_082719.1:50550481-50872141 GCF_030144855.1 Hypanus sabinus | reverse complement strand
GGATTTTCCAAAAAAGTTAGTCTGCAAAAATATTTAGATAAAATTAACCCAAATATACCTGTGTCTTTTAGCTTTCCTTGCAATTCATCCAAGGAGTGGATTCCTTCCTCTATTGGAGCATGGATCACTATTACAGTTGATCCTACAATGCAGAGGAGGCATCCTAACTTGCCGTGAATATTCAATCCCTCGTGTAAGACGTAAGATGAAAGCACAGCACTGTTTGGGAAAGAAAACATAGCAGAATGCTGCAGTGACAAGTATGCAAACATAGGAAGATATGTTTTATATAATGTATGCGTTTTTAAATCAATATGTGCCAAGGTAACTGAAGTTTTCCATTTTGACCTTAACATACAGCTCCTAAGGGTATTGATTCTTAAATGTGATCCACTAATGTGCTTCAGCTGTTTAAGTATAATATTCCCATGCACTTCATACAAAATTCTCGCTAGTTTCCCACCAATGCTTCATTTTGGGAAGTTTATTTAAACTTCAGATTTTCCCCATCGATAATAAGTCGATGATTTACCCTCCTTAGAAGTTCTTTCTTCTTCAATATGTTGCACCCCTAGCTGATAATGACAATCCAAACCACAGATTCTTTAGAGGACAACATGTAAGGTTATGAGATACCAGCACTACACTAACAAAGGAAGTGTCTGATAGTTTCGGTCACAAATCTTAACTAGACATAGGAGAGATAATGCGCCTACTTATACACATTCTGTTAAGAAACTCAATCGCTTTCCTCTTGTCCTCTCTGAAAGAACCACCTGCGTCTAGAACACCACACTGTTTTTCCACTGACTTCTACTTTGGCAGTGACAGTTGTAATCTGAACCACGTTTGTGCCCCTTGGTAAAGCCTCAACAACATTGTTGAACTGTCAGTTCTTCCAGGAAATCTTGCACCACGTTGGTTTCACATACGAGTTCCTGTGACTGTCCTCATGTCTGCTGATGACACCAATGGTAAAAGGCACAACACTGTCAAAAAATGCATTCTGCAGTTTAACAGGCAATCCTGACATCCAAATACTTTTTATCATTAAGGAAAAAGAGAATTAAAATGTCCTCATTGTAGCCTACTACTACATATTTTAAATACTTTGCATATGGTTTAATATTTTATAATTTTCTACTGTATACCATTCTCCAGTATTAATCCCCAAAATATTATTTTGCTACATTTTAATGCTTGATTTCAGATTTGTTTCAAAGTCTATAATAGTTGCTCCTATTGATAAAGTTAATCTGTTCCTAATTTTATGAGAGTTGTTAGACCTATGTTTTGCCCAAAACAGGCAAAATAAAAAAAATGTTTCTGTGCATTTTGCTATTTAGATCTATGGGTTTAAATCTCTACATGGCATTACAGCAAAATTAATCCTACAAACAAAAACAGGGCCAACTAAGTGGCAATGCTAAGCAGAAAGAAAACACATGTTCTCACCCGGAAAACCACACTTGTTGGCCGAGATGTGTTTTTCTCTCCTTTCAGCAGTTGACTTTATTTTTGCCTGTATGATCACTTGTGCCTCAATGCCCTTTACTTGATGTATGGGCTTAAAATGTTTAGCTATCTATTTTTAGATATTTTAAACCCATAGATCAACTAAGAGTGCACACAAAATGATCTAGATAAAAAAGTGTTGATAACTTCTATAAAATATTGAATAGATTATTAATATCTGCAGCTATTGAAAACTTTAAAGCAAATCTGAAATCAAATAACATTAAAAAACAACAAATTATGTACAATGCTGTAGAATAGCATTCCATGAATTAAGACATTATAAAATGTTAGAAAACCTTACACAACTTGCATCTGCTTTTAAGATGAACAGGGAAGCAGATTTTGTACGCATGTTTTAAGAACGTCTTTCAAATTTATCTGCCTCTGCCTTGCAAATAACTGAAATGTTCTAGATCAGTGGCTGCTTTGGAGGTAACACCACACATCCAAGTTACAGAATGACCTAGAGACATTGTTGCTTCCCTAGGTCTCACTCAGTCTGCATATCCCTGCCACTCAAGAGTTGAGCTGCCCAAAAATTTTCTGGGAGTGCGTGGTCTCCAGCCGATATAAAGGTAATGAAATTGTTCATTCTCAGCAGCTTTGTGAGGAACCAGTGGAGGGGTGGTCTATTATCACTACCTTGGTAACTCTGCCCTTCCAACCACTTCTGGCCCAAGAGGAAAAGTTATGTCTGGAGCTCCACTTGGCAGGGTGGATGATATGGGATTTATTTCAGCTCCTTCGTGAAGGGAGAGGCAACCAATTGATGGGTGCTTATGGAAAGCTGTCATGGAGGAAGAGCTTTGCATCTCCGAAGAAACCCAATAATTTCTGAAGCAGCATCTGATGGATTTTCTATGAATCACCAGTCAATTTACAGGATGTAGTTTTCTACTGATTAGGACTTGTAAGATATTACATTATTTAAGTTCTTTAATGGCAAGGGATTAAGCATACTGGGGAAAAATACGTTGAGCAGGGCAAGAAACAGATCAGTCATGATTTAATGGAATGGAAATAATTTAAGGAATTGAGTGACTTACTCCTTTTCTTAATCTTCCTTTTCCATGAGCATCTTGACACTGGCAGCTTATTTCACTACCCAAAACATAACTACACATCAGATGCTGGCAGAGCTAAGGCAATGATCAGAGTGGGTCCATTTTCTCTTGAAAACTCACTGTAGAAATTAACTGTGTTCTGCATCAAATCATCTTTAATAATCAGAATATGTTGATTATTTTGTTTAACTTGCAGCTTTTTAAAACTATAAGCCTGCTTCTGAAGGTGCTACTTTGTGTCAGGGCATGGTTGCTCAGCCATTTATTTACCACTGGCACCTTACCAAAATAGCCTCTTTCCTCCAAGTCCTCCAACTCTCAAGTGCTGGCATGCTTTTGAAAATAAACAAATCCAATTCTGGCCAAATATACACCTATAGAGTAATGGTTTATTTTAAAAGGTGACCATCCATTTTAATCTCTGGATTAATATATCATACCTTATCAGCACACTTAGTGCACCTAATGGTGTAACCATGGTGGCAGGTGCAAACATATAGGCAGCAAAGTTTGCAGCTTCTCCAGCACCCACTATAAATTAAAATAGTAAGAGTGAGCTTTACAAAAGGAATCATCTATCACCGTTTTCAAAGAGTTTCAGAATACACTTTTCTATCATGTCTGAATTACTCTCCGCTTTATAGAATGTTCATAAAATACAGACAATAACATTGGTAAGATAAGCGATTCCCTGAAGTTACTTTAATACTAGAAAATAGTGTACTATATGCTGCACATAATTATTTGGCCAGTGTTAAACAACATGAGGAAAAGACCAATGCAAAGAAGATTTTTTAACATTCTCACTGCTATGAATGTTCAAAAGCCTGATGAATTTTGATAAGAGTAAATGAGGAGATGCAGTTTTTAATAGCAGAAGCTCAGGAACCAGACACCATAGTTTGAAATGTAGTTTTAAAAAGCCAGAAGACAACAACAGTTCCCTTGGGCATTAAAATGATGATCAAGAATGCCTGCATGCTAAAGTGGTGGAAGCAGATTCAAGGTTAATTTTTTGAGACAGGAAAAAAAGGGGTGAATAGAGAAATAACAAGCAAGTTAAAACTCACTGGGTAATGCCAAAATAAAATCTATTCTTTTGACTTGCTCTCATATTAAATTTTAACCTAATTTATCACTGAAGCAGCTTTTGAATAATAATAGTATTCTTTGAAGATCCAATTCTTGCCTTAGATTTGGTGAATTCCATGTACCTCACCTCCGTACAATAACTTTCAGGATTACAGCGGTGGTCAGTTTACTGCCATGTAACAAATGCTACAATCAACGTAATTTGTTTTTCTGTAACTCCACAAGGATGCATATTTCAATGTAACTTGACACTCCTCTGTTAAGAAAATTGCTGCTATAAGCACCAAAGAGGCATAGAGAAAGGAATGGAGGGAGCTTGGGCAGTAATTAGGAATAAGGGAACAGCTAGAACAAGATACCTGCTCATCCACCAGGTAAATATTTTGAACTGAACTAGACATTAGTACTAATGCTTCCAACATATAATGCTGCTGATGTAATCAGGTCTTAAAAATCAGATTCCAGACCCATTAAAACTGATGTATACATGGAGCCTTTGGTTGCTTTGGCACATTCAGATACATCGAGGGAAGAACTTGGGGCACCAACTGATCCCTTTGCTATCCCATCATAGCAGTGCTAATCCACAGCAATGTAACAATCCAGACTCTAGCTATGACTAAGATAGTGGCTTAGTTATACCTTCAGTGAAAAAGATCTTTATTTTAGTTTTCAATTAATTATTTGAATACACATGTCATTATAAAATCAGCATTAATCAGCCAACATTAGAAGGTGGTGCTAAGCTACAAGGAAATGAGAAAAAGCAGGAATAGAATTGTTCTGTTGGGAGTTAGCATTGATCTGATAGGCTTAACAGTCACCTTGTGTCCTAATTGAAAAATGGAAACCAAAGCAAAATAAACAATGTTGAAAATCCAGAATTGAAACTACTGCAAATAACAATCTACCCCAGAGTGTTTTGAGCATTTTCCATGTTTACGCTTGTGCTGATACCAAGACAGATGATTTCCATTTGTTTGTGAAGCATCCTTTTTGCCTGGACCCTAACAAACCTATTCTGAGATCATAATTAACTTTACAAAAGTGAGATAGCTATCTATAGCAACCTGAAATCCTGAATACATACAAACTCAGCTTGACTAGTTTATTTATACCCGACATTAAGTAGTAGCACCAGTTAAACAAATACACACACACGCACAAAGCAACTTACTAGAGAGAAGTCCTCCCCACCATAGCCATTCCTTCAAATAGGCATATCCTCCTTGACCTGCAAGGTTATCACAGAAGAGTTAATATAATGGATTGTACTTCCAGATGGTTCAAGTGCAGGTTAAAAAACTGTCAACATTTTACACCCTATTCATTGGCAATAATGGTTAAAAATCATTATCTAGAACTTTATTTTCTTAGACATAAAATTACTTAACTTTCCAACCACCCAAGAAAGGATATAGCTAATAAAAACACTTTTCTCTCCTCTCCACACCCCCACATAATCATAATTTCAGACTTTGAAACATCCTACTAAAGAATGAACATTTTCAGGGAGTATTTCTAGTGGCTTCAGGGAACAAATTTCATAACAGCTTTGCATTATTTAAGGCATTTAATTGTCAATTCAAAATGTCTCAATGTTTTGAAACATCATACAATTTACATGAATACAATTTCAACAAACTAAAACTAATATGTCAGGAAATTGAATTACAATTTCAGTGACGATAGGAGAGCCAGCTTATCTGCCAAAGTTAGACAGAGTGAAATTTGGATTCAAGAATCTTACCAATTTATTCAGTAACAGTAATGCTTAATCTCAACAGAATGCACATGATCTTTGAGCCTTGACTGAAAATGCTTTCCAAAGTACAGACCTCATTTAAGACTCATTAGCAAGGCTCCTTGGATTTCACCAGTACTGGAAAATATGAGAGGGCCCAAGTCAGATGGGAATGAGGCATGGCAGCACGGCCATTTAATGCAGTTGTGGTACTAACTTTTTTCTGACGGTGAATGCAGTAACCCAAATCAAAAAAATGAATCATTTTCATCACACCTTGCCCTAGATACAAACATTGAAGATATTTGCGAAGTAACAGGAGCAAACCAACACTTTAACAAGCTTACTTTTGCCATTAGAAAACAGTGTATTTCCATAGAGAGTCACTGTATCTCACAACAAGCTGAACATTTTTTTCTCCTCAAAGGAAATAAATGACGAGTCATATGAAAGGAAAACTAATGTGAATTACAGCATTGGCCAAGGTGAATCTGTGCAATTCATTGCCACAGATGGCTGTGGAGGCCAAGTAATTGGGTATATTTAAAGCAGAGATTGTTAGTTTCTTGATTAGTAGAGACATCAAAGGTTACAAGGATAAGGCAGAAGAATGGGGTTGAGAGGGATAATAAATCAGCCATAAATCAGAGCAGACTCAATGGACCAAATGGTCTAATTCTACTCCTATGCCTTATGGTGATGCTGGGGTGTGATGGAATAGAAAACATTAGGTGGTGCACCAGTAGAGACTTTTGCATGTGGATAATGTCACAAGATCATTAAATTTACACTTGAACTAATAGTACAAGAAGACAGTGTAACACATACAAAATGCTGGAGGAACTCAGCAGGCTAGTCAACATTTCCTCTTTTCCATAGATGCTGCCTGGCCCTTTGAGTTCTTCCAGCATTTTGTGTGTTGCTTGGATTTCCAGCATCAGCAGAGTTTCTCTTGTTTGTGATAAGAAAACAATGCTTTGGTTAAATATCTCATCCAGATCAGTTCAGCAATATTGTTGAGGAAAAAAAACTTCCATGGGAATGCATTCCCAGTTACAATATGGGAGTCAGTGGGGTTTAAAAAGGCTTCTGTTTTCGAGCAGTGGTCCCCAACCTCCAGGCCATGGACCGATACCGGGCCGCAAAGGATGCAGGGGTGCAGCAGTAGGCAGAACACAGCCAGCACATCTTTAAGAAAAAAGCTGAAATAAACAAGCTAATCAATTAGGTGCTGCCCAGCACGTAAATGTCAGTGCAGATCAATGATCGGTCTGTGGCCTGGAGGTTGGGGACCGTTGTTTTAGAAAATAGTGATAAGGACTTTTTTCTAAATATGTGATCTCTTCTTAATGCAAGGGTACAGTAAACCCAAACCTTGAGCACCTGAAAAACGCACAGGCATGTATTATCCATCTGCATAGAGGTTGCATATATAAAAAGGACATATTTTGAATCTAAGTAAGAATAAAATGGGACCATAGCCAAAAAACAAGTTCAAGTTGCAGTATATTGTCATCTGTGTGCATTCTCGTATACAACCAAATTATACGATGTTACTCCAAACCACGGTGCACTCACAATGCATATATCACACACATCACACAGAACAAAATATTACCACAAATAAATTAATAAAATAAAAGTCAAACTGCATTGATGTGCACATCACAGGTAAACAATTACCAGCTTGCTATCCTAGTAACAAAATCTCAATGGTGGTAAAGTATTCATTCATCCAGATGGTCCTGTACCTCCTTCCTGACAGTAGTGGGTCAAAGAGATTATGGGATAGGTGGTAGGGATCCTCAACAATGCTTTGTGTACAACACTCACAGAAAATGTTACAAAGTGGGGGTGGGAGCCCTGCTGATCCTCTCAGCAGGTTTTACTATCCTCTGTAAGGTCTCATGGTCTGATGCTTTGCAGCTTCTGTACAATGATGTGGCCAGACAAGACTCTCGATGGTGCTCCTGTAGAAGGTTGTTAGGAGGAGGACCAGAAGCCTTGCATGCCTTTATCTCCTCAGAAAGTGTAGATGCTGCGGTGCCCTCTTGACTAATGAGGAGATGTTGTGGGTGCCGGTTCAATTGTCTGTTACATGCACACCAAGGAAATTTGTGCTGTCACTCTCTGCATGACAGACCCATTGATGTGTAATAGACAAAGTCCCGACGAAGGGTTTCGGCCCGAAACGTTGACTGCTCATTTCAACGGATGCTGCCCAACCTGCTGAGTTCCTCCAGCTTGTTTGTACGTGTTGATTTGACCACAGCATCTGCAGTGTACTGTGTGTTGACTGATATGTAATAGAGACTGGCCGACCTGTGCCTTCCTGAAGTCCACAATCATCTCTTTTGTATTGCGCATGTTGAGACTCAGTTTAGTGTTCTCACACCATTTGATAAGCCTCTCTCCCTCCTTTCTGTATGCCAGCTCATCATTGTCGCTGATGCGCTGAACTTGATGATGTGGTTTGAGCTGGCTCTGGCAGTGCAGTCGCAAGTTAGCAGGGGTCACAAACGCAGGAGATTCTGCAGATGCTGGAAACCTAGAGCAGTAGTCACAAAATGCTGGCAGAACTCAATGGGTCAGGCGGCATCTATGGAAACGAGAAAAAACAGTCTATCTTGGGTCAAAACCCTTCATCATGTCTGGAAGGGAAGGGGGAAGATGCCAGAATATAAAGGTGGGTGGGGGGGGGGGAGAGGTAGGGGGATGAGCAAAGCCAGGTGGATGGGGGAGGGGGAAGTAAGAAAGAAACTGGGGAAAGGCCAAGAGAAGAACGTATCTGACAGGAGGGGAGACTGGACTATGGGAGGATAGGAAGAAGGGGAGGGAAAAGGTAAGAGGCCAGAATGGGGAATAGAAGAGGGAAGGAGGTGGGGAAATAACCAGAAGGAGAAATCAATATTCATGCCATCACTTTGGAGGCTACCTAGTCGGAATACAAGGCAATGCTCCTTCACCCTGTGAGTGGCCTCATCGGGGCAGAAGAGGCAGCCGTGGAGTGGCACGTTAGAATGGGAACAGGGATAAGAATTAAAATGGTTGGCCATCAGGAAAATCTAATGTTTGCAGGCAGAGCGGAGGTGCTCTACAAACTGGTCTCCCTATTTACACAGCCTCACCAATGTAGAAGTGGCAGCACCAGGAGCACTGGGTGCAGTAGGCAACCCAAGCAGATTTCCAAGTGAAGTATTGACTCACCTGGAAGAACTGTGAATGGGCAGGTGTAGCACAGACAGGTACCGACTGAGCACACAGCCCTGTGGGGTACCAGTGCTCAGCGTGGAGTTTGAGATGTTGCTGCCAACTCGAACTGACTGTGTCCTTCCATCAAGAAGTCCAAGATCCAGTTGCAGAGGGGGTGTTAAGTCCCAACCAGGACAGTTTACCCACCAGCCTCTGAGGAATGATCGTGTTAAGTGTCGAGCTGAAGTCAATGACAACATCCTGGCATCATTTTCTAGGTGGGACAAGATGGAGGGGAGAACCGAGGCTATGCCATCACTAATGGACCAGCTCGAGTGGTGGATGAACAGTAAAGGGTCCAATGTAGCTGGAAGATGGGATTTTATACTGTCCATTACCAGCCACTCCAAGCACTTCACAATTGTTGAGGTCAGTGCTCTATGTGGTTAACGTTTAGACTAGTTACTTTCATTCCTGGGCACTGGAAAGATGGTGGCTGCCTTGAACCCTGCAAAGACAGTGGACTGTTGCAAAGGATGACATCTGTTAGCTGAGCCATGCAATCACTCTGCACTTGGCCAGGCAGCTTTGAGTGAGTTTACCCTGGCCTGGATCTCCCTCACCTGAGCTGTGGCCAGTCAGGATGCCTGTTCCTCAGTTGGTGGGGGGGGGGGGGGGGTTACTCTCCTTGATGTCGCATCATTCATTTTGTCAAGTCATGCATTGAAGGAATTCCACCTGTCAGGAAGGGAGAAGTTGCTGCCGTTGATGCATAGGGTGGAATTGTAATGGGTTCTGGTTTGTATACCTTGCTGCATGTCCCTGGTGTCACAAAGGTGTCTGTGAATTTCCTGTGAACTCTCACTTTGAGAATTAAGGAGGAACTTACACGCATTAATTAAGAGACAAATGAAATATGAGCTTCCATTTCAAACCATTCACCCACAATATTCCTCCAGCCCCTGAATGCGTAAATGAAGGCTGGTCAAGATAAGGCCCCACTTCCAGAGCACTGATCTTGAGAATGTTGGTGCTGATCTTCCACTGTCCCAGGATGACTAGGTGGCTAACTTCTTCTAATGAGGCCCCAGGCAGTGCATCAACCTCCTCAAACTTGCTCTGTCATTGATACCATGAACAAGGGCTACATTCAAAAGTGAGTAGAAATACAGAGGGGTTGGGAATGTTTAGGTAAAATTAGAGGTACAGGTTGCTGTAAGATAGATATGCTCCAAGGAAGATGGGACAAAATTAAAAAAAAATAATAATAAATCAGCAATTACTTGGGTAAAAGAAGGACTAAATTTCATCCCAGACATTATCAAACAAAACAATTTGATAATTGCAATATTAGAAGTAATTTCTAGTTCCTACATGATCAATTTAAAAATGTTTTCTCATCCAATCTGTTATATCCTATTAATATCCTAAGATCCTAAGAAGGGGGTCAGTAACCCCCTTCTCATTTATTTTAACCTCCAGCAAATGTCCTACTTTTCCATATAAGTATATGTCTAGTAAATCTTCTCTGAACTGTATCTAACATTCAGAGGAAGTTTAAAGAACAAGATTTCATCGTACGAAATTAAAAGTAAAAACCTATGGTTATATCTAAACTCCAGTCCCTGGGAGTAAACGCTTCACTCTGATCCTCGACTTCCTGATCAATAGACCACAAACAGTAGTTAGACAGTGTCTGCCACAAGTATTCTAAACATTGGTGCTCTGCACTTTTGCTTCCTCAACCCTCTACCCATTTTTATCAATGCTCCATACACAACCACAAGAGTTGTAGGCACTGCTCAGCATATCACGGAAACCAGCTTCCCCACCACAGACTCTGTCTATTCCTCTTGCTGCTGCAGCCTGCAATATCAAAGGCCACACCCACCTTGCACAGTCTCACTTCTTCCCTTCCACTAGGCAGAAGATACAAAAGCCAGAAAGCACATCCCACCAAGCTCAAGGGCAGCTTAGTAATGACTATTAAAGAGTTCTCTAGTTCAATAAGATGGACTCTTGACCTCACAACCTACCTTGTTATGGTCTGCCACCTTAGTGCTTACCTACATTGCACTTTCTCTGTAACTGTTACACTATACTGCATTCTTATTGTTTTACCTCGTTCTGCTTTAATGTGCTATATAATGACATTTTCTGCTTCAATGTACTATATAAAACCAAAAGATAAAGGAACAGAAGTCGGTCATTCGGCTCATCGAGTCTGTTCCGCCATTCAATCATGAGCTGATCCAATTCTTCCAGTCATCTCCACTCCCCTGCCTTCACCCCATAACGTTTGATGCCCTGGCTAATCAAGAACCTATCTATCTCTACCTTAAATTCACCCAACAACTTCACCCAACAACAGCCACTTGTAGCAACAAATTCCATAGATTTACCACCCTCTGACTAATGTAATTTCTCCACATCTCAGTTCTAAAAGGACATCCTTCAATCCTGAAGTTGTGCCCTCTTGTCCTAGACTCCCCTACCATGGGAAATAACTTTGCCATATCTAATCTGTTCAGGCCTTTTAACATTCAAAATGTTTCTATGAGATCTCCCCTCATTCTCCTGAACTCCAGGGAGTACAGCCCAAGAACTGCCAGATATTCCTCATACGGTAACCCTTTCATTCCTGGAATCGTTCTTGTGAATCTTCACTGAACCTTCTCCAATGTCAGTATATCCTTTCTAAAATAAGGAGCCCAAAACTATACACATACTCCAAGAGTGGTCTCACGAGTGCCTTATAGAGCCTCAACAGCACATCCCTGCTCTTATATTCTATACTTCTAGAAATGAATGCCAACATTGCATTCGCCTTCTTCACAACCAACTCAACCTGGAGGTTAACCTTTTGGGTATCTTGCACAAGGACTCCCAAATCCCTTTGCATCTCTGCATTTTGAATTCTCTCCCCACCTAGATAATAGTCTGCCAGTTTATTTCTTCCACCGAAGTGCATGACCATACACTTTCCAACATCGTATTTCATTTGGCACTTCTTTACCCCTAAACTATCTAAGTCTCCCTGTTTCCTCAACACTACCCGCTCCTCCACCTATCTTTGAATCTTCGGCAAATTTAGCCACAAATCCATTGACATACATTGTAAAAAGCAGCGGTCACAACACCGACCTCTGTGGAGCTCCACTGGTAACCGGCAGCCAGCCAGAATAGGATCCTTTTATAATGACACAGAGGTAGAAAATGCGCTGACTGGCTGCATTATGGCCTGGTATGGGAACACCAATGCCTTTGAGCTGAAAATCCTACAGAAGTGTGCTGGATTCAGTGCAGTATATAACAGGTAAAACTCTCACAAATACATGAAATGTTGCTGTAAAAAATCCATCATCAAAGATCCTCACCACCCAGGCCATGCTCCTTTTCTCACTGCTGCCATCAGATAGAAGGTATAAGTACCTCAGGACTCACACTACCAGGTTCAAGAATATTTATTACCCCTCAACCATCAGGCTCTTGAACAAAAGGGATTAACTACACTCTTTTAAGGACTATTTTATCTTGTTATTTCATGTTCATTATTTATTGCTATTTATATCTGCATTTGCACAGTTTGTTGTTCATTGATCCCGTTTACTGCTACTGCTTTATAGATTTGCTAAGTATGCTTGCAGAAAAAGAATCCGCAGATGCTGGGAATTCAAACAACACACACAAAATGCTGGTGGAACACAGCAGGCCAGGCAGCATCTATAAGGAGAAATACTGTTGACTTTTTGGGCTGAGACCCTTCGTCAGGACTAACTGAAAGGAAAGATACTAAGAGATACTAAGATACTAAAGAAAAAGAATCTCAGGCTTGTATGGGATGACAAGAATGTAGTTGGATAATAAATTTAACTGTATGAATGGTATGCAAGAAAGGATCTCACTGTATTTTAGTATATACCTCAACAATAAACCAGTTCTAATTAGATTAAATCAAAGTTTGAGATTACTTTAGGGAACAGCATTTTGATGAACTAGAGATCTAGAAACCTGGAATTCATTGCAATAAAATCATTATAAAACAGGTTCACTGATACAGATGGATGGAAAATGTTCTGCTTTGCTCACCATACACTTTACAAAATGGATAGTCAGGCTGATAAATAAAGATTGCAGGGAACTTCATTTGAGCTGAACAAAGAACTGCATACTCACCTCTCACAGGTAAGGATTTTAGCCAAGCACTTCCTTATTCTTTTAGTTATTAAAGGAATAATCATCTGGTCTTTATTACCAAGTTATCTCAAGACTTATGACACAAAAATAAAGATTGAATGTAATCCTCATTTTCCTAAATTACTGTTCATATTAAACTCATGCAAATTATTCCTCAGCATTTACTGTAACTTGGAATTTGGCTGAACAATTTGCCCAAGGTCAATGGTTCAAATAACTGTAAAGCTAATTCATCCTTGAAACTTAAACAGCGTTGATTTCAAAATCTTAAAAAACAAAATATACCAGCTCTGATATTTCCTTTATTAGCCAATCGCAAGAGACCCTTCTTCTTGAGTATAAAGCTGCTTCCAATGAAGAGACTGGATGCGATCGCTAGTGCCAGCCCAATGTACAGGTTGGATTGCGTTTCAGGCCAAGTTACTGTTTCAAGGTCTGTCCTGTTGAATTCTTCATGCAGTATATTGTGATGAATGTCTTTCACTTTGGTCACATTGATGATCCAACATAAAGCCCACTGAGACATAGATGGGCAAGCAAAAGAAATGAAGGAACCTGTGTAAGAAAAACATTTTCAGTTTATTTATAGTATCTGTTTATAATCAATTTAAAAATATATATTTTCTAAAATATATTTTAAGATAAATTACGTCCTACATTGTACTTAATCAAAAGTGAGATATTTAATTAATGTCATTAAAGGTTATAAAGATGGGGAAATTTAATAATGGATTTGAGCCAAATCAGATTTATTTTTAAAATGATACTTTATTCAAAATATTCAATTTTGAAGAAGTATTTTTTCCATAATTGAACTACCAAAAGCAATATAAAAAGCGAGTATAAGAAATGGCAGAAGGCACATAGTCTTTTCAATCTGTTCCACAACTGGTGGCTCCCATATTATAACCAATTGGGTATAAGAAATCCATGGTTTCAAAGTAAATAAATAAACCACATTTTACCATCACTCTATTTTTTGATGCTAACCAGATGAGGCATCTTACAGAACTCACAATATATACCATTTTCTAGGAATACATCAACCCAACCCCCACTTGTCAAGAGGGACTCGTATTCATAAATTATGGATGATCTGACTCAACTTCCATTCCACTTTCTTGCTTGTTCTCCATATCCCTTGGATCCCCTATAGACCAACAATCTATTATTTTGGCCTTAAATATCATCAATGAATTCAGTAACTCATTGGCTGCATCAACTGATTCATGACCCTCTGGAGAATAAATTCCCCTTTACTTCAGCCTTAGATGCACCCCAATTCCACAGGGATAACTTCCACTCGGCATCTGTGTTATAAACTCCCCTCTGAATTCTATGTTCTTCAAGATAACCTCACTTCTTTAAACAAAAAAGTTCATCTATTTTACTAAAGGAAATAGCCCCACATTATTCTTCATCTGCCAATAATGTCCAATCAATTAAGCTGTCTACCTCTTTCCAGGGGTCTTACATTCTTCATATAATGTGAAGGAATTATGGACAAAGAGGAACTGGCACAAGTGAGATGAGATCTGAGGCAGATCATACATGATCACTGCAGATGATCAGCGATTTACTTAACACAGCATGAATGGCAGAGACACTGTAGCTTAATGAAAGGTCAGTAGAAATGCAGATTACTCAACTGCAGATTGATTCATATGGACACAAACCATACAGTTTGGTTAGTCACCTTTATTAAGGAACAAGATCAACATTAAGTTTTGAAAAATTTAATCAAGATAAATGATCAAAATTAATCAAGATAAATTTTGAAAGTGTTGTCACAGATGACAGTGTTTTGAGTTAACCCCACAACTGCAGTGATTACACTAGGTTGACAAGAAAAAACAAGAAAGGTCTGATTCACAGAATCAGATGTCAATTGAGCAGGTTTTACAGTTCAAGATGATGTACTACCCAGATTGTTACACAAACCTTCAGATGCAGTGATTTTTCACACTGCAACTTGTAGTAAAGACCTTCCAGTAACGGGCAATGATGCTTCTACCTCTCACACCGAAATAAAATGAAGTAGCCCAGACAAAAGTCCAAATGAAACTTTACAGCTTTTTTTTTTATTGCATGCTTGAATTATCAATTGGCCAGAAACATTTATCAAGGGAGCATTGAGTAATGGATGCAAGTGTTCTCAAGAGGAACACTGCAGACAAACGACATGCAAAATACACTGGAGTTCCTCAATGTCAAGGTATTGCTAGAAGTTGCATTGAAAAGCAAAAACCTGCAAATGCTAGTAAAACTAAACTAAAAATCAGAAAATGTTAGCAATGTTCACAAGATCAGGAAGCATCTGGACAGAGAGAAAAAGCAGTTTCATTGCATGTGAAGATCTTTTCATCAGAGCCAGAAATGTTGGAAATCAGGCATGTCTTAAGTAGCAGAAAAGATGGTCATGATGGAAGAAGAAAAACAGGAATATTAAAGACAAGGCAGGGAACGAATGACACAAATGGTGGTAGTGCTGGCTGAGAGACACTAATGCAGGTTTGTAATCATCTCCGCTGGACTGTTGGGAATCCTAGATTCAGTGGGCTTATCAGCCTTTAGCTCCATTAGTTTATCAAGTACTTTTGTTTATCAAGTCCTCTCCTTTTTGCCCTTAGACTTTCTATTACTATTGGGACATCTTTAGTGCCTTCTGTGTGAGAACTAGACAAAAACATCAAGCAATACAAGCCTAAATTAGATCATCATAAGAGTGTTACGTCCATAGCCCCCTCCTTTGTGAGAATCGCAAGATCTCTGTTGGGCTGGGTCAAGGGGCCCAGGAAATGGGAAAAGAGATGTGCAGGCTGGCTCGTTTCCCCAGTGATGTAAAGCTACGGGACATGGCCATTGTCTCTTGGAGACCAATTTGTGGATTGAGCTACTATACTACGTGAACAGCCTCAGGCAAAGTGGGCTGGTTGAGGGAGAGAGTGCACACCCCCAACCTGATTGACATCGATGACCTTGCAAGTCAGGATAAAAGAGGGTCTGTAGGAACAGTCCCTCAGATGCACCAGAAGAAACGTTAAGCGACCACGTAACAGCAGGAAGTCATCTGAATGAGGTCACGTGCGTTCAATTCTGTGGCTGGAATTGGTGGCTGGAACCACGGAAAACAGCTTGTAGCTAACAACGGGGGAATCCGCTCCCCTGACTCAACGGATTGGCATCATAAAAGACCTGGGCAAGTTTAAACCGCATCACTCTTAAACCCAACAACGCTGCAGCTTGAACGAACTGATAGTGACTGTTATCTTTCCATCAGACAATACATTATCCCCTAGACAACGATAGAGCTATTTCTTATTGGTTATTCTTATACCTGCGCTTTAGATTTAGTATTGACGACGTATATTATCTGTATGTTTGCATTAATCTTATTTTTGTGCCCTTTATCAATAAATATTTTTAAAAATAGTACCATCAGACTTCAACGGACCTCTCTATCTTTGCTGGTAAGTGATCCAGTTACAGGATTTCGTAACAAGAGTAAAACAGACAAATATTTAAATGATGTTTAATCTATTCCACATGGATGTACTGGTATTGGAAACATAGAAAATCTACAGCACAATACAGGCCCTTCAGCCCACAAAGTTGTGCCGAACATGTCCTTACCTTAGAACTACCTAGGCTTTACCCATAGCCCTCTGTTTTACTAAGCTCCATGTACCTATCCAGGAATCTCTTAAAAGTGTTACGTACCCCGTTACTGGGTTTACAGGCCAGCAGAAATAGAAGAATCCATTGGAGTGTGGTGGTATCGAAAACTAGAAGTGTTTATTAGTAAACTATACAATATAGTATCAAAAATGCAAATATACATATAAAACAAGTTAGCAATAATAAAGATAGGTGTAGGAATAATAATCAACAATAATAAACAAGCTCTATCAATGTCTAGGGGTAAATGAATTGTCATAAGAGAATGTACAGTTCAGTCCATGTGTGCTGAGGTAGTTGTGGTTGCTGTATTGGAGAGAGGGAGGGGGAGAGGGAGAGGGAGAGGGAGAGGGAGAGGGAGAGGGAGAGGGAGAGGGAGAGGGAGAGGGAGAGGGAGAGGGAGAGGGAGAGGGAGAGGGAGAGGGAGAGGGAGAGGGAGAGGGAGAGGGAGAGGGAGAGGGAGAGGGAGAGACTGACTGCAGCCAGCAAACCTTCTGTTGTTTTCTGATCCTGTTGTACTGTTGTGGTCACTTGGGTTATGACCCTCTGTTCTCAGCCAGACCTTTCTTCTGTGGTGGACTCGTCACTCTGGCATGAGTGGACACACACACAAGCCCCCACCGGCCCTGCCCTCACACTGTGAGCTTTGTGACCGATCTCCTGATTCGGTCCTCGAAGCCCCCACCTTCCTGTGGGTGCACAACACTCGGTCAGTGTCCACTGGTGTGCCTGATGGGTGTCTCCCCACATCTGTCTTTTATCCCCACTGACAGGGTATCAGCCATCCATCAACTCAACATGACCATGTCCATCAAATCAGGCCACTCCTGCTGTCTCCTTAGGAATGTTAACGAGCAAAGTAACGTAGCGAAAGATTGTTTACCTTTCCATCAGTGAAGAAGCCATAATACATAAATCAGTTGTCTCTCTCTCTCTTATCTGTAGCAGATGTTCCTGTCTCTGTGCTTCATCTCTCTCTCTCATTAGCAGCATAGCAATAGCAATAGTGCATAGTTCTCAAACGGGGGGGGGGGGGGAATGGTTAACTCTTCACCCCATTTCCATCAGGTCTGTTCAGCACTCATAACAAAAGACCCTATTGTTTCTGCCTCCATCACCACCGCCGGCAGTCCATTCCACGCACTCACCATTCTCTGTGTATAAAACTTGCCCCTGACATCTCCTCTGTACCTACTTCCAAGCATCTTAAAACTCTGCCCTCTCATGCTAGGCATTTCAGCCCTGGGAAAAAGCCTCTGACTATCCACACAATCAATGCCTCTCATCATCTTATACACCTCTATCAGGTCACCTCTCATTTTCTGACACTCCAAGGAGAAAAGGCCGAGTTCACTCAACCTATTCTCATAAGGCATGCTCCCCAATCCAGGCAACATCCTTGTAAATCTCCTCTATGGCTTCCACATCCTTCCTGCAGTGAGGTGACCAGAACTGAGCACAGTACTCCAGGTGGGGTCTGACCAGGATCCTATATAGCTGGAACATTACCTCTCAGCTCCTAAACTCAATCCCACAGTTGATAAAGGTCAATGCACCGTATGCCTTCTTAACCACAGAGTCAACCTGCACAGCAGCTGAGTGTCCAATGGACTCAGACCCCTAGATCCCTTTGATCCTCCACACTGCCAAGAGTCTTACCATTAATACTAGATTCTGCCATCATATTTGACCCACCAAAATGAACCACCAGGTAGCCTTGTACAAGAATAACAGATAATCATGTCAGTTTAAGTTTCAAAGTTCAAATTACATTTATTATTTATACTCCGTACAGCCTTGAGATTCATCTCCTCCTGGGCAGTCACAAAACAAAGAAACCCCATAGAACCCATCTTTAAAAAGGCTGTCAAATGCCTGACATGCAGAAAAAAAAGCAAGTCATGCAAACGATAAAAGCAAGCAACTGAACTGAAGTTGATGAAAGTGAGTCCACAGCCACGAATCCAGTCACAGCCGACCCAGGGAACATCAGCTGCAGGCCACAGCCTAAATTCACCACAGAGACGAACAAACCTTGCAAGCAGTGAGCTGAAAGGTGAACTTTGAACTACAGTGAAGATTCATTAGATTAATTCCTGGGAAAAGACTGGGCAGCATAGGCCAGTTATCTGTGCCATTTAAAAGAATTATATGGATAATTCTAAGATGCCTTGATGAAGTAGATATTGTGAGAAGGGATTAGGGAAAGCAGGGAAGTGGTGTGGGGTCAGAAGGCCAGAACAAAAGGAATGCTCTCATAATAAGTGATGAAACGTTTAAGATTGGTAAGGACAAACAACTAAAAAACATTATTTAGTATCTCAGTGGACTTTGGACTGGAAATGAAATCAGAAAGATTTTGTGGTCAAAGATGATGCATATAGGTATACCATGAATTAGAAGAGTATCAGATTTGCAGCTGAGATTCCTAAACAAGGATTCATAAAGAGGGAGGTTAGACGAGTGTGAATAGAATTCTGCCAAGAACCTGGATTTTGTCTTACTACTACTGAAAACGTACACAGATTTTGCTTGTAAAGGGAATGCAATTCCTGTTTGCCTTTGGTTTATACAAATACATTCTCACCTGAAAGATCTATCTGTCAGAATAGAAAGCTTGAAAGGAATCACACAAAAGCTGTAAACACAGCTAGCAGCATGTTCTGCATTCAGCCTTTGACAACTCTTCCATAACATATATAAAAACTGGTATAAAATGGTTTAGGAATAAAACAAATGTAATACACACAAAATGCTGGAGGAATTCAGCAGGCCTGGCAGCGTATATGGAAAACCTTTGGGACGACACCTGCGTGCATTACTTTGATTTCCAACACCTGTAGATTTACTCTCGTTTAGGAATAAAAACATTTACCTTTAGTATAACTAGAACTCAGCATTCAGTTTGTGGGTGCAGTATTGACATCGAGTAAACGCCTCACTGTTGGAAAGTGTGTCGAAAACGTTCCGCAAATAACTTTCCCAATCCACTACCATTACCTGCATCTTACAGCACCTATCTCATTGCCTCCGCCACGCTATCCATTTTCAGTCAAGGCATCAGAAATAAATGTTTCCACTTTTTTATTCAAAGTTTAAAATGCAAATAAAGGAAAATAAAAAAAAACTATGAAAAATTGTAACAGGACTGAAACGCCACAACAGCAGAAGCATTTCGTGTTCCTTGTAAAGATCAATAGCACAAATTAAAGATAACTTGGTTTGATGAAGGGAGTGTTGCCTTACAACATATTTCCGCATTATTTTGGAGGGTCTAGTTACATTTTATAGCTAGTGGGGGTTACATTTTGGACTCAATGAATACGTGTTATAAACCACACACAACTGGCTCGAATCAGATAACGATTTAAACAGTGCAGTCTCATTATTAAGTTTCTAATTCTACCAACGTTTTAAGTGGGTAATAAAACTTAATGAATGCCTTACATTTATGCCAATGTAAAATGAATAAGCTCAAAGTTGGACTACTATGGGTAATTGGGGTTCTGAAGCTGCGTCTATATATCGCGTCATTGCGGTTTGACTAGAGAAACATATTCTCTTGCAAAATGTGGCATCTGTATTTTGGTTCAAATCACGAAATATTTCCGTAAACACCCCGTGTATTATTTTTGTAACGGAAGTTGAAATAAAAACATAATACAGACAATACACGGATGGCAGGCTAGAGGAGCCGAAAGACTTTACCTTCTACACAATGCTTGTATCCTGGATCCATCGTAATCTTTCCCCAAACAACGGGAAGTGTTGTTTCCTCGGAACAAACTCTGCAAGTCCTCTTGGCCAAAATGCCGAACGCGCTGAAAGTTTCTCTCCGAAAACCTTTTCAAGCTCACAACTTTAAAAACCAGTTCTTTAACTGGTGATCTCCCCCATCCTTCCGCTGAACACTCATCATGCGACTCTACTAACCAGCACGTCCTCTTACACTCCCGCTAAAAGGCACGCCCCCGCCCCGCCCCGCAAGGTGCTCTCCGTTCTCAGGTGTGTCGAGCTGTCACTCACACACCGCCCCACCTGTCTGACAGGGCGAGCACTTGACAGGTTGGCCAGGAGGATTTGCCTAATACCCTTTGATTTTAGTTCTGAAATTTTGACGCTGTTATGCTTTCTTACGGCATTGTAAACTTCATCTCCGTCGTTCCAATATTACTTAGAGAGTATAGAATAATATAAGCAATTTAAATAATATCATTACAAAAGTGATGCTTTCTCTGGCACCTGACATTTTGTCGCAACCCCTGAGGAAAGTAATTCACAAAAGGAAAATGTAACATTACCAGACGAATCTTGTTCATAGAATAGAAATATAACCAGTCCCATGGGGAGCAATGGCGCTTAGAGTAGTGGAAAGGAAGCTGACACGGCTCTGGTACTTTGGTGCTCTAGTATTCCACTCAGGTGGTTTAATGCGGGCCAAACACACCAATCCATCAATTTCAAAGTAGCCCCAACACCTCGATTTTTTAGACCCAATTTACTTGGCCTTCAGCCAGTTGTTTTAATTAACAAAAAAAGACTAGTCTTTTTTTAATTGATTGCTCTTTTTTTGGTATGGATATTCAAGATAGATTTGCTCTTGGGAAATTCATGTGCGGCCTTTCACATGAAGAGATTTGGTCCTAATGCCTTTTTGTGAGATAGAAAGTTCCATGACCAAGCCTGTAAATGAATGGTGATATAAGGACAAGTCAAAGAGGCCTGTCAGTTAAAAGGGAACTGGAAAGTGATATTCCATCTAGTGTTTCATTTTTAGAAGATTTGCAAAATGTACTCGAGTGTTTTTCCCATTAAATATCTGTATGAGATAAGGCTACTGGTAAACCAGCTAAAAGGTTGTTGAGCCTAAACTGCCTTCAAGAACTATATTGTTAAATATAGCTTTTTATAACCACAATCTTCCTTCATGTCAGGTATAACACAGGACAGTTTAATTCTGATCTCCATTGACTCAAGGCATACAGGGAATCTCCTTGTCACATATGAGCAAATCTTCACTGGCTGAAATCCATTTTCTGGGCTAAATTGAAGTTTTGCATTCAGCATATTGCTAATTTGATGCAAGAGCTTCAAGCAGCTCCAGGCCTTAATGCTTGATTTCATACATATGAACAATGAATCCAAGGGTGACCTAGTCCCCATGGAAACATAGAACAATAAACAACCAGCATTTATCAGGCATTTTTGAAATATTATGTTGCCAAGTCAGAATCAGCTTTCGTTTCACCCTCAGTCGAACTTGGACAGGTAGTCCTGTGGATTTCTGTCAATTAATATCATGGTTAAAATGCTAATCAAAGATCTAATCTAACCTCAATAACAATTGGGTGTGGCTTCATTTTAAGTAATGTATGTATGGGAGGGTAAGAGAATTAATTTGGTGTAGTCTTACTCATAGTGAGCCTTTTAAAGATAAACTGGTTTGTTTAGTTACACAAATACTAGGTTGGCCTTTCAAAAAGGAATAGGTTGGAGAATATTAACCTGCTGAATGCCAAAGCATGTGTACATGTTGCAAGAATGTTATTATGAAGCCTTTATTAAGCAGAGTTTATACGTGAATGATGAATGTACAGCTCAATACATTTTTAACATCTGATTACAACCCTGTTAAAATACTTGGAAGTTTAACAATGGGCCTGATTTTTATAGTACAGGGTACCTTGCATCATACTTCACTAATTAAACCTATAGTTATATTTTCAGGTACTTAAGCTTTGTCCGAAAGATTGGAACTGCAAACCCTGGTGAACAATGAGACCAACTACATTGCATAAAGAATAAGATTTAAGGACTGAGAGAAAAAAAACATAAAGATGGAGAAGAAGGATGTATTAAGTGTCAAATAAGGTCCAGGAAGTAATTACAACAGCAATGAACAGTAATCAACAGGCTGATTACAATTGTATTAGGGAGGCATTGTGGAGTGTAGATTGGGTGTTATTGTTATTAGGTAAGTCTAAATTGGACATATAGGTCACCTTGTCATAATTCAAGACCAATATGTTCTTATGAGAAACAAAGAGAAGGATAGCAAAGTTCAAAAACCTTGGAGGATCAGAGATGTTGCAATTTTAGTCAAAAAAGAAAAATGTATTTGTAATTATAATTACGGTGAAAAGCTTTTCTAGCACGGCATTCAGACATAACACAATGCTTTGCGGTAGTACACAGTAAACCACTGACAGAATGCAGAGTAAAGTGTAACTGTTACAGAAAGAGTGCAGTGCAGGTCATGACGAGGTAGATAATGAGATCGAGAGTCCTTTTATTGTATCAGGGGATATTCAGTAGTTCTATAACAGCAGGGTAGAAGCTTCCCTTGAGCCTGGTAGTGCGTGCTTTCAGGCTTTCATATCTTCTGCCGATGAGAACAGAGAATGTCCAGGTTGAGTGGGGTATTTGATTAAGATGTCTGCTTTGCACAGACAATGAGAAAGAAAGTATATGCTATTGGACAAGGTAACTGAAGAATATAAAGGAAGCAGAAAAGAATTTAAACAGAAATCAGAAGGGCTAAAAATGTCCTTCATGTGAACTATTAAGGCAAATCCTTTACAATTTATACATACATTAAAAACAAGAGGTTGGATAGGGAAAGTGGAAGAAAAAGGAGGGAATTTATGATTGGAGCCAGAGGAAGTGGGCAATGATTTACACAAGCATTTTGTATCTGTATTCATCAAGGAGAAGGAAACAAAGGATAGTAAGATTCGAGAATGGTATGCTGATATTCTAGGGCATATTGATATCAAGCAAGAAGTGGGTTTGGGTCTTGTGAAGAACATTATGGTGGATAGGTTCAATAGCTTGATAGGTTCAATCATCTGTAGTTGGGAAATTGCTTGCGTTACGAAATTCCTGTAACTGGATCACTTACCAGCAAAGGTAGAGAGGTCTGTTGAAGTCTGATGGTACTATTTTTAAAAGTATTTATTGATAAAGGGCACAAAAAGACGATTAATGCAAACATACAGATAATATATGTCATCAATACTCAATCTAAAAATGCAGGTATAATAATAATCATCAATAAGCAATAGCTCTATCGTTTGTCTAGGGGATATTGTATTGTCCGATGGAAAGATAAAAGTCACCGGCCTTTCAAGCTGCAGCTCTTTGGGTTTAAGAGAGACGGTTTGAAACTTGCCCGGGTCTTTAATGAGGCCAATCCGTTGAGTTGGGGGAGTTGGTTCCCCATTGTTAGTTCCAAGTCATTTTCCGTGGTACCAGCCACCAGTCCCCAGGCAAGGGAACCGAACGCATGTGGCTTCCTCCAAATGGCTTCCCGCTATTACGGGATCGTTGGCGTTTCTTCTGGTGCATCTGAGGGGCTGTCTCTACAGCCCCTCTTTTATCTTAACTCGCAGGGTAGTAGATGTCAATCAGGTTGGGGTGATGCAATCTCTCTCTCAACCAGCCCACTTTGCCCGAGGGCTTGCACGTAGCATAGTCCCCAATCCACAAACGTTGTCTCCAGGAGACAATGGCCATGTCTCTCTCTCATTTCCTGGGTCCTCTGACCCAACCCAATAATGTTCTTGCGATTCTCACAAAGCAGGGGGCTACCTCGTACCCTTTGGCCCCTCAGAGCTGTGGTACATTCATAACACCCCCTTTCTTCAAAGCGTTTTCACCAGCAGTGAAAACGAAGTAGTACAGAGTCTTACAGGGTTTTAGAATCTAACACAATACAGAAGTTTTTTTTTACAGAGTAATATAGTGATACATTCAATTCAGTATCTAAACAGTTAACGATTTCAGTGTCACTTTCTTTAATATCTTAACATCTTGTACCGTACGAACGTCTTGTAGCATCAGACTTCAATTTAATAACCACCTATTTTTTTTTCAGCAACAAAACTAAGGAGGTGTGCTCTTAGCATGCGTGCATCTACAAAAGTTTATGTAAATACCAGTCGTTCGGTCGTTTTCAAACTGAACAGACAGGCTTCCAAAGGGGTTGTCTATATTATTCACAGGCTTTGTCGAAATCCCGTACAACCGGCTTTGCTATTTAAAAATGGCGTCCCCCTTAACCGTCGCCTCTGCTCTGGGGAATTTGAGTAAGGTGGCGAGATAAACCCTTGCCCGCCTGTTCCATAGGAATTATTTTATCAACACCGTGTCCCAAACTTAGCCCATCTTCTGAATTTCCACCCACCTCTGTAATTTTACACAGGTGGCTAACCCTCTCGCCAGGCCCCTTCAGACTATATGGTTTCAGTTCGACTTCCTTGCTCAAGCAGCATTTCAAATTCTGCCCTTTTACACCACACGCTGGAATAACAATAGCGTTGGGGGCCCTGTCATATTCCGGCTTAATCTGTAAGCGATCTGCAGGGCTTAAGATTTCTTCATTTGATTTGGGAACTACAGATTTCCCGTTTCCTTCAATGATAATTCTTATCTCCCCCATTCTTAAACTCTGCATTAACTTTGAACACACCTTCGAGCACAAACACCTGGGAACTCTCAATTCCCACGGTTAGCAACGTTAACCCTTTTCCCACTGAACCAAGTCTATCCGACCCACAAGGATGGCCGTCCCGTTCCACTGAATCAAATACCTCAGACTTTTTCTGAGCTCCGTTACTAGGTTCAGTACCACGTGCATCCTCATCTTGGACACACTCAAACGGGACATTGGCCTCTTCCAGGCTTTCAATACCCGTACCCTTTTCAAATTCTAAGTTCCCCTGATCCTCCCAGTTACTCTTTGGGCAACTCCCTTCCAGAGTAAACTGAACCCCACGGGCTGAAGCAACCTCATCTGCTAACCCAGCAGACTTCTTCGAGGTAATGGCATCCTTTTCCTTTAGGACTGCCCTCATTTCATTATCGGGAACACCTTGAGAATTTTCAACTTCTTCAAACAGTTCTGCCAAACCAGACAGATCATCCTTGTCCAACTCTGGACCTCTTAACCACTCTAGTGGTTCCTCATCTTTATTTCTGGCGTCTAGGACCTTTCCCCTCGCTAAGGGCAGATCTACCTCCGCTTCCTTACCCTCTTTGACTTTACTACTCTTCGTTTTACCACCCTCTAAACCCTCGTGGTACAAGGTCGGTAGGAACGTCTCCGCCAAATCAAAACTGGCCAGATTTAAACTGCTCTCATTCTCAGCTGCCTTTCTCGACAGGCTGCGAGTGACCGCGCATGCGGGGTAGATCTTGGAATCTAGGGGCGGGGCCACCGCACACACCGGTCGGCTGGCCATTGGCATGGCTGGCCAAACCTTACCACCTGCTAAATCGTTACCGAGAAGGACGTCCACGTCCTTCCTCGGGAATTCTGATCGCACCCCTATTTCAACTGGTCCAGATACCAGCTCACAATCCATAATGACCTTATGTAAGGACACCATTTCGGTTCCTTTACTTATCCCCTTTACAGCTACCATTCTCGTCTTTCGACCAAACTCTAGTACCTTACTGCTGATCAACGACAGCTCAGCCCCCGTGTCTCTCCAGATCTGTATGGGAACTGGTATGTCTCCCTCCTTCACAGACATGGTTCTGTGTGACAGACAAGCCTCCAACCCTTCTTGTACTCTGTCTACCCGAGGCTCTCTCGTCGATCTACTGATTTCCACGGTACATCCGATAGAGACTGCTGCTTTCCCCTTTCCTGTTTCTTTCCTCGGAGCAAAGCACCGCGATGCAATATGTCCCACTTCTCCACAATTAAAACAGGTCAAGCCCGGAAATCTCTAGCTGTCTGGCCTTTCCCCCGGGACCTTACCACTAGCTCCCGGCGGGACCTCTGCCTCAGCCGGAGGACTTTCTCGATCGTTCCCACGGTCTCTCTGGGTACTTTTATTTGAGGAAAACTTTGTCGTGTGTTAGGGCATATTCATCTGTGAACCTAGCAAATTCTGAGATGGACTTATCCGGCTTCTTATTCGGATGCATCCAGATATCCTCCGAAACACACCCTTTAAATTCCTCAATCAGAATTAACTCCCTGAGGTGCCCATAATCTTCTCACACTCTCTCTGTGGTGCACCACTGGTCCAAGAGCACACCCTTCTCATAGGCAAACTCGGTATGCGTCTGATTCCACCCTTTCTTTAAACTTCTAAACTTTTGTCTATAATCCTCAGGTACTAGCTCCTAACCCCAGAGAATGGCCGCCTTTACTTTGTCATAACTCTCCTCCTCTCCCTCCTCCATGGCCAACGCCGTATATGCCCGCTGTGCCTTCCCCTTTAACACACTTTGTAACAGCGCCACCCACTGACCTTTTGGCCACTTCTGATTCACTGCCACCTTTTCAAAAAGCAAGAAGTAACTATCGACGTCTGTTTCCTCCAACGGAGGTACTAGCCTCAATTCTCGACTAACATTGAAGTGCTCCTCTAGGTCTGACCCCTGACCGCGTTGCTCTTGCTTTAACTTCTCCATCTCCAAGTCATGTTTCCTCTGTCTCTCTGCCTCCCTCTCCTTCTCGGCCCTTTCCTTCTCCTTCTCAGCTGCTTCCAGCTTTTTTAACTGAAGTTCATGCTCTCTTTGCTTCTCAGCTCTTTCCTGCTCCCTTTTCACCTCTAACGCCCTTAGCTGGAGCTCCTGATCCTGTTTCACCTCTAACTCCTTTAGCTGGAGCGCATGCTCCCTTTGTTTGTCGGCCCTTTCTCTCTCTCTCTCTTTCTCGGCTGCTTCCAGCTGCTTTAACTTAATTTCATGTTCCAACCTTAATTTCTCCAACTCTAACTGAGCCGTCCCACTAGCTGGTACCTTTTCAGGGATATTTTCCAATACCTCAGCTGCAAATACATTCTTCTTGATGTAATACTGAGTTATGGCCCTTCGCACCTCCCGCTTTTTCATTGACGACCTCACCTCTGCGAGGTTTAACCCGTTCACCAAATTTACCAAGTCTGATTTGGTGGCTGCCTCTAGCACCTCCAGAGTTGGGTTTTCTATAAATTCATCCACGTCCATCTTTGCTGGTTTCCCGTCTGGCTACCCGCGTACCAGATCCAAGTTTGGACTTACAAGCCCGATTCACTGGCTCCCCAATTTGGTTTCAAATCTCAAGACGAGAACCCCAATTTTGTTACGAAATTCCCATTACTGGATCACTTACCAGCAAAGATAGAGCGGTCCGTTGAAGTCTGATGGTACTATTTTTAAAAGTATTTATTGATAAAGGGCACAAAAAGAAGATTAATGCAAACATACAGATAATATACGTCGTCAATACTCAATCTAAAAATGCGGGTATAATAATCATCATCAATAAGCAATAGCTCTATCGTTTGTCTAGGGGATATTGTATTGTCCGATGGAAAGATAAAAGTCACTGTCCTTTCAAGCTGCAGCTCTTTGGGTTTAAGAGAGACTGTATTAAACTTGCCCGGGTCTTTTATGAGGCCAATCCGTTGAGTCGGGGGAGTTGGTTCCCTGTTGTTAGTTCCAAGTCGTCTTCCGTGGTACCAGCCACCAGCTCCCAGGCAAGGGAACCGAACGCACGTGGCTTCCTCCAAATGGCTTCCCGCTATTACGTGATCATTAGCGTTTCTTCTGGTGCATCTGAGGGTCTGTCCCTACAGCCCTTCTTTTATCTTAACTCGCAGGGTAGTAGATGTCAATCAGGTTGGGGTGATGCAATCTCTCTCTCAACCAGCCCACTTTGCCCGAGGGCTTGCACGTAGCATAGTCCCCAATCCACAAACGTTGTCTCTCTCTCATTTCCTGGGTCCTCTGACCCAACCCAATAATGTTCTTACGATTCTCACAAAGGAGGGGGCTACCCTGCACCCTTCGGCCCCTCAAAGCTGTGGTACATTCATTACACTTGAAGCTATCATTAAAGAAAAAATAGCAAGGCACCTGGAAAGAAATATATTTATCAGGCAGACGCAGCATGGATTCAGCCACGGTAGGTCCTATTTGAAAAACTTACTGGAGTTCTTTGAGCATATACTGAGTACAGTGGATAGAGGGGAATAGATGGATGTTATTTACTTGGATTTCCAGAAGACATTTGATAAGGTGCCACATAAAAGACTTATCCATAAGATAAGGATGCAAAGAGTTGGGGGTGATGTATTAGCATGGATAGAGGATTGGTTAACTAATAGAAAGCAGAGAGTTGGGATACATGGGTGTTACTCTGGTTGGCAATCAGTGGTGAATGGTGTGCTGCAGGGACAGTGCTGGGCCCACAACTATTAGACCATAGGACCATAAGATATAGGAGCAGAAGTAGGCCACTCAGCCCATTGAGTCTGCTCTGCCATTCAATCATAGGCTGATCCAATTCTTCCAGTCATCCCCACACCCTTGCTTTCATCCCATACACTTTGATGCCCCGGCTAATCAAGAATCTATCTATCTCTGCTTAAATACACCCAATGACTTGGCCTTCACAACTGCTCATGGCAACAAATTCCACAGATTTGCCACCCTCTGACTAAAGTAATTTCTCTGTATCTCAGTTCTAAATGGACGTCCTTCAATCCTGAAGTCATGCTCTCTTGTCCTAGAATCCCCTACCATGGGAAATAACTTTGCCATATCTAATCTGTTCAGGCCTTTTAACATTCTGAATGTTTCTATGAGATCCCCCCCCCCCCCATTCTCCTGAACTCCAGGGAGTACAGCCCAAGAGCTGCCAGATGTTCCTCAAACAACGGTAATGCTTTCATTCCTGGATTCCGTGAATCGTCTCTGAACCCTCTCCAATGTCAGTATATCCTTTCTAAAATAAGGAGCCCAAAACTGCACACAATACTCCCAAGTGTGGTCTCACAAGTGTCTTATAGAGCCTCAACATCACATCCCTACTTTTATATTCTATACCTCTAGAAACGAATGCCAACATTGCATTTACGTTCTTCACAACTGACTCAACCTGGAGGTCTCTCCCCATCTAAATAATAGTCTGCCCGTTTATTTCTTCCACCAAATTGCACGATCATACACTTTCCAACATTGTATTTCATTTGCCACTTCTTTGCCCATTCCCCAAACTATCTCAGCCTCTCTGCAGGCTCTCTGTTTCCTCAACACTACTCACTCCTCCACCTATCTTTGTATCATCGACAAATTTAGCCACAAATCCATTAATCCAAATCATTGACATACATCATAAAAAGCAGTGATCCCAACACTGGCCCCTGTGGAATTCCACTGGTAACCGGCAGCCAGCCAGAGTAGGATCCCTTTATTCCCACTCTCTGTATTCTGCTGACCAGCCAATGCTCCACCCATGCTATTAACATCCCTGTAATTCCATGGGCTCTTATCTTGCTAAACAGCCTCATGTGCAGCACCTTGTCAAAGGCCTTCTGAAAATCCAAGTACATCACGCCTACTGCGTCTTCTTTGTTTACCCTGCTTGTAATTCCCTCAAAGAATTACAATAGGTTTGTCAGGCAGGATTTTCCTTTCAGGAGACCATGCTGGTTTTGGCCTATCTTGTCATGTGCCTCCAGGTACTCCAAAATCTCATCCCTAACAATCGACTCCAACAAATTCCCAACCACTGATGTCAGGCTAATGGGTCTATAGTTTCCTTTCTGCTGCCTCCCACCCTTCTTAAATAGCAGAGTAACATTTGCAATTTCCAGTCATCCAGTACAATGCCAGACTCCATCGATTCTTGAAAGATCATCGTTAATGCCTCTGCTATCTCTCCATCTACTTCCTTCAGAACCTGAGGGTGCATTCCATCAGGTCCAGGAGATTTATCCACCCTCAGACCATTAAGCTTCCTGAGCACCTTCTCAGTCAATGTTCATGATATATATTAACTATCTGGAAGAGGCGACCAAGTGCAGTGTATCTAAGTTTGCTGATGATGCTAAATTGAGTAGAAAAGCAAATTGTGCAGAAGATAGAGAGTCTGCAGAGAGATATAGACAGGTTAAGTGAGTGGGCAAGGGTCTAGAAGATGGAGTACAATGTTGCTAAATGAGAGGTCATCCACTTCAGAAGGAAAAATGAAAGAGCATGTTATTATTTAAATGGTAAAAATTGCAACATGCTGCTGTGCAGAGCGACTTGGGAGTGTTTGTGCACGAATCACAAAAGGTTGGTTCGCAGGTGCAGCAGGCTATTGAGAAGGCAAATGGAATGTTGGCCTTCATTGTTAGAGTGAATTTAAGAGTATAGAGGTTACACTGCAACTGTACAGGGTACTGATGAGGTCATACCTGGAGTACTACATGTAGTTCTAGACTCCATATTTGAGGAAGGATATACTGGCTTTGGAGGTGGTGCAGAGGAGGTTTACCAGGCTGATTCCAGAGATGAGGGAGTTAGTCTGTGAGGAGAGGTTGAGTTACTTGGGACTGTACTTGCTGGAATTCAGAAGAATGAGAGGAGATCTTATAGAAACATAAAATTATGAATGGGATAGTTAAGAATAGAGGAAGAAAAGTTGTTTCCACTGGTAGGTGAGATTAGAACTAGGGACATAGCCTCAAAATTTGGGATGGAGATGAGGAGGAAATGCTCTTTCCAGAGGGTGGTGAATCTGTGGAATTCTCTACTCAATGAAGCAGTGGTGGCTACCTCAGTAAGTATATTTAAGACAAGGTTGGATAGATTTTTGCATTGTAGGGGAATTAATGGTTATGAGGAAAAGGCAAGTGGGTGGAGATGAGTCCGTGGCCAGATCAGACATGATCTTATTGAATGGTGGAGCAGCGGCCTCAAGGTTAACCTTCCCACCATCATCATCCTCCTGGCTAATGTAGTCTCTGGAAAGTAACACTGAAGATCTCTGAGCAAGACTGCCATACCAGAGAGACATCAGGGACTATTCCACACTTTGCTTCACAGAGAAATTGCTGACCCCCAGCACTCCAAACCAGAAGGCTTCACCTTCCACCACATTCTCCTGCACGCCAGGGAATAAAGTCCTAATCTATTCAGCCTTTCCCTATAACTCATATCCTCAAGTTCCAGCAACATCCTTGTAAAGTTTCTCTGTATTCTTTCAATCTTATTGATATTTTTCCTGTAGATAGGTGACCAGAACTGCACACAGTATTCTAAATTGGGCTTTACTGTCGTCCTACACAACTTCCAATGTCATATACAGCTTCAACTACACCTAAGATCTTATATTTGAGAAGAAGACAAGAAATGCATTATGATTGGAAATAGCACTCAGAAGCATGAAGGACTTTCAATCAGATGTGAGTTTATTGCTCAAAACTACAGGAGCAGCAATCACAGCATCAGCTACGTCTTCTCCATCAGGATCTGGTCACACTGAAATTGAAGGTGGTTTCAGTGAGAAACCAGATCACCACAGGAATTTGAAATGTGAGAAACAATGGATCACATGACTGGGGGGACAAAACGTTCTGTTTCTAATAACAGAGAAACTCCCAGTTACTGCCTGTCTATTGATGTCATCTCATGGTTACAATTGTCAAACTGAACGTCTGGCGCCAAAGACAGAAAGCTGACTCGGGATTGCAATCTGCAGTATGATTGAGTCACCCTCTGAATGCACTGACAGCAGTACGATGAATACCTCAGAAGTTAACAACGAGAATTGAGCAAGCATGTCAAATGGTAACTATATCACAGAAGGTGACATTGCAAAAAAATGCAGTAAGTTTACAACTCCCATTAAGATAAGTGAAGGCATTGTAGTAAATGTGGATGATGCAATAGATAGCTCAATAGTGAGGCAAGATGCAACAAGCTTATATTTGGACAATTCCCAAATATCAAAAGTTAAGTCCTGCATTTTCCAAATATTAATGACACTGGGGAAATGTTATATGCAGGTGCCTATTATAGCAGGGAAATTAAGATGCTGACATTAGAGCACTTGGGAGGACACATCCACTTTCAGACAAGCACTCGGAAAAGTAGATTTGGTTCCGGAACAGGCAGGCCTATCTTTACTACCCAAATCATTTGCTTTGCCTTTGTTTCAGTACAAAAGAAGAGACGGTCATGAGAACCAATGATATGAGCAAAAATGACTGTGAGGCAAAACCATGAGTCAGCACCCGAAAAAGATGTAACTACAGGAATGAAGAGCAACTGTAGAGATATAGTGAAGAACGTTGCTGAGAAAGAGCAAGTAAAGAGTAAATTAAAATCTTCCATCATTTGGAGCTGTAGGTTTTAGAAATACTAAAAAGCTGAGCTCTTGGAACTGTAGGAGCATCCACCAGCTGAATGAAAAGGAAAAAAAAAATTGTTTTATGCAAGCTTCCAATGACATTGTTTGGTCCAAAGGAAAATCAAGGCTTCAAAGCAGGAACTTAAAAGGAAGTTGTTGCATTTGGGGCTTGCAATGAAAAGAGAGCCCTGAAACTTAATGAAAATTCAAGCTGGACTACCAACAGGAAGGAACTGTTTGATGGCACACATTCTAGAAAATAATGCAGCAAGGATTCATTAAGAATCTTATAAAAACAGTTATGTTGATTAATCTTAGCCAAATCTTCAAGGTTTCTATAAAATTCCTGCCCCTAGAGTTAGCTCAGGAGAATGAGATACCTGTGGAAGTAGTATAGGTATGGACCACTTGGCATTTGATGATTGTCCACTTGGCGGACTGCAGAGATATAATCCATGGATAAAAAGCAGTAAGATACTGGAACACCCAAGTCAAACATGAGCAGCAAAGTCATATCAAAATCTTCACCCCAGTCACTGAAGTACACCATACATCTGTAATGGGTAAGGGTCAAGGATGCTATGGATTATTAGTGCAGATATGACACTGGACACTGAAAGCACCAGGGCCGAGGGAGGGGGTGAGCCAAAACATGAACTACTTGAGAGGAAAGAACAAAAGGCCCATGAGAGAGTGGTTTGGTGCTCCAGTTTCTTCCCACATTCCAAACACAAATGAGTTAGTAGATTTATTAGTCACTTGGGTGTAACTGGGCAGCACAGGATCTACATCTTCTGATCCTATGTCACCTCTTTCTAAGCATTTGATTTCATTTTTTACCAACAGAGCTTACCTTTCAATGGAATATGTATCCTTGGATGTTAAGCTTCCAACTATTATCTTCTTTCAGCCACAACTCAGAGATGCCAACAATATCATACCTGCCAATCTCCAACTGTGCTACAAGATCACCTACCTTATTCCATATACTGCATGCATTAAAATATAACATCTTCAGTACTGTATTCATCACTCTTCAATTTTTCCCCAATATTAAACTTCAACTCATCTCACTGATTACAATTGTCTACCCTTCCTCACAGTCTCACTACATACTGCATTTACTTGTAAACCAACATCTTAAAGGTCTGCCTGAGTGTTATCAGAATCAGCATCGGGTTTATTATCAACGGCATGTGTCGTGAAATTTATTAACTTAGCAGCAGCAGTTCACTGCAATGCATAATACAGAAGAAAAAAAAGTAAAAGTAAACAAGTAAATCAATTACAAAATATGTATTTTGAATAGATTAAAAATTGTGCAAGAATAGAAATAACATACATTTAAAAAGTGAGGTCGTGTTCATTGGTTCAATATCCATTTAGGAATTGGATGGCAGAGGGGAAGAAGCTATTCCTGAATCGCTGAGTGTGTGCCTTCAGGCTTCTGTACCTCCTACCTGATGGTAATAGTGAGAAAAGGGCATGCCCTGAGTGCTGGGGGTCCTTAATAATGGACACTGCCTTTCTGAGACAGCACTCCTTGAAGATATCCTGGGTTCTTTGTAGGCTAGTACCCAAGATTAAGCCAACTAAATTTACAACCTCTGCATCTTCTTACGGTCCTGTGCTGTAGCCCCTCCATACCAGATAGTGATGCGGCCTGTCAGAATGCACTCCACACTACATCTATAGAAGTTTCTGAGTGTTTTTTGTTGACATACCAAATCTCTTCAAACCCCTAATGAAGTATAGCCACTGTCTTGCCTTCTTTATAACTGCATCAACATGTTGGGATCAGGTTAGGTCCTCTAAGATCTTGACAACTAGGAACTTAAAACTGTTCACTCTCTCCACTTCTGATGCCTCTATGAGGATCGGTATGTGTTCCTTCGTATTACCCTTCCTGAAGTCCACCATCAGCTCTTTCGTCTTACTGACGTTGAGCTCAAAGTTGTTGCTGCGACATCACTCCATTAGTTGGCATATCTCGCTCCTGTACCCCCTCTCGTCTCCATCTAAGATTGTACCAACAATGGTTGTATCATCAGCAAATTTATAGAAGGTATTTGAATTATTCCTAGCCACACAGTCATGTGTATACAGAGGGTAGAGTGGTGGGCTAAGCACACAACCCTGAGGTGCGCCAGTTTTGATTGTCAGCGAGGTGGATATGTTATCACCAATACGCACAAATTGTGGTCTTCCAGATAGGAAGCCGAGGATTCAGTTGCAGAGGGAGGTACAGAGGCCCAGGTTCTGTAGCTTCTCAATTAGGATTGTGGGAATGATGGTGTTAAATGTCAAGCTATAGCCAATGAATAGCATCCTGACATAGGTGTTTGTGTTGTCCAGGTGGTCTAAGGCCGCGTGAAGAACCATTCAGATTGTGTCTATCATTGACCTATTGTAACAATAGGCAAATTGCAATGGGTCCAGGTCTTTGCTGAGGCAGGAGTTGGTCATGACTAACCTCTCAAAGCATTTCATCACTGTTGATGTGAGAGCTACTGGACAATAGTCATTAAGGCAACTCGCACGATTCTTCTTAGGCACTGGTATAATTGTCTTTTTGAAGCAAGTGGGAACTTCTGCCTGTAGCTGTGTGAGGTTGAAAATGTCCTTGAATACTCCTGTCAATTGGTGGGCACAAGTTTCAGAGCCTTACCAGGTACTCCATGGGGACTTTCCACCTTTCGATGGTTCATCCTCTTTAAAGACAGCTTAACATCAGCCTCCGAAACAGAGATTACAGGGTCACCATGTGCAGTAGGGATCTTCACAGCTGTAGTTATATTCTCCCTTTCAAAGTGGGCATAGAAGACATTGAGTTCATCTGATAATGAAGCATTGTTGCCATTCATGCTATTGGGTTTTGCTTTGTAGGAAGTAATGTCCTGCAAATCCTGCCAGAGTTGCCGTGCATCCAATGTTGCCTCCAACCTTGTTCAAAATTGTCTCTTTGCAACAAATGACAGCAACAAAGACTCACACCTAGTATGGAACCAGGCCTCTTTTTGACCTAGTTACAAATAAAACTCCTAAACTGTACGTCCTGAGGTCCTGTGTTTCCTCAGTCAAGTTTTCAAAGCAACACTGATAAGACTTAAATGATGAATAATTCTTCTGATAGAATTTGAGCCCACTGTTTACATTTCCTTTGATCATTCATGGTGCTCCTGCTTTCAGCTTATTTTCCCACTAATTTCCTACTGTACTCTCACTCAAGAATAAGGGTTCCTGGAAAAGGTACCATGAACTCAGGAACAGTCCTTACTGCTCCTGTTCCTGACTTCATGATACCTTTTCCAGAATTCCCTGCACCTGTGGAGTCCATGGTGGTTTTAGATTGATCTCGCCAATGACTTGTGTTTTCCATCAGTTTTATTTTTGTTTGTTTATTTAGAGATACAGCACAGAGTAACAGTCCCTTTCAGTCAAAGCATAAAAGCAAAAAAGAGATCATATAATACAGCAAAAAATACTGGGAGGTTAGAGGATTGGGAATCTTCTGAAAACCACTGTCAAGAAACTAAAAAGCAATAAGGAGAGAACAGATGAAAAATGACGGTAAGCTAATGAATAATATAAAAGCAGATATTAGAAGTTTTTACAGATATATAAAGAGTAAAAGAGGGGTGAGGGTGGTATTGGATGCTGGAAAATGACGCTGGAAAGGTAGTAATGGGGGACAATGAAATGGGGGATGAACTTAATGACTATTTTGCATTAGTTTTCACTGTGGAAGACACTAGCAATATGCCAGAAATTCAAGAGTGTCTGGGGTCAGAAGTGAATGATGTTGCTGCTACTAAGGAGAAGACACTTAGAAAGCTGAAAGGTCTGAAGGTAGATAAATCACTTGAGCTAGTTGGACTACACTGCAGAGTACTGAAAGAGGTAGCTTTCTGAAAGTTCTGAAAGTGGAGACATTGGGAATGATTTTTCAAGAATCCCTAGATTCTGAAATCGTTCTGGAGGTCTGGAAAATTGCAAATGTCACTCCACTCTTTAAGAAGGGAGGGAGAAAAATTCAAGGAAATTATAGGCCCGTTAACCTGACTTCAGTGGATGGGAAGATGTTGGAGTCCATTATTAAAATTGAGGGTTTATGGTACTTGGAGACACACGATAAAATACCCAAGTCAGCAGGAGAATTTGGTTGAGATGGATAATAAATCGTCCACGATGGAATGGCAGAGAAGGCTCAATGGGCCAAAAGAAATTTTGTTTCAGCTGCTCCTTTCAAGGTTTTCTTGGACAATGTTAAGCTTCTCAGTTGATAGTAACTACTTACCCTCAGTCTGCAACTGCTGGTCACTATGAATCAGATTCAACTAAAGACTGTGGAACTTGAGCAAATTTTTAACACTAGTAATTTACTGAGACTGATATCACTGAATAACAACATGTTCATCAGCCTCAAATGTGCCACTCACCATTTTTTCACTATTGTTTTGCCACTGTAGAATCTCTTTGCAAATTTGAATCTTTTGTCCAGATTCTTTCTGTGATCAGTTTTATGGTGTTGAATCATGCATGCTTCAGCTTCTCAATCTCAGTGGCTTAAAGTATCTTTTCATTAGATTGAGAGCCCACTTCAAATGAACAGATTTTGCTTAATTCTTCAGCTCTTTCTCTGGTTTACAGAAAAAAGGAACAGATCTAATAGTAGTGGCCCAAATGTGCACTATTAACTGTTGCTCTACTTAGCAACTTAAGCAATATCACTGGCCATTCTTTTGTATTTAATTCTGAGTACACATCTCAGCTTCAAAGTTGTACAAGTGCATATCATATGAAAGAAACAGGGATTAATCAATACAGTTTGAAGAACAGAATGCTTTTCAGATTTACCATAAAATATCAAATTAGCAATCATGATAGATAAAAAAGGGTCATAAGTTTAATTTGCTTTAATCACTATTTTTATGATAGGAGTAATTTGACCCAATGGTCTTGCTTTGGATTTGAAGAAAAACTGGGCTGTATTGAAAAAGCATCCAGTGGTAACACACTATCTCCTGTAGTCCATCCACTTCTCTCTGAAAGTTAGATCACTGTAAGGAGCACAACATCCGTAGGATAGGAGTCCTATGATTTAGTGATGTTTCTGGTTTCTATCCTCAGAAATGTTAGCTTTGCTACATAATGTAAAATCAACCTATTACCATATCTCCTGGCTGTCATAATATTCTGGGATGGATGTTTTGGTAATATTTAAACATTAGACTTGTAGAATCATAGAGTCACACAGCACAGAAACAGGTCTTTCAAACTGCTGACCATCGAAACTCATTTATATGAATCTTACATTATATGAGCTCGCATTACCTATTAAATGTTCCCAATGATGTGGCCTCAAATAGCCTCTGACAACCAAGTCCAGCTCCTGGTCTTCCAAGTGAGGCTTAGCTAATAAGCCTGACGGAACGTTTCTACTGACAGGAGAAGGGACAAATGTGCGTTACCTGCACCTTAAAATCACCGTCACTTCGGGGAAGTGGGGCTCTCAGCCATGATTGGCAACTCATTTAGGAGAAGGAAAACTTATCCTCACACTCATGGGGAAGGTTTTGGGAATAAACCCCAAGGGTAATATCCAGAGCTGGAGTCCCTAAGGCAGTCCTACACTGAGTTCAACACTAACTGGCATCTGCTGCGACACTGCTGGTGCCAAACTGTGTCAGTCTCTGCCATTCCTTTGAGTTCATCAGATGTGTGGGGTTGGGGAGCTTGCTACATGGGCAACAGCTTGCTCTCCATATTGTACTGACCAGTTCTGAGTATCTAGACAGCTAGGACACAACTTCCATGGTCCACCCTGCCCAACAGAGACTTATTTCACATTATTCTTCTCACATTCCCATTAGATTTTCCCAGATTCTGCCACTAACCTACACACTTGGGGCACTTTATGCTGGCCATTTACCTTAACAGCCCACATGTCTTTAAGATGTGGGGGAAAACCACACAGTCGTAGGAAGAAAACTCCACAAGGTAGCACAAGTCATTAGGATTGAACCCAGGTCACTGGAGACAGCTGTTCTACCACTTTACCTAGCTTGACCCATTTTCACAATCTGAAACGTTACTTCAGCTCCCTCTTCAGCACATATTCAGCAATATCAGCTGTAACACTGGATACACCTCCTGCATTTACAGGCTGGCTGCTTTTCTGTGTCAAAATCAGAATCCTCCTGTTCCGGGTCATTTGACATTTACCAGTTTCCAGCTGATTTTAGCTGAGCAACAACATATTGTGCACTTAATGCATTCATGCAATAATACCCAATGTGTTTCAGAATATTAGGTTAGCACCTCTATATTATCTGCTGATATTCCACATGCTTTCACTGATCACAAGCAATCTATTTTTTACACTGATTAGGGCTTATGGATGGGGCTGGTTCTAATAGGCTTTTGAAGAATTACACAAAGCTGACGAAGCAGCATTTGTTACAAGATTAAAACTAGCCTAGTAAAAGGAAAATCTCAGTACAACATTGCCCATTGCTCAAGGTTACCCAAGTGAACTTAATGTGCCCAGGCATGGGTCAGGAAGTTGATAAAGAAACAAACTAAAAGTAACAAGTTCAAGGCTTACCTAATTGAGCCCAGACATTTGAAATATAAGTAAATATTTCAGGTATAATAAACAACTGTAAGACTAGTTTTAATAGCAGGTCCCTTGTATTGGGAGATTATATAAATGCAGTGAACCATAACAACAAGTAATCTTATTTGTTTACACATAGTACAATAAGAAATATCACAGCACTTCAATTCTTTTGTTAATTATAAAAACTTTGTTTTGATTATAGACTAAATACATATAAATCTTATGCTTACTAATTGTTGCTGCAATAAGTCAATAGCAAGCCTCAAAGAACTTAAGGCAGCATTAGGACCTTCAGGGAAGTTAGTCTCTTTAATACTATTCTTTGCACAAAGGTTGCAGATATATTGGTGATTATCTGGTTGTACTGCATTGGAAATTCAAGAATGGTGAATTAAAATAAAAACTGAATTCAATAGAGTTGACTACTAGTGGGCTGACATCAGGAAAAATAAGCATAAAATGATCACAATCTTGTAAAAACTTTTCAGGGAAAGAAAACCTTCACTAATTGTCATTATAGGTTTCTAATTCCACAGTATTGTTTATCTTTTTACATTTTCTGAGAAGTAATGAAGGTGATAATTGTAACTATTAGTCAAGATCTGAAAGAGAAATAGAATCTATAAGAAATGCGGGAGTGAGGTTGGTGAGTCGCCGGGTGAAATGAGTAGATTATGGTAAGTGGTCATGAAGAGGACGACAAGGTCAAAAATGGGAATGGGAAGCTGAAGGAGAGTTGAGGGGGTGGGGAAATGGAAATGAGGATTACTTGAAAGTGGAAAATACAGTGTTGATTGGATTGTAAACTACCCAACACAAGATGAGGTACAAACACTAGAAACTCTGAGGAAGCTAGAAATCCAAGGACCACACACAAAATGTTGGAGGAACTCAGCAGGCCAGGAAGCATCTATGTAAACTAGTAACCCGTTGACGTTTCGGGCCAAGACCCTTCATCAGAACAAGATGAGGTGTTGTTCCTCTAGTATGTATGCAATGATGATATTTCAGTGCTTCCTTGCATTTTCTGCCATAGATCCTCCTTAAATGACATTAGCTGTGGTGTAACATGCAAAATTAATCTGCATTAAGGTTTTCTGCTTCACTGAAACTCATTTCCCCTGAGATTCTACCAATTAAAGGGTTGACGTCCCAACTGCATTATTTGCCCTCGATAAGATCTGGGACTTCCTACAACTTTCAAATATAACTTCACACGTGTCTTAACAGTTATTCCAAGAGGTCAGGTTATGGACTCTCTAACGCCTTGGCCTCAGGATTATTCCTGTTTACTGCTTGTGTGGCAAATCTCTGCCACTTCTCACTGTCTGCTGTTCACTGTTCTGTTGGGGAAGTCATTCAAACTTCATACACTAGAAGAAGAAAATCTTTGCCTTTTTCTTCAAACCATCAAATCAGGCAGGGCTAGCAAGAGCATTTGGCTTAAGAATAGACTTTCTTGGAGAACAGAATTGGTAAATGCAATTGCCTGTATTATAGGCTTCCATGGGCATTCAGAAATTTCATTTAAGATCTTTTAGAGGAATTCTTTTTGGGAGAGCCCAGTCCTAGCCCTGGGAGGGCAAAATGGTCTCCAAAGATCATGCCTCATGTGGACATAGTTGTTCACCAGTGTGTTTAGCACTCTGTACTCTCACAATACCCTCATAATTTGCAGCACTGAGAAGATGCTTGCTGGTTTTATCATATTTTTCCGTAAGAACACACTTCAAGGATCACAGGTGTCCTCCATTACATTGGAACAAATGCAAAAAAAGTCAATGCACCAATGTCAATTATTGCACATAACATTGCTTAGCATAGAAAAATGCCATCAGGCACACCATTTCTATGGAAGCCTTCATGCTGTGCACCATCCAATTAAATTTAACGATCTTTATGCAACTTTCACAAATACTACAAGAGTGACATACAGCAATGTTTTAATATCAAAAGAATTGTAGAAGAATTTCTCATCTTCTAAGTTATTTAACAGAAGCATAATTCTTCTTGATTTTTATGCTCAGTGCCTCTTTTTGAAAAAACAGTGATATCCCATTCTTATTTCGAATGCTGTTCATAGACTTCAGTTCAGCATTCAACACAATCATCCTTTAGAAACTGATTGGAAAGCTGAGCCTACTGGGCCTGAACACCTCCCTCTGCAACTGGATCCTAGACTTCCTGACTGGGAGACCTCAGTCAGTCCAGATCGGGAGCAGCATCTCCAACACCATCACACCGAGCACGGGGACCCACCAGGGCTGTGTGCTCAGTCCACTGCTGTTCACTCTGTTGACCCACGACTATGCTGCAACACACAGCTCAAACCACATTATCAAGTTCGCCGATGACACAACCGTGGTGGGTCTCATCAGCAAGAACGACGAGTCAATGAGAGGAGGTGCAACAGCTAACAGACTGGTGCAGAGCCAGCAACTTGTCTCTGAATGGGAAAAAAACAAAAGAGATGGTTGTGGACTTCAGGAGGACATGGAGCAAACACTCGCTGCTGAACATTGACGGCTCCTTGGTAGAGATCGCTAAGAGCACCAAATTTCTTGGTGTTCACCTGGCAGAGAATCTCACCTGGTCCCTCAACACCAGCTCCATAGCAAAGAAAGCCCAGCAGCGTCTCTACTTTCTGCGAAGGCTGAGAAAAGTCCATCTCCCACCCCCCATCCACATCACATTCTACAAAGGTCGTACTGAGAGCATCCTGAGCAGCTGCATCACTGCCTGGATCAGGAATTGTACTGTCTTGGATCGCAAGGCCCTGCAGCAGATAGTGAGGTCAGCTGAGAAGATCATCAGGGTCTCTCTTCCCGCCATTACAGACAATTACACTACACGCTGCATCCGCAAAGCAAACAGCATTATGAAGGACCCCACGCACCCCTCATATAAACTCTTCTCCCTCCTGCCATCTGGGAAAAGGCACTGAACCATTCGGGCTCTCACGACCAAACTGTGTAACAGTTTCTTCCCCCAAGCCATCAGACTCCTCAATACCCAGAGTCTGGACTGACACCAACTTACTGCCCTCTACTGTGCCTATTGTATTATTTATTGTAATGCCTGCAATGTTTTGTGCACTTTATGCAGTCCTGGGTAGGTCTGTATTCTAGTGTAATTTTTTCTGTGTTGTTTTTACATAGTTCAGTGTAGTTTTTGTACTGCTTCATGTAGTACCATGGTCCTGAAAAACGTTGTCTTGTTTTTACAGTGTACTGTACCAGGAGTTATGGTCAAAATGACAATAAAAAGTTACTTGACTTGACTTATTTTATCAATCCTTTCAACTTGATCTGAGATGTCCGTTCTTGAGCTCTCTTTGGATTTGTTCAAGTTAGTGTATATTGAGTCTTCTTGCCAAAATGCATCATGTCACAAAGCTCTCATCATTAAATCTTACCTGATGGCTGTATGCTCATTTTACTTTCTGACATTTTTCTCTGTATTTTGTGCCATTAGCATTGTATGAAATTATGTTTAACATCAGATTTCCGAATGGTCTAAGAACCCATGAACATTGCCTTGTTAATCAGTTTTGCATTACTTATTATTAGTAATTTTGTAGTTTGTACTGTAATGCTGCAGCAAAACAACACAAGAGTCAGGTAGTAAATCTGATTCTGATGTTGATATCACTCCTTGGGAGATACAGCTACAAGTTTTCATTGTTACTAGTTGAATTAACTAAGGTAATATATTAAAAAAATTATTTAGCTAATTTTGTATCCCTGCATTCATTGTTCCTTTTATATTATCCTCTTAAATTTTGCCAGTATTAGCACTCTACTGATGGTTAATTTCTCACCAGTACATTCAATGATATTCTTTTTATGAAATGTGGATGCAGCATTTTGTCATTACTTTCAATATAAAAATTCAGCTTCCAAATCCCTAGGTGAAATTTAACTTTGTTTTATATATATATATGAAGTTAAATATAATTTATGTATATTTTTATTGACAGTATAAAATACAGAATAAAATAATAAAAAGTAATTCCAGCTAAAGATCTAGTTAAATGGGCAGACACCCATCAGCTAAAATTTAACACTGTGAGATTTAACATGTTGCATTTTGGAAAGAAGGGAAGCTGATATCTAGTTCACATCTTTTAAACCAATTGACATGCATATATTGTAAACAAATTGACACTGATGGGAATCTATCTTCTTTGGAAACATATTCAACAATGGTTAACAGCTTAATGTTGGTTTCAAGGAAAACTGTAGAAACCTCTGTAGAAGGCTCTGTCTAAAATTTCTTTCACTGTTGTGCTCAATAAATTAGACAATTAACTAAAAGTGAGTTAGACAATGATTAACTGACAACAATTCAAGTTTGCTGGCTAATATTTATCACTAAAATAATGTCACAAAAATTGAATATGATATAAGCTACCCTATTCACACTGCGGGACATTGTAGATAAATTAGATTCAATGTTATACTATATTGTAATAATGACCAAACTTCAGTTCAATCTTCACAGAGCTATTTTGTACATTATTTTATGATGTGTAATAATTTGATATTGGTTTTCCTATTCATATTTTACCTACTACCTGGGCTCATAACATGCATTTGATGTCTATGTTTACATCCTTGCAGTGGAAAATCAAAATCAAAATGTAAATGGATTGGTGATGCTAATATAAGAACAGGAGATTAAGTCATAACGTTCTGTATTAGTTAGTGGGCAGAGTCTGATAATCAGCTGAAGTGGTTGTACTTGCTCAGGCTGTATATTGAAGAACATGTTGGTGAAGATGCGGCTCAGAAGATTTATTGATCTTTTGTTGTAAATACTGATGATAGCTTCATTTTTGTGCTGTTTTCAACATGCTTGAGGATTGTTGCTGCAGTTGAATGAAGGCAGTTTCTCAGGTTTACTACTGACAGCCTTGCCTGCTTACTTGGATCTAACATAAATGTAGACACCTTGTGTGCGCCCAGAAGTCCATCTCATTGTGGTAGGTTTTTCTTTGCTTCATGGCATAAATAGGCACATTTAGATTTTTTTTTTGTAAGTATACTGGAAGCTTACAGTATATGATGAGATTGGAGATTTTCTGTAACCCAGTTTTTAATTCAGCATATTGCAGCTTGCAAAAATTCTTTGGCTTTTGTTAAATCATTGTTACTGGGTTTTAATGTGAAATTCTACTTGGTTGGTTTATATATTCTAGCATCTCTGAGCAAAATATGGTTATAGTGCTGCTGGGAGAGCTATGATACTTTTTTCTGCTTCAGTGCTCAGTGCTGTTGTCAAGATTTAAGTACATAATTACACTATAATAATAAGGGTGACAGTGCTGTATAATTACTGCAAACTTATATAATTAGAAAACTAAATTAAAACCAAACAGACTTAATGTTAATTTTACATAGATTATTTTACTACAGTGTCAATTACTTTTGGATCTCTCCTCTATTTAGTACATACAACATAGCTCTGCATTTTCTAACACTGTTCTCTGAAGATGGCAAATAAAATTTATATACCTGTAAGCTTGGCTGTTGGTTAGAGAAAGGACACTATGCTTGTTAAAGTATATGTTAGTGTATCCTCAAACTTGCTTTAGATTTTATGACAGCTTTAGTTCTTCTTCTGTTAAGACAACAGTCCACGATTAGGCTGCATTAGCAATAATCAGATAACAAATGAAATATTGCAAGCCATGCACAATGTATAGGGGGAATACTAGGGTTTCTTAGAGATACATATATCTGGAGAATTGAATATCCATTGGCAGCCCAGAAGAAGGCTTGGAATATTTATCAACTGTGGTTATTTGGTTGTATGGAATTTGGCTTGAGGTTATACAAAGAAGTGGAGAAGAGAAAAGAAAGAGACACAATAAAAACAATCACACAGTGAAAATCATCTGGGAAGTAGTTATAAAGAAGATGAATAATAAAGGCATGTAATTAACCAATAAATTAACAAAGACTAGGTAACAAGAAAGGAAAAAGAATGACTCTGTATCTTTGATTTTCAGTCAAACTGATTTAAAAATCTGCAAAAAAAGGACTAAAATGACATCTAAGGATTAGTACAAAGGGAAAGTAGGTAACTGTAACAAAGTGGGTACAATGGAACAGTGAAACACAAAGATCACCGTAGGTCCACAAGCCATGAATAAAAAAATACCAGATCAGAACTGAGTATGTCCTTGGAGGAGGTAATAAAATTTAAACTTTAAATTAATGAAACAGAAGAATAACTTGATACACAACATTAAATGTGATGGAACACATGTAGAATGCTGGAGGAACTCAGCAGGCCAGGTAGCATCTATGGAAAAGAGTAAACAGTTGACTTGTCCTGATGAAGGTTCTTGGGTCGAAATGTCAAATGTTTACTCTTTTCCATAGATGCTGCCTGGTCTGCTGAGCTCCTCCAGCATTCTGTGCATGCTGCTTTGGATTTCCAGCATCCGCAGATTTTTTTGTATTAAGTGTAATGTTCTTTACAATCCAGAGTGAAGACATATTTTAGAGTAGAATAGGGGAATTTACTCTGGATCTAACCCTCATAAAATTGTGGAATATATGAATTCAAAACTGTCAAAGAATACTGCTTGTTTTAGCACTGCTACTACTTACTTTGAAGATAATGAAATTCTTCAAATACCTTCTTAGGAATCTCAGAAAGCAGTTGGAAGCAGAAAAACACAATTAGAAAGGTATCAGGCTTCGCCAACCTGAGTAATATAAGAACAAAATATTATTCTGTTCTTAGTTATTCTTCTGTGCTAATATTTTTCAGAAAACCTTTTCATACTAACTAATCAGGTATACATTGTGAAAGCAATTCAAGTGCAATAACATAATATTTGAATACATTGAGTTAATGTCACTGATAATTTCACTCTATCATATAAACTTGTGTGTATAGTACTGAGTAAAAGACTTAGGGCTCCCAGATTTTTGTATGGTTTTAGATGGTATAGCCTCCACAGAGTCCTGATCTCAGCATCATTGATGCTCTCTGGGATGACCTGGAGAGACAGAAGCAACCAAGACAGCCATTGTCTGCAGAAGAATTGTGGCAAGTTCTCCAAGATGCTTGGAACAATCTACAAGCCAATTTTCTTATAGAACTGCATGAGAGTCTGCATAAACGAATTGATGGTTTTAAAGGCAAAGTGTGGTCACACCATATATTGATTTGATTTTTTTTACTATTTACTGCTATTTATAGTAAACTAGTTGATTTTAGCAACGTTTCATTACTTTTGAAAGCATCTACAGTTTACAGTTTTTTACGTGTATAATTATTTGTACATTACACATTATTAATCCTGAAGTTGGTGAGTTGTGGAGGTGATTTAATTGTTCATCTGATTATTTAATGTTTTTGTTATAAAAGATAGAATTTAGTTATAAAGCACTCTTTCTCTTCATTCAGTTACAGTCAATATTGTGAAGTAACAAGCATCTAAATAGATTAATAAATCTTTCATTAATTTGAAATGTTCATGCACATTCTACAATGTTTTAGAAGAATGTTCACAGCTAATTCATTCCCAGATTTTCTTAGTTTATATTTAGATTAGATAAAACTATGTGGCTGCCAAACCAATTAATACACTGGGCAACCTGTGATTTTAATACCTAAGAGCAGAGCATGAGAATGAGGTCCTATTGTCACATTGCATTAGTAGCTATACATGACATTCAGAGGCAGTTACCAAATTAATTCATCAATAGAGTGACCCACTTCTCAATGTGAAGATTAGACAGATGATACCACCTACAAAGTGTATCGATGTAGTTGCTTAAACTTGTAACTCTTGCCTGCCTATGTCTGTACGATTACCAACTGGAGGATAGCAGAACTACTGGTTCTGCCTCAACTCAAATATTGAGTTGTAGGACTAAAAGAAAAGCTTTCAATGGATAGTGCTAGTAAAATTGGTGAGTCAGTGATATTTAAAAGGATGAAAAACAACTAATCATGATATCAGAAAGAGAAGAAGTAAATCTGGGCAAATTCATAAAGGATCCATTGTAGTATTGGACAGCATCAACAGGGAAAGAAATGACAAGGAAGGAACCCCAAGATCTAACCATAGGCTTGTGTGAAAGCAATATAAATATAAAGAGTCCTGAGAATTGAAATGGGGGTGGTTCATATACAGTACATGCAACTATATGAAATCAGGTTTCAAGCCATAGCTGACTGCTGCTGTCCAACACATCACTTTGCTTACACATGCAGTCATGTGATGAAATCAGATGAAGCCAATCTGAAACCCTTATCACCAAGAAGATGACCTGACCTTATACAGCTGATGGCAACTTGTTGGATGTGACCATTTAGTCAATGCCACCCATTGATAAACATGTATACTCCCATGCGGCAATGTCACTGAATGTATGATGCATTATGCTTAGAATATCACTTTGAATAAAAACGATTATGGGTATGCCGAGATAAACATGTCTTGGGTCTGCTAGCTCAGCCTTCCTTGATCAGGAGCCAGAAGCCACACCAATCATCTTTTGATGAAAGATAAAGCTCATCTTGTTCTGCAAGCATTGACATGGCGATAGTGATGGTTCATTCAAGGCATCTCTCATGGAAGCCTTGCACTGGTTAATTTACTTTCAAATTTCAACATCAAGAAATGTTCATTGGAAAGTTATGGAGATAAAAATATTACAAGAATTGACATTTGATGTTGCATTGTAAGCAAAAAATGAACAATATGGAGCAGTTTGAAATATACTTAACATTTTTGAATAGTTTAAACTGCCTACTAAACACAATGCCATCTCATAATGATACAGTTATTAAAAGCTGGCATGTACTGTAAACAATGTTCAGAAAGACACTGAACATTGTAGATAAAAAAAGACTGCAGACATTGAAATCTAGGAAAGAAAAAAAGAATGCTGGAAAAAGTTTTTTTTTAAAAATCAGTAGGTCAAGCAGCATCTGTGGAAGCTGATTCAGGTTGAGACTTGTATCATTGAGAGAGATCAAGAAAAATTGTAGTACAGAGAAAAATGAAGGGGTTGGTGGGAGGAGGGGATGTAAGTTTGGAGGCTGTCTGATGATAGCTGGATCCAGATGGGGAAGGAATTTTAAATAGATGGAACTCAGGTGTGGAGAGGGGATGGGAAAGTTGATCAAGACAGAGGAAGACTAGGTGGACAGGTTGAGGTTTGGGAGGGGAGCACTAGAGGTGCAGGTTACCTGAAATTAGAAAATTCAGTATTTATACCATTGAGTTGTAAGGCACCCAAGCAAAGTATGAGGATTTGTTCTTCCAAGTTACACATGGCTACTCTATAGCAATGGCCTTATTTCAAGCCTATTCATTTCCAGAGACAGACTTGCCTCTGACATCTTCCTCTGCTTCCCACATTCAACTACTCCTCCTCCTAACCTGGTTCTTCTAATGATACCATCCATTTTTCTCAATTTCTCTGTCTCAGCCACATCTGTTCTCAAAACAAAGTCTTGTGATCTATGGCTTCTAAACTAACTCCCTTCCAGAGTGTGGTTTCTACTCTGCCATTGTTGAAACTCTCACATGCGTTTACTTCATTTCCTGTACGGTGCTCGGAATTCCTAACACTTCACCTCAGGCAGACCAGGAATTAGTCCTCACTTTTCATCCCACCAATCTCTGCATCCAGCACCATTCTTGCTATTTTCACTAACTCCAACACATCCCAAGCACATCTCCTTCACCCCCTTTCTGCTTTCTTTGGAACTCCATGATCTGCTCATCCCTCCCCATGCATTACTCCCAATACTCAGGCACTTTCCCATTTAATTGAAGGAGATGTCCCTCCACCTTCTCCTTCACCACTATATTGGGATCTAAACAGATCTTCCATGTGAGGCAGAGATCTGCCTGTACCTCTGCCAACTTGGTCTACTACATTTAGGGCTCACAACATGGTGAAACAAAGCATAGATGAGGCCATTGTCTATTGGAGCATTTGTGCTCTGTGCACAATGGTGAGTTTGAATTTCCAACTACGTGATATTTTAACTCGCTTTCCCATTCCCATACTGACGTCTATTCTCAGCATCCTCCAAAGTCACGGAGAGGTAAATCGCAAATTGGAGTAACATCTTATATTCTGTGGGCATATTCCAAGAGAGGCTTCATTCTGTTCATAAACTGGTAAGCAATTGGAAAAAAAACTGTGGCAGATTGTATGTAATGTAGAAGAATGGAAAAATATTATTTGTTGTAATTTATAAAAAAGAATAGATTTTTAAAGGCAAGCGTCTAGCAAATGTTAGCAGGCTTTATACACGACTCTCAAAATATTAACAGATAGGACAATTTTAAAGACAAGTGCTATTCTAGTCATTCCTGCAAGGGGACTGGTGATTGGGGAAAACTTGCTGCTATTATAATGAGTCTTAATGAGTACATACTCGGAGATTGTGCTCAGTTTTGCTCTCTGTAAGTAAAGACATTTATTGTTGCCTTAGGGGTGCAAATAAGGCTCATTACACAATCCCTTGAAAGGTTCCTTTGTAGGAGATATTGACTTAAATTCTCTAGAATTTTGAGAATGTAAAGTGTCTTGAAATTTATAATATCCTCTTGAGAGCTTGAAAAGTTAAATACTGCAAGACTGTTTCCTTACTTAGAGACTTTAGTATGAAATTTTATAGTCAATTAAAGGATTGGCTATTTAAGAGAAGGAATTTATTTCCTCAGATAAACATGAATTTTTGAAATATTTTAATCCATGGATTTAGATTTATAAGTGCACTAGATGGAAATATCACTTGTTCAGCTGTGATAGTTCCAAACAGTGGTCCAAATAACCTAATCTGACATTGCTTATTTTTATAGATTGCCTGGCCCCACAGACAATGCCCTGAATATCAATTTATTCAACTGCCATTTAATAAGGACAGTCTATTTGTAAAATCCATATTATCCTTTCTTTTAATCAATATTCGGAACAAATGCAGCATTTTAATTTTGGTATTATATCAAAGCACTACTTTATAGATTTAAACAATGGTCTATTTAATCACTCACCTACGCTTCAGATAAGCTAATGAAAGGATGGGTGATTATTGATCATATTACAATAAAATCTTTAATGGTCCCACTAAAATTAATTTGAAAATTGATACAATTGAGAGTCTATCATTAAAATTGATATTACATAAACCAATAATGTATATTCTTCCATTCTTGCAAGCATGACTAATTGATGGGTAAAGCTGTGCAAATTTCTATTTTGCCAAACTGCCCTTAAATCATCAATCCAGGATAAAGATAGTATACTGGCAGATGTGATGATATTCATTAACTGCCCTGTACTGGCTGGTTTGAAATATTTCAAACAAATATTGCTCAAAAACCTTCTTTATTGTATATACTGAAGCTTGAGATGTACACATTTTTTTATTATTCTTCCAGGAAAGAGCTAGAGATAAGAAATATAATAAAAGTAATGTCTGTTGATCAAAAAGATTGTAGTTAGGTTGTAAACATTTCAGATACTTTTATTTATTTATTTTCAATTTATATGCTTCCGTAAGGGTGGTGACTTAACTATTTGCATTTATTAAATGTATCATAACATAGTAGGATCTGACAATTCACTTCACAGAAAGGAATGTGAAAGAACAATTGGCAAGGAGATAATGGTACAGATCCTTCTAAACAAAGTCACTACCACGATTGCTTAGTAACCCACTGACATATTTACTTTGATGTGAAGAGCCAATTTCACTCAAAGGCATCCTGAACTTCAGTAATATAGTGCCAGACACAATTAAAACCTATAAACCTATTCTAGACAGGATCACAAAACAATATATTTAGGTATTCTGTTGTGTAATTTGAGTTTACTGATCATCATTTTATAATCTATTCTAAAGAATGTAACCATTAGGTTAAGTATCTCTCTCTCTCTCTTTCTCCTTCTCCCTCCCTCCTTTCCTCCCTGCCTCTCTCTCCCCCCTCTAATTCTCTCTCTCTCTCAGTCACTCATTTCCAGCATTTTTAACTTTTGACTTTTGTAAGTAAAAGATGTACTCTACTCTTGAAGATAGAACTTCCAAAGCCTGTAGATCTATAGGGACTACAAAATATTTCTCTGCAAGGGGTATTTCCTGAAGTGAATATAGCATAAAGTCACAGTAAAATTGCAGGAAATGAACCTAGCCACTTAAGAGAATGCTGCACATCAAAACTGATTAACCCATTATAAATATTCTTAATATATTTGCATGATGCATAATTATTGTAATTTTCCAAAGTAGTTTTCTGGCTTCATGCTCTGTGCAGAGTACCCAGGAAATTCTGCTACAAAACTCTGGTGTTTCCAGCATCCAATTTTCCATAATTTAAAAAAATGGAATTAAAACAATTCTCATTATATACATGTGCCATGGTGGTTACCTTCCTGCTAAATTGTAAGATATCCTCCTGCATTGTTTAACCTTAGTTGGAACTACTTGTTTATCCAGTTAAGAATGGCTTCAATCTATAATGTCCTCTCTGCATTAAACTTTTGTTCTTTTGGCAAGATTTTATGTCAGTCAATTTTAAAAGCAGATTAACACAACCAGTGTCAATGATGCTGCTTCTGTGCACCATCCCCCCCCCCCCTTCTCCTAGAATCCATTTCAGCAATTGCCAAGAAAATGTCAAATAAAATTTAGGATCCATAAATCTTTAAGCAATTGAGAAAATGATGGTGCTAAAATGTGGGATAGAAATTTATCATCCTTAACGTGCATTAAAAGCATACATGGTACTTTACTCCCAGATTTCATACCATCAAAAACAATGGTCTCACATTTTGTTCAAGACATTAAACATCCTGTCAATCAGAATTCAGTCAATCGGAATTCACACCTAGCAATCCAGTGTGCCAATATGTCTTAGTACTACTGCAAATCTCACAACCACAACTCCACACACACACACACAAAATTTAGCCAGGCCAGCTACGTCACTGAAAATAATGGCACAACACTCGTTGATACATTCCTCTCCCTCACAGAATAAAAAAGATCTTAAAGGATACAACAGAATGAAAGAAGCAGTTGCCACTAGAGTGAGAAAAACATAAATGCTGGAAACACTCGACAGGTTTGGCAGCACCCTGACCTGCTCTTCTATCATTTTCTGCTTTTGTTTCAGAATTCCAAAATCAGAAGCTTTTTAAAAAAACTTTCACTCAGACATTGGACAGCATCCACTTATGCCACAATGAAAATTGCAATGTTGGCCTTCATTTGCTGTATTATGCTTGGATTTGACCATTTTAATATTTTGATAGTTTTCTTTTGATAGGAGTAGTCAATTCAGCCCATCAAATTCATGCCAATTCTTAGAGCATTCCTATCTGTATTAAAATCCCACATAATAGTCCTATCAACCATTCTTTCTCACAGACCTACCACATTCAACTTCCTCCCTTGTCACTGTCCTGGTCCAAAATAAAATGGCTTTCTTTCTTTATACATAATACAGGGGCTTGCAACAGGGCTGTTAAATACATTGTCAGCATGCAGTAATCATATGTCATCTAGTAGCTACTGTATGATTTCATGCAGATGTTTAAATGCCGATTACATAGCTGATGGCCCTAGACTGAAGGCATCATGACTATTTCCCAGAGATCAAGCTGCATAATTTGCTGACTTGATAGCCATTGGAAAGGCAATCCTTGCATCAAATGACAGATTCCAATGAGAAAACCCATTGTCATCAACAGAACCTCCCATTCTCATGACCACTACCATCCTAGAGGACAGAAGGTGCTTGGAATCACCACCACTTATGAATAATCCTCCAAGAAAACTAGTCTGTCTTAAAAAAAAAGTACATTAACACATCATTGTTAGATACATAAAAGACAGACTTCAGTCCATGCTAACCTATTTCAATCCCATTTACTGTTGGTCCATTGACATCTATGCATCAGTACTTCATTTGCTTGTCTAAATACCCTTATGTGAGAGTATCTGACTCGAACACCCACTAAGCACTATGTTCTAGATTACAACCATTTCTGACTGAAGAAATTCTTCTTCAGATACCCCCCAAATCTCCTACCGCTTACCCTAAATCTATGCCCTCTAATTTTAGATACCTTTGCTATGGGGAAAAAATCCTCCTTTATACCCTATCTATGCACCTCATAATTTTGCATATCTTTATCAGGTCTCCCCTCAGCCTCCTCTGCTCCAAAGAAAATGAACACTACCTATCTAGTCTCTTCTCATAACCAAAAAGTTCCTTCTCAGGCAACATTCTGTAAACAGACACGTAACCTCGATACTATTTATGAGCCAATGCAGGCAAAATTCCACACCACAACGTATAGCGTTCACCACACAACCAATCAGCAACAAGATCCCCTCCCTACATCACAACTGAGCTTCCATAATGATCTAGGATCTCACTGATTATACATTAGTTTTTTGTGAAGGTAGGTATCTTATAAGCCTACTTCACAATCTTCAGGAATCCTAGAACTTGTACACTGAGGCCCTTCTGTTCTTTAATAAGAGAATTCTCTTATTAAATATATTATAGATATGTTTTGTGTCAAGTATTACGGCAGCTGTTACAGAGAGTGGAGAGATTGTTGAGAACTGCAATTAATTCACAATGAGTTCAGATTACAATATGGTAACTTTAATTAAGTCCAGTTAATTTTACTGGGGTTAAACACTGCAAAAATGTCAAGGACAGTCTCCTTCACTTCACCTCTGGAATTCAGCTTTTTTAAAACCAATATTTAGACCCAAGGGTTAATGAACGCAACAGTCGAACATCCCTGTTTGAACCCAAACTTAATATGTATTAGTAGGTTATTGATAATTAAGTTTCATCATTATCAATTACACCTTTCAACATTCTGTTGATATTTGATTGTAGGCTGATTGAGTAAATAACTGGATTGGATTTGTCTTGAACACTGTATACCTGAGCATTTTTCATTGTTAGGAAAATGTTATTATTGTAGCTATCAAGGAACATTGTGACTGGAGTTACAACAGATCTTGCATCTTTGACATGAAAGCTGGGATATTGCTGGAGCCCTTACCATTAGTTGAAATCATAAAATGATCTGCTCATTGATGTGATGTTGACTGAAGTGAATACCCAAATAAAATTATACAGTAGCAAAAGGCTCAGAGGGAAGCTCAGGGTGAATAAATCTTCTTACTGGAGGAACCTACAGATTCTCCAAGTGTCATTGCATGCTGCAGATGAAATCAAACCGATGATAGGAAAGAATTATTTCAAGTTACGGTATCTTCCTGGGTAATAAATCTGGTAGATAATGGTTGTCATCTCTTTAACCCTGCCTTTCAGATCCATGTGCTGAGCTCCAACATCTTTAAAGCCGGAAATATTCATGCTTCCTCCTCCAACCATACGTATTTAATTACGCACCACCCTACACTGTGAGATTTGGCAAAACTACAGAGTTCTGATCTAATCTATTGGCTGCATGAATTGATGGCTGACAGCATCATACTGCTTTTCCTGCCTGCACATGTAAATACCAATATTATAGCTTTGTTAGGTTTCTATGTATTCATCTACTTATGCCGAGATTCAGATAAGTGCAAGGGAAAATAATGAGGAACTCTCATTAATGCATCTCATTTAAGGGAGCTTGAATACCCTGAGTGACACATGGGGAAATAAAACTAAAATACTGTCTCACATTATTTGTTGCCTTGATTTGTTTAGGAATTAATTTTGTGATCAAAATGACAGCTGAGGTTAATACACATCGGACGTACCTATACGTTCCCAGGGTGTCAGTTCACCCTGCTGATGATGAGGTTGAAAAGATGGAGAATGGACAAAACAGGTATGAAAGAACAACTTTATTTAAGATGTCTTCATGGATAATAAATTAGTATTAGGTACAGCATTGACCAAAAGTCACTTTGTTTGAATAATTCTGAATGTGGACGCCTAAAATCTAATTTGTATTCTTATTTTGCCTATTATGGCGTTAGATCCATAAATGAAGGAGATGTTTTGAGAGTACAGGTTTACTTCTTTTTCTTTCCGACATTAAAATGTTAAATACATTCTTGGGAAATTAATGTGCATTTGCAAGTTCCCTAAACAAAGGCACCTAGAATGGCAAGGTCCTGTGAAAGTTCCACCTGCATTCCTGGATCAGAGTCCAGTGAAGTTAAAACTATAGCTGCCTTCAAAAGCCTGGTGACAAATTGGGTTAACTTACACAGATTGACAGACCACAGCAAAAGTAGCTCTTGTTAAATTCTCAATTGATTTGTTTGCCTGCCTGAAAAGAAAGAGTTATGCCAAGCAGGAGACAGCACTCCTTTCTCCTCCTCAAACCTTACTCCACCTGAGTGCACTGCCCTCCACTCTCTCTACACCAATCCCAACCTTACCCCTCATCGTCGTGGCTATCCCTCGAGGTTGAGGATGATGGGCTTCACTCTGTTGATCCACAGAGTGAAGACGCCTGTATCTGTATTTGTTTAACACGTATTTGATGTTGCACTCCAAGCAGCACACGGTACTTCACAAATCAACCAACTGGTTCCAGTGGCATGGAAACCACGATGATTGGAGCTGATGGATTTCTTGCAACCTTCATCTGCCTTCACAGCCATTGAGTTCGAAGTAAACTTTGTCCGCCTGTTCCACCGTTGAGGTCTAGGTTGGATTGTTCTTTGTCAGGGACCTCACCCTCAACCTTAGCACCATCGACGACCCTACCAGGAGCATAGCTCCAGATGGCATCACTCTCAGGATCTCAGGACCACACAAGCTTCTCCACCACGACAAGGTGACAATTCACGGATAACATTATCATCAAGCCAGCAGACTAAGTGGGTGCTCTTGCAGTGTGGTGGATTGACCTCTGCCTTGCAGAGGTGAAGTGGCAATTCTCAGACACCCCCTCATACCTACCCCTTGAAGAGGACCCCATTCTGGACAATTTGAAAACTGTCTCTGACACCATGGCAAGGCAGAGCTGAAGGCAGTGTGTAATCAAGAAAGTAACTTCTGTTTACACTGTAGGGGGGTGCTGGAGACAGGAGGGATGGAAATAAGAGAAGGATGTGAAACGCACCCAATAACTGAGGAACAATGACTTTACAAACTTCAAAGTGTCATTGGTTATCAGCTTGCAGTTTATATTGATTTTTAACACCTCTATTATGAATGGTGATTGATCTTGCAAGTAAGGAATTAAAACATATACAATTTACCAGCGGTCAACATCCAGAACTGAGATGTCAATTCCATTTAAAAATTTTGATTTGTTTTCAGTCCTGGCTTCAGAACAGTGTGGTGACAGGGGCCTTAGTGTTCTACTAAGGTCCATGTAAATAAAATATGTTTAAGTTGTAAGAATGCCTGTGTTCTGGCCCAATTATTTTATTTAATTATTGGTGACAACACTTTTGATCTCCACCCAAAGTTGAATTCACCTGATATCAGCTCATTGGCCACTCTCCAATCTGTCGGACTTTCATTCCAGCTGTTTGGTTGGCTATCAGGTGAGAAATCTGTTGGAAGGGTTGAAACATGGTTTCAACAGACCTGGGGAAAACATTGGCATTTTCTTTCAGAATTCCCCTGCCACTTCTGGACTTTTCTTGGTGCTGATTCTTGTTTTTTTTTTAAGTTTCTAATTTTATTTTGTTTTGAAGTATTGTGTATTTAGAATTAATTGATATTCTGGTCTATCAGTGATAATCCAGCAAGGGAGGGTATAAAATGGCCAGGACCAGAATATGCCTGGTGTGTAGAAGGGGACCTCCTAGTGACACCCAACATCACTCCCCACCCCCACAAGCTCACTGGCGGCGGGTGGGGGGGGGGTGAAAACCAGTGAAGCCTGCATGTCAGTAGGAGTTGTTATTGTGGAAAACATAGACTCTATATGCTAAAACCTACTTTTACTTTAGCATAATAATATCCAGTAAACACCTAAATGTTGTTGTACAGAGTTAAAATCAAGAGTACCATCCTTCAATCAAGCACACTAGAACTCACTATTGGGACCCCAGACAAGGTCCAGGTCGGAACTGGCTTCTCTAGAGGTGGGAAAGCCATGTGCTGTTAGAATGCACCTGACTACCTAATCATTGGTGCAAGTGTATGTAGTCCCATATATTGCACAAGGCAAATCTTCAGTTCTGCTGCTTTCCCAGACTCAATCCCCTCACTTAGGGATTCAACCATTTAAATTCAGGCCCTGTAAATTTTGGATTAAATACATTGTTTGACTTACAATTAAATCTGCCTAATTATTTAATTATTTTGGTTCTGAACTAATTTCTGTCTACAGAAGCAATGAGAAAACATGACTGGCATCCCAGGCATTCTCTGTGATTCACAGGAGTTTGTTTTATGCTCCAGATTCCAGGATCAGCAGACTACTGTATCTGTAGATTTTCTGTCCTTTGTGCAGTGGAACCTCTTAGTTTTTGGAAGCCACTGACTTGCCATGAGCTTAAGGGCCAAGTGTTGGAAAAACTTTGAAAGGTGTCAGGCAGTGTTCAAAATGCCACACCCCAGCAATCTGAAATTGAGTTCCTTATCTACCTAATCATGAATTTATCAGACTCTTTGACAAAGGCTATTTCACATATTATGCAACAGAGCAATTATCTATATATGAATCAACTTAGGGAATAGATTAATATTTACAATACTGTTTCTCAGACCAATAAAACAGCTGATTAACTAAATGATTATATGATTAACTAAATTTGTGATTCATAGCCATGGGCACCATCGTTCAACTGTGCACTCCACTACCCAATAGATGTTCAGAAATTCCAGGCCAATTGCATCCAATGGAAAATTTGCTATGTCCCGAACATAACAGAAAGATGAAGTGACAGACTGATTTATCAAAGTGTATAATCTCTGTTCCATAAGATTTAATTGATATCCTTAACTTGCCCTTTTTTTTGCATTTTAGTAAGTTAGTGTGGGCTGTGTAATATTCATCTCATGCAAAATTATTTTGGAAAAGCATCTACTCAAAAATCCTCACAATTATCCATTTATAAATTAATATTTTTTGTTTAAGTCAATTAAATTTCTAACCTGTTTGCTTTCCCTTAGGAACCAAGCCATTGCTTCTGATTTGGAGATGTCCAACATAAACAACTGTAACAACAATGATGAGTAAGTATTTGGTTGGATTTCTGAAATGTTGAACATAGCAGAGAATAATCATTTCATCATCATTTGTTTTATCTGATTCTTAAAAAGCTACACAAATTTTATTTATGACACAATAGTGGCATTCTCCTCTGTATCAGAAGATTATGGATTCAAACCCCATTTGTGAACATAATCTGGACTAGCGCTTCATATAAGTACTGAAGGAATGCTGCCTCAGCGCTCATTCATATGCAATGTCATGACTGTCTGCCCTTTCAGATAGAGATAATTTCTTCTTGTTTATCAGCTAATTCTTCAACCAACACATGCTACATATAATGTTATTTATTTAAACTTTACGTGTTTCAGAGAGAATATAGATTGGTTATCACTTCACAACAGTGACTACATTTCAGGAGTACTTTTTAACCATATTGAGTTATGCTGAACTTGTGAAAAGGACTATATAAATCCTGTTTTACTGTTTCTTCCAATGTCCTTCAAAATGGAAAAAAGTAACACTTTGTGAACAAACTCAATAATGGTGAGCGATTGGATTATAAATGTCAATTATGCATACAGAATAATATTTTTTTATTTTTAGAGAAAAAGGAAAGAAGAAAGAATCCAAAAAGAATAAGAAAGAAAATAAAGGGTGAGTGAACAATAGCTCATAATATTTAGCACAGTTTCTGTTGAAACCATTTCTTTCATTGTATGTGCTTAATATCACTTCATTTTACAGTAAATCTGATGGCAAAAAAGAAAAGAAAAGGGACAAAGAAAAGAAAAAGGACAAAGAGAAGAACAAAACAAAAGAGGAAGAAAAGGGGAAGGAAGAGAAGAAAGATGTCAAAAAAGATGACAAGAATGATGACAAAAAAGATGACAAGAAAGGCAAGATTGAGTAAGTGTCCTTGAATTTTAAGGTTGTATCTTGCTCAATCTGTGGGTTTATAATTCATGAACATGCTTTTATTTATGATTATGAATGAAGAGATTAAAGGGAAACTGTACCATATAGCCTACTGTATAATATGGACTAGTTTATGGCATAGTAACACGTTATTGAGCATGCGCTATTAGGCACATATTGATCTGAATATACATGTTCAGTTCGGGTTCCGTAAGTAAAAGGCCTTGTTAACTTAGCTCCAGTCTCTAATGTTTTTATTTACAGTTCTGTTGTGTAACCTGGCCACATACACAACAGAAACGATAACATTTAATACCTAAAGAACTTCAAGTCTGTAATCCCTGCTTAGTGGTATGGCTGTATAGTGGTTAAATTAATAGATTAGTAACTTATTTATTTTTATTTATTTAATGATACAGCCTGGTAGAGGCCCTTCTGGCCCTCCAAGATGCACTGCCCAGCAACCCACTAATTTAACCTTAGCCTAATCATGGGACAATTTACAATGACCAATTAACTGCAAACTGGTATGTCTTTGAACTCATGACAGTCTATGACATGAGAATTGAACTTTAAACTCTGACCCCCCGCCCCCCCCCCCCCCCCGAGCTGTAATAGTGCTGCAGTAACTGCTACGCTACCATGGCAACCCACTCTTCAAAAACTGAAGCTCTGGATCATGGATCCAGTCACAAAAGTTTAAATCTATCTATGGCAATTAGTAAACATAAGTTCAAGTAATGGAATGATCTTTTTGATGCAAACTGGTATCAATAATAGTAACCGCAAGCCCGCGGAAATGTCATGATTAGCTACTGCAAACCATCTATCAATTTGGATGTTTTCTAGTCAATACTTATTAATTTTAGACTCAATGGCACAGTTTTCACCTAGAAACCTGTAAATTAAAATACATTTTTAGCAAATATTCTCCCATTTCAAACATAGCTTTTTATAATGATGTTATCATAATAAAGACTTATGTACAATTGTGTTTAGATTGGCAAAACTGATACCCATTCTGGACCCGGCAGGAAACATGTATTACTACTGGCTCCTGATAATTACAATGCCAGTAATGTACAACTGGACCATGCTCATAGCAAGGTAGGTTGAGGCATAGAAATTTGTCAAACAACTTGTTGTGGCAAAGTGGTGGCGATAGTGGTATGTGTAATAATGCTGTTTCATTTGGTACAGCCAAGATAAATGGAATACATAATCCTTAATGAGTGTAACAAAATGTTGGATGCAAATTGGTATCTATTACTTGTTTCTCATCTCAATGAGAATATTTATAGAACAGGATAAGGGTAGCATACAGCATACCTATGCATGGTCTGGAAATAAACTCACATATCATTCTCTCACCTCAGGATAGAAAGACATACTAAACTGTATTGTGCTGTAGGTTTTCCATGTTTCTATGAATAAAAGAAAATAATCAATAAACATGCAGGAAGAAAGCAACTGGAAGCTCTATTTTCTTGTGCTCCTTGTCTATAACATTACACATTAGAAAGAAAACAGAAAACAAAGCAGGGAAGATAATACATTCAATTAATCAATTTGGTACTGAAGGGAATCATTGAAATTTATAGCATTAAATTTTATTAAACTTTTACCTTTGAAGAAAAAGGTCATAGGTTCAAGATGTGTTTCAAACTCTTGGATTCAGGGGAGGGAGAGAAGGAGAGATTAAATTTGACAGTGATACTTGAAAAGGAGGGTGAATATCTTAGAATGCTTTTGTAGTTAGTGCATCTGGTCAATCTTTGGAATGGGTATAAATAGCTTGCTGTTGATATGGAACAGGACTGCCATGATTGATAAACACAGGCAGTTGAATGGTTAGCAAAAATTTTTCACACAAATTGCTTTAGATATCCTACTGGGTAAATAAATAACTGTGTTGCTGAGCTACTTTAACCTGCATGATAGAAAGATAATGGTGTAATCTGAGAATTTAAAGTTTGACAAGTCATCCATTGTCTGTGCTAAGATTTGAAGGAGAAAGATCTGTTATTGAAATATAATAATGAATATATTTAATTCCAAAATATTCACTGCTGATTCTTATGAATATGTTAATTTGTTTAAAAGTTTACCAGAAAAAGTGTGACCCAGTTTAATTTACTGAATGCAGTATTCTCAGTTTAAATAAGGCGTGTTTCCACATTCCCTACTCAGAGCATGTTTTGAAGAACTTCAAGCAGATTACTTGCTCACATGGTTCATCCTTGATTACGTGTCAGATATCCTTTACATAGTTGACATGTATTTCAGGACAAAAACAGGTGGGTATATCTTTTATTATTTTGTGGGGTTATTTTTTTATCTGCACGACGACAAATTTTAGTTGTTCTATTGGGCTGCAAAACAAAAAGCCTTAGTCTGAAAATCACTGTTACTGCACCAGTCTCAAACCTGTCCCTTCCTTAGTACCAGAACATGTAAGACCCCGTTATCATCTTGTTTCAACCGTAAGTCTCATTTCAAGATGATAACTGGCCTAAATGGCCCTACCTAGTTGCTTGGGTAAATAATAGTACTTAAAGTAATTATGTAGTGAAATGGACAACATTATTTTATTTAACATTTTTGTGTGGCCAATGAAAGCAAGTGTGTTTGATATGTTAAAAGTTTTGAAACTATCCTGAGATCCATGTGAATGAATGCATGGCCTAGTAACAACCCTCTAATAACTGGATATTTTAGATTACAACAGAGAATTATTATAATTTTAATATACTTTGCTTCAGGTTTCTTTCCCTTATTTATAGATGTTAAATTTTAGATGTAGCATTGTTACACCTGTTCTGAAGATACTTGCAGAAAATATTTTCTAATTACTTTAATACTTTCTATTCTCCTAACAGGTTATTTGGAACAAGGACTATTAGTCCGAGATGAAAAGAAACTCAGAGAAAAATATTTTGCTACACTACAGTTCAAACTAGATGTTTTCTCACTTATTCCAACTGACTTACTGTATTTCATCTTGGGGCTAGAATATCCCGAAATCAGATTAAATCGTTTGAGCAGGATTAGTCGAATGTTTGAGTTTGTGTCAAGAACTGAAACGAGGACAAACTACCCAAACATTTTTAGGATATCCAATCTTGTCATGTACATTGTAATTATCATCCATTGGAATGCTTGTGTATACTATTCAATTTCAAAAGTTATAGGATTTGGAGCGGATACATGGGTATATCCAAATATATCTATTCCTGAATTTTCTCGGCTTGCTAGGAAGTATGTATACAGTCTCTATTGGTCAACACTGACACTAACAACCATTGGTGAAACCCCTCCTCCTGTTCAGGATTCAGAATACTTCTTCGTGGTGGCCGATTTCTTGGTTGGAGTGTTGATTTTTGCTACCATCGTCGGTAACGTTGGTTCCATGATTTCCAACATGAATGCAGCTCGTGCAGAGTTTCAGTCAAGGATTGATGCCATCAAACAGTACATGCACTTCCGAAAAGTGAGCAAGGATTTGGAGAAGAGAGTTATCAAATGGTTTGACTACTTGTGGACAAACAAAAAAGCTGTAGATGAAAGAGAGGTCTTAAAATACCTTCCTGATAAGCTAAGAGCAGAGATTGCCATCAATGTCCATTTGGATACACTGAAGAAAGTTCGCATCTTTGCAGATTGTGAAGCTGGTCTGCTGATTGAATTGGTATTGAAGCTCAGGCCACAAGTGTATAGTCCTGAAGATTATATATGTCGCAAAGGAGACATCGGTAGGGAGATGTACATCATCAAAGAAGGGAAGCTGGCAGTCGTTGCTGATGATGGAATTACTCAATTTGTGGTTCTGAGCGATGGCAGCTACTTTGGTGAAATTAGTATCCTAAATATCAAAGGCAGCAAAGCTGGAAATAGAAGAACAGCAAACATTAAGAGTATAGGCTACTCAGATTTGTTCTGTCTCTCAAAAGATGATCTCATGGAAGCCCTGACAGAATATCCAGATGCAAAAGCAATGCTGGAGGAAAAGGGGAGACAAATTCTAATGAAGGATGGTCTTTTGGATCTGGATGTTGCTCAGCTTGGAGCTGACCCAAAGGATATGGAGGAGAAAATAACTAGACTGGACATTGCAATTGATAACCTACAGACTAAATTTGCTAGACTTCTGGCAGAATACAATGCTACACAACAGAAGCTGAAAGAAAGAGTGACAAAGATTGAGAACAAAATTAAACAATCAGGAATGCAGTTTGATTATTCAGGACTGATAGAAGTTGAAGCAAAGGATAAAACTGAAGAGAGTTAAAAGAAGAATAGCGTTATCATGCAAATTAATATTACAATTTGGATAAGTTTTACATAACTGAAATACATCTCAGGAAGAAAGTCCACATAAAGATTGAATAACTTTATGAAGAAAAACATTTCAAAGTGTTTATGATAAATTTTATACAGAGTTCTACAACAGAAGCTATTCACAATAGCAGATGGTTTCAAAGAGCAACAGCACATATTTAAAGTGTTGGCCAAATGATAGAAGGGAGAATGTGAGGAAGAACATTTATGCACAGAGTGAAGCTGTGAAATGGAACTCATTACCGATAAGGATGTTGGGGGAAGAAAAGCGTTAATAAGCACCAATATGGATTGGATAGGCACTTAAATGAAAATAATTTGCAGGGTCTGGGTAAATACCTGGTTGTCTGAGGCTGAATGGCTTCCTTTGTGCTGTAAGAATTCTATGATGCTAGAAGTATTGATGCAATATAGATGACAACTCAGTATTGGGACGTTAATTTGAATTTAATTACATAATATTAATAGTGAGCTTTTGCTGTCATGGTAGAATGTCTTTTTCACTCCCAAAATTAACAAGGCTGTGTTGAGTATCTATGCTAACAACACATTTTTGCTGTAACCCATTCAGCATCTGTATGAACACACAACATTCTTGTACTTACATAGAAATTAATTCTGTCTTCTGAATATCCCAAGGGTTACTTTCAAAGAGCAATCACAGTATTTATGTACTGTAGCGACACACACAAATGCTGGAGGAACTCAGCAGGTCAGGCAACATCTATGGAAATGAATGAACAGTCAACATTTCAGGCTGAGACCCTTCTTCAGAAAAGGAAATGAAAGGAAGGAGGAAGACACCAGAATAAAAAGGTGGAAGGAGGGGAAAAGGATAGCTAGAAGGTGATAGGTGAAGTCAGATGCGTGGGAAAAGGGCAGAAGAGGAAGGCATCTGATAGGAGAGTGGACCATAGGTGAAAGGGAAGGAGGAGGTGACAGGCAGGTGAGAAGAGGTAAGAGGCCAGAGTGGGGAATAGAGGAATAGGGGAAGACGAGGGAATTTTTTTATAAACCAGAAGGTGAAATCGATATTCAGATTGGAGGCTACTCAGATGGAATACAAGGTGTTTCTCCTCCACCATGAGGATGGCCTTATCATTGCACATGTCGGAATGAGGATAAGAATTGGAATTAAAATGTTTGGCCACCAGGAAGGGTGGATGGAGCAGAGGTGCTTGATGAAGCTGACCCACAATATGGTTCTCACTAACGTAGAAGAGGCCACATTAGGAGCACTGGACACAATAGGCAACTCCAGCAGATCCTCAGGTGAAGTATTAGCTCATCTGGAAAAACTGTTTGGGGTCTTGAATGGAGGTAAAGGAGGAGGTTGTGCAACTTATTGAGTTGAGACCTTAGCATTATAGAATATTTCAGAGCCACCATACATGGAGTGTACATGGTCATTGAAGATATGTGGGAAACTCACTTACAAGGCAAGGTAGAATCATAGAAAATTATAGGTCAGAAACAGGCCCTTTGGCCCATCTAGTCTATGCCAAACCATTCAAACTGCTGAGTCCCATTTTCCACTTTAGTTCTCATCAGCTGAATGGCAATAGAAAATCCTAGTGAATTTTTGACAGAGTGGCTTGCGCAAGCCTCCCCATAACCCCCCCCCCCCACACACATACATTACCATTTGGTTATGTTACCATTCAAATGTTTGCACCAGAACAGTAATAAAGATAAGAGTGCTGCCGGGAGCTACTTTTCACACTTCATAAGTGGTGCATGGGATTTCTGTCTATGTTAAGTCAGCAAAAGACTTCCAGCAGCCTTGATTATCAAGAGAACGGTTCACTCTTACCTCCATAGATACTTCCTAGTACAGGTCCTCCCCTGGCTACATACACCCAATTTAGACCAAAAGACCATAGAAAACACAGAAGCAGAACTACGTTATTTGGCCCATTGCATCTGCTGCACCATTTCATCACGGCTTATCCATTTCTCTCTCAGCACCAGTTCTCCTGCCTCTTCCCCATAACCTTTCCTTCCCCTACTAATCAAACCCATCAACCTCCACCTCAACAGATCATTGTGTGTATTTAATTTATGTATTGCTGAACATTTGGGAAGCTGTTGAGATGGATGGTTTTACCAACTGTTGCGAGACTACGAGCATCTTCCACCATCTGGGAATTCACTTCAGCCTGAGTTATGAACAGTTCATAGGAACAGAACACTGTTGTATCCTGGGAAGTACTGGTATCAAGCTGGAGACACAACAGGAAACTAGTTAAGCTATTATAGGATTTAGTGGCCTATAAATTTGTAATAAATTACCCAATTGTGATACATTTTAAAGCAGTATGGTATTTCTAAAAAGTTGTCTAAAAGACAGAACATTAAAAAATAATAAACATTCCTAGTCTCAGCCTGATAATGGAAACTTGTAAATTCTTTGCTTTAGTTATATTTTGCTCTGTAAAGAAGCCCGATTATGTAACACTTTATTTGAGATGCAGCATGGAGCAGGCCTTCCTGGCCTAATGAACGATGACACCCAGCAACTCATCTATTTAACCCTAGCCTAATCACAGGACGGGTACATGGGATGTCCAGGGAGGGGTAGCACTTCTGGTGAAGTGGCTTGTGTCCATTCTGGAGCAGCTCACTCAACTTTGGTCCCCACGAGGTACTAAGTTCTCATCTGTGGCTCCAAGCAGCTGTTCACAGTTGACATGGTCATCCACTGCAATCAAGGAAGACAATGTTATCAATGATTACCATGACCAAGGAAGTTTGTGACATTTCATTTGTAACTCTAGGCCTGGATCTCTGAGGTCAAGAGAGTGGAAATGCCCCAGTGCAAAGGCTTCTCCCACTTTAAAAACTCTCCTGCACAGATTTCCCGTCTTGGATTGGACAACCATCAATCGCAGGACAATTTACAATGACCAATGAACCTACTAACTGGTATGTCTTTGGTCTATGAGAGGAAACTGGAACCCCAGGGTCATTGCAAGAACATACAAGCTCCTTACAGAGAGTGTCGGAATTGAATACTGGTCTCTGATGCCCTGAGCTGTAAAAGCATTTTGTGAACTGCTAGACTACCCAATATACATTTTATTTTTGATACAGTGCAGAATTGGCCCTTCCAGATCTTTCATCCCTGCAACCCCACAACTTGTTACAAAACGGCACCAGAATTAAACTCCAGAACTGTAATAGTGTCGCACTAACAGGTTCTGTAAGTTTTTTTAAATGGTTTCCTATGTCAGTACTACTGGTTAACTTATTCTGCTCCAAAATCACATGGATTGTCATTCTTTCAAAGTAATTTTTCAAAATTATTTCTAAATGTGAAATTTCAAATTACCTTAAATCTCAACAGTACATTTCAGTCTTTATTTCATATTCTGTAAATTAATTTTAAAATAGTTTAAAATGATCAGGCTTTTACTTCAAATTCTGTACAGCTTGATTTCTAAAATTAGTTTGTGACCTCTAATATTGTCCTAACATTGGGATCAAGGAAAACAAACAACTAAAGGGTTGAAATCTAAACCTCAAGAGATAGCTGTATTTTTGTGGCTAGCATTCTTTTAATGAAAATGAGGAAGGCCTAGCTTACAGGTGAAAGCATAGCCACAGCTCCAGAATGGAGATGGGATGCCTTACAAAGACTGCAAAAACTAATATATCCAATAGTGCAGCAGATCAAAATTTCCACTTTTGCCTTCCCAGCTAATAGTCACCTCAGAATAATAAAACAATATAAACTTAATATTTGGGCTCATTGACAAGTTAGGTAACTTTAAGTGCTAAGTTGTGATTAGAATCCAGAGTTAAAATTGCCTATCCTATTTACAGCAAGGCAGAAGTAGAGAATTGCAAATAATTTAAATTAAGAATAGTGAATCTTTAAAATGGTGAAGCAGAATGGCAAAGGTTATACAAACCAAGGCGATACAGATGCAAACTAAAACTGAAACCAGGATAATTATTAAAGTGGAAGTACTTTTATACAGATTTCTTACAGCATGGGCTTCACTCTCACACTTACAGTTGGACATGCTATAAGCACCAAGCATGAGAATTAAATCACTTGAACAAGAAAACCATAAAATTCAAATTTATATACTGTAGTTCAAGACCCAATGATCAAGAACGATTACTAGTCTTATTAGCCAATATAAACACACACATTTCAATTATTGAACAAGTTTTGATTCTAGCTGAACACTGAGTCAAATTGAAAGAGAATTCCTAGTCTACACTGTACTGTTTGGGTAGGCCCATTGTCTCTGCCTATTCCTACCGAACTGAACTTGTGTCCTTATACCCCAATTCCATTCTATCCCCCTTGGTTCAGTCCCTTCCCACCTACATCCACAGCACTTCTCATGCTCACAATCTCCTCAGTAACTTTCAATACCCTAACTATTTTCCCCCATGGATATCCAGTCCCAGATCTCAGCTTATTTTCAATAAAAGAACCAGCTAGTTCCCCTCCACCACCACCCTCCTCTGTCCAGCAGAACTAGTCCTCACCCTCAATTTTTCCTTTGGCTCCTCCCACTTTCTCCAGACTCAAGAGTAGCAATGGGCCTCTTTGTTGGCTATGTAGAACCATGTTCCAAGCTTTCCCCTGTAACACTTACCAACTCTTCCTCCACTACATTGATGATGTTTCATGCACTAATGCTGAGTTTGTCTATTTCATCAACTTTCCCTCTAACTTCCATCCTTCCCTTAAATTCACTTGGTCCATCTCTGATACCTCCGTCTCCAGAGAAAAACTGTCAACCAATGTCTTTTATAAACCTGCTGATTTCCATGATCATCTTGACTGTATCTTGATTGTTATGGGAAACAGAGAAATAGCAGGAGAATTTAATGAGTACTTTAGATCTGTTTTCACTAAGGAAGACCCAAGCAATCTCCCAGATGTATGGATGGGCCAAGGACATAGGGTAACAGAGGAAATGAAACAGATTGACATTCGGAAGGAAACGGTGATGAGAAGACTGATGGGACTGAAGGCTGACAAATCCCCAGGTCCAGATGGTCTGCATCCCAGGGTACTAAAGGAGGTGGCCCTGGAAATTGTGGATGCATTGGTAATCATTTTCCAATGTTCCTTAGATTCAGGATCAGTTCCTGAGGCTTGGAGAATGGCTAATGTTATCCCACTTTTTAAGAAAGGAGGGAGGGAGAAAACAGAGAACTATCGACCTGTCAGCCTGACATTGGTGGTGGGGAAGATGCTAGAGTCCATTATTAAGGATGAAATAGTGGCATATCTAGATAGCAGTGATAGGATTGGGCCGAGCCAGCATGGATTTACCAAGGGTAAATCATGCTTGACTAATCTGTTGGAGTTTTTTGAGGATGTAACCAGGAAGTTAGACGGGGGAGATCCAGTGGATGTAGTGTACCTCGATTTTCAGAAGACATTTGATAAGGTCCCACATAGGAGATTGGTGGGTAAAATCAAAGCTCAGGGCATGGGGGGGGGGGGAAGACATTGACATGGATAGAAAACTAGTTGGCAGATAGAAAGCAAAGGGTAGCAGTGAATGGGTGTTTCTCGGAATGGCAGGTGGTGACTAGTGGGGTGCCACAGGGCTCGGTATTGGGACCACAGCTGTTTATGATTTACATCAATGATTTGGATGAAGGCATTGAAAATAACATCAGCAAATTTGCTGATGATACTAAGCTGGGTGGCAGTATGACATGTGATGAGGATGTTAAGAGAATTCAGGGTGACTTGGACAGGCTGGGTGAGTGGGCAGATGACATTTAATGTGAATAAGTGTGAGGTTATCCACTTTGGGAGTAAGAACAGGAAGGCACACATCCAAAAGAGGAAGAAGTATTCTGAAGGAAAGATGACACTACTGCAGCTAACAAGTCAAAGCCAACATAAAAACCAGAGGGTATATAATAGAGCATATAAAAACCAACAGAAGGTAACTAAAAAGTCATTAGCCAGTCATGTTAGAGGATACTAAAAGTGTCTTCAGATACAAGTGTAAAAGAGGCAAGAGTGGATATCGGACCACTGGAAAACGATGCCAGAGAAGTAGTAATGGGAGAGAATGAAATAGCAGATGAACTGAATAAATATTTTCCATCAGTCTTCATTGTGAAGACACTAGCAGTATGGTGGAAGTTCCAGGTGTCAGGGGGCATGAAGTTACCATAACTAGAGAGAAACTGAAAGATCTGAAGGTGGCTACGTCACATGAACCAGATGGCTTACACCCCAGAGTTCTGAAAGAGGCGGCTGAAGAGCTTGTGGAGGCATTTGTAATATATTTCAAGAATCACTAGATTCTGGAATGATTCCAGAAGAATATAATCCATTGATGTTGTGTACATGGATTTTCAGAAGACCTTTGACAAGGTGCCTCACACAAGGCTGCTTAACAAGCCATGAGCCCTTGGTATTACAGGAATGGATAAAACAGAAGCCGATTAGTAGGAAGTAAAGGGGGCCTTTTCTGGCCAGCTGCCAGTGGACCAATTCTTTTTACGTTATATGTCAATGATGTGGATGATGGAATTGATAGTTTTGTTGCAAAGTTTGCAGTCAATATACAGATAGGGGGGTCAGGTAGCATTGAGGAAGTAGAAGGGCTACAGAAGTACTTAGATTAGAATGGGCAAAGACATTGCAGATGGAACACAGTGTTAGGAAGTGTACAGTCTTGCATTTTGGTAAAAGAAATAAGAGGCATAACTGTTTCCTAAATGGGGAGAAAATACAAAAGCCTGAGGTGCAAAGGGACTTGGGAGTCCTTGTGCAGGATTTCCTAAAGGTTAATTTGCAGGTTAAGTTTGTAGTGAGGAAGGCAAATGCAATGTTAGCATTCAAGAAGACTAGAATATAAAAGCAAAGATGCAATGTTGAAACTTCAAAGCACCGAGGCCTCACAGGAAATTAAGAGCAGTTTTGGGCCCCTCATCTAAAACTGGAGAAGGTTCAAAGAAGGTTCATACAAATGATTCCAGGATTGAATGGCTGGTCATATGAAGAGCATTTGATGGTTCTGGACCTGTATTCACTGGAATTAAGTATGGGGGTGACCTCATTGAAACCTATTGAATGGTGAAAGGCCTTGACAGAGTGGATGTGGAGAGGATGTTTCCTATGATGGGAGAATCTAAGACCAGAGGACACAGCCTCAGAATAAAGGGGTGTCCTTTTAGAACACAGATCAGGAGGAATTTCTTTAGCCAGAGTGGTGAATCTGTGGAATTATTTGCCACAGATGGCTGTGAAGGTCAAGTCTTTATGTATATTTAAGGCAGAGGTTGATAGAGTCTTGCTTGGTTAGGGCATGAAGGGATATGGTGGGGGGGGGGGGGGAGACAAGGCAAAGAGTGGGGCTGAGAGGAAAATTGGGTCAGGCATGATAAAATGGCAAACCAGACTCAATGAGCCAAATGGCCTAATTCTGCTCCTATATCTTATGGTCTTATTTTGTTCAAATCATGCACACTGAGTTTCATATTGATTGATTGTTCTAAACGCAATAATAAAATAAACACTCAGTCTTACTGTTAAGAGTTAGGCTCCTGTTTGCTTTAAAGTGGTAGGCACAGGAGGTCAGGTCTGCTCTGTGATTTGCACTCTAGGAAAACAATAACTTGGGCAAGGTCCCATTTCATGGATTGCCAACCACCATCTCAAGTTAGAAGAGAAAACAACCCTAACTGTGCATCATGCTCATTTTGGGAAAACAATAATGGGCATAATAAGGAAAATTATTTCAAAGGGAAGACCCCTAAGCAGTATTATGGAGAACAGTCCCTGTAATTGAGCAACCAAGATAGATACAATTTTTGTAAGATTTCCCCAATTCTCAAATATTAGCAAAGATAACCAAGCAAGATGAAGATGCAAAGATAGAGTCAGATGTCAAGATAAAGGTAGATATCAGGCACTTCAGAATTAACTTCATTAGGATTGCAAAGTTCTTGATAATTAGAGTCTTCTGCCAGGTTCAAGATTGGGACTATGTGTGAAAAGCTACTTAAACATATTCATTGTTAATTCCTATCCAATGCTATATTATAGATTTGCCATTAATGGAATAAAAGTTTTACTTTTCACTGGAATGGTGATGTCAGCTGGATCATGAAACAAGCACTCAAACTCACTAAAGTTACCAAAGTCTACAGTACTATTGGAGACCAAACCTTTGCTTGTATGGACAGAACAGGTTGCAATCAAGACAAAGAATATTTTAGCTACAGATTTATTTTTACCATGGAAAAGATTACTATAAACATAACAATGTAACAACATGAGCCAGAAAAGGAAGAAATGTTACAGGAAAGACGTGAACTTGAACAGATTTTAATCAATTTAATTCCAACAATACAGATTAATACTCAGTCTTAAGTACACTACAGAATATGTCTGCATAACAATTCTACATCTGGTTGTTAATTTTATTTGTACATTGAATTTAAATACCTTGTGTTTGAGATACCTTTATTTGATTTGAAAATAAAAATTAACAACCCAAGTTACAATATTCTAATATTGTATTGTGCATACATTATAGTAGTCACTGAAACAAGAGTCATTAACGTGCATTACGAGCATTTCCTCGTAAAGTGTCTTGGCACCCTTCTTATTCAGCTGATAGTAAAAAACAACCAAGTACAAAAAGGTGGTCGCTTTTCCTCAGTGTATCAGAGGAAACTAAGAGAAACCAAGAAACAAAGATTTCATGTGCTTGGCTTATAGAAAGCATTTTCAGTAATGCTTCTAGTCTAATCAACTTCTTCACATCGCTTCTGGCACCCCAATCTGTTAAGTCACATCAAATGGGCAAAAGTTCTTCATATTATTTACTTTTTTTGGATGCAAAAGAGGCGAAAGCAAAGATACAAAGACTCAGAAAATGTTTTCTTCAGTACACTTGCACCACTGCCTCTTTCCATTAAACAAATTTTTATATGTGCAATGGTAAAATAGATACCCTAGCTTCTTGAAAACCAAGTGATTTTTAAATTGGACATTAGACAAATACTTAAGTTCAGTAGTTCATTGCCAAATCAAGTAATCTTCTTGGAGACAAAACAATATCACCCGTCACAGATGCAGCTCGAGCAGCTGTGGTTCTCCCCTAGTTTGTTGCTGCAAAATTGTTAGTGTTTATGCAACTGCACAACTTGCAACCGGATGAAGGCTGTTATGGAAATTTCAATGTGAACGTGACGAGTTGAAATCAAATGGAACTATACAAGTGGTTGGCCTATACAAGTGATTGTTTTTTCTGTTTGAGTTGACATACTTGCCTAGTGAAAGTTAGTTACAGCATGCCAAAACCTTTTGATTAGGTGATTGCCTTAAGAAGCCTTTCTTTCAGCTTGTCCTTGGTAGAATAGTCTGGAAGCAGCAGTACATTGAAGCATGTATGTGTTGTTGGTAACCTGACAAGAAATAAAAACTGAAAAATCATGGACTATTGACATTTCTAGCAAAGGAGATTATTCACCTACCTTGTCCATACTCTTAAAAGAAGCTATTTAGAATAGCAGTAGTTTTCATCTGAGGCCCTGTAGTCTATGATACATCCACATCAATCCAAGTTCCCTTTGAATTATTAAGTGCTTATAATTGACTGCCATCCCTGGCATCAACTCCCTTTACTCCAAGCTCACAGTAATCTGAAATACCCTCCAATAATATTCCTACCATTACCTTAAATTTCTGAGAAAGCAACAATAGGCAATGTTGGGAACAATATACAGTGATGCAGAGTGATATGGAGATGGGTTACATTGCTGGAGAAGTGAAGCTTAACCTATCTTAGTGTTTCATATTTCCATAAACTATGATCAAATCTCAACCCAGGCTTCTCTATTCTAAAAGTAAACCCAGTCTAGCCACTTTCTCTTAGTTGTAAAATAGAGTCACAGAACATACAAACAAGCCCTTTGGCCCATCTAGCCCTTGATGAACCATTAATTGGCCTAGTCCTATTGACCCGTACCCAGACAATACCCCTCCCATTTATTTATAGCAATTTCTCTTAAATGTTATCAAATCTGTATCCACCACTTCTGCCGATAGCTCATTCCACACTCTTGCCACCGAGTGAAGTTCTCTCATATTCCTCTTAAATATTGAAATTAACAATGATACACATCCTCAAAATTAGTATTTTCCAGTTCCAGCAGTATCCACAGAGATTTCCTCTTCACTCTGGTGTAAACACAATGCACCCAGTTCTCTACACAGTACTCTAAAGAATGGCTCATATTAGTCTCCCTAATCTTATAATTTGTCTGTCATTATACACAACTGCTTTTCTTTAAAAAAACCCCACCTCATCTATTTTCCTGCTGTTGCCAGAAAACTCCATACATGCACTCCAAACTGTTTCACTGCTTTTCCCAGCACACTGTTTTCCTTCTGCGCTATTGCAAAAACATTACCTTACACTTCACTGCAGTTTTCAAATGCCACTTTGGTATCAAGTAGCAGAGTCTGTTGATATCTCCTCCAGCCTGCATATCTTTCTTCCATCACTATCAAACAAATGGTCCATTTTTGTTTCACCAGAACATTGCTTAATTGCAGTCCCTACAATCAAGACTAAATCATGATAAATCTCATGAAAACCATGGCCCCAGCAACTGGCCCTGTGCAAACCCACTTCAGGTTTTAAAATCCCATTGATTAATATGACTAATTTCTAAACAGGACTAGATACATACAACTCAACTTTCTGACCAATCTACCAGATTTTACCATTACCAGATAATGCAGATTGTCAGTTACTTGACAATATAACATTTGATAGAATCAGTTTTCTTGGTCGCCTCTAAATACATATTAGCCTCTTATGACCTCTTAGCAAATCCAAGTTTGCTCTCCAGTTGCAACAGAGTCCAGCAACACTATCCCTTGGGGCAAAGAGCACTGGGAACAAAGGTCATCAGAACTTCCACTTCTCCACTCTTTCTTACTCTCACAACCACCTGGCAATACTATTTTTTCCTGGGTCTAATAATGCAACTCCTTTGCAAGATACTAAGCCCCTTTTATTTTACTTCCTATGCTTAAGAGATTCATCCACCACACATTTCCTCCTTAATCACAATGGCACTAATAGCCCCTTTTGTTCAAGTCAAGCATTTAGAACCATACTTATGCTTCTATTTCCACAACCAAGGTCAAATCAACAATGATCTTCTTCAATATTGGAGAGACCATTTGCAGCTACATGGAGTACTCCAATTGCCTCTTATGTTCATATGATTTCCTTTCAGGTCTCCAAAAGACCCTAACACTTTCATTTGTTAACCTCTCATTCCTTATGCATTTATGAAACACTTGAGTTTTTCCCTGACAATATTTTACTATACACTCCCTTTGCCTTCAAAATTTCCCCTTTAAATTTACCACCTGGACTTCAATATTCCTCTAGGCTTTGCTGCAATGCATCTCTGTATCAGACTTATGCTTCACTTTATTGCCTTATCCTACTTTGTATGCCAAGAGACTGCAGATGGGGGAGTTGCCAATTTAAGATCTTAAAATTAACAATTTTATTGTGCATAATTTCCAAAAATGTTTTAAAGCATATCAAAAGCAAAGATATAAACCAAGCAAATATATTTCAATTGTTACACTACAGTATTGAACAGAAGTTAACGAGAATCTAAGGTATAACAAAGTAGTGGAAAATTATTATTTGCCCCGGCAGAAAAGCAGGAAAAGAACACTAAGGAAGGAAAATCATCAATGAAGCAGTGTCCTGGCTAAACCTAGGATACAGCCCCGAAAAACTGACCTCATGGGGATGGGATCACTGACGTCTGAAAACTACGACCCTAAATGCTTGATGCATATGGATTTCAGCTTAATCAGTAGATGCTAAAGCCAACTTAACATTAAGTGCAATCACGCACAACTCAGCCCTGAAATTCATCTGCTTGGACCATATGTGATGAAGAGCAGAGGCAAAAGGCTCGACAAAAGCCATGTTAGGTGTCAGTAAGCAATTGTTGATTAATGCAATTGTTGACAGCAGCTTTCAACACTTTGCTGATGGTTGAAACTGATTGAATGGCAGTTAGATAGCATTTGTGACAAATGTCACCCTTGAGTTGAAAGATTATGATAGGGTATACTTCTGTTGATGGTCTATGGAGTTTAATGTATACCAAGTTTGTGCTTACAAATTTGAGCCTACCGCATTTTTCCCCACTAATTAAGTACTACAACATCATGAGGATACATCTGGTGTTAATATGGGATTTCATCTCTACAAGATCTTTACTGTGAACACTTCCACCAATGTCATCATGGCAGATGCATCTCACACAATAGATCTGCAAGAATAGTAAAGTAGGTTTATCATGATGAGAGGCTTACTTCTATTTTGTACAGTGATAGGACAACTCGGATCCCAGAGACAAGAGTTCAATTCCAAAATGCATGCTGTGGAAGTTATATTCAGTTAGCAATCTGGAACTAAAACTTACAAATAGTCTCAGTATTCACGATCACAAAACTCCCAGAAATATTACAAGAACCCTTCTGGTTCACTTAAGCTCTCTGGAAATCCGTCATTCTAAAATGTTCTGGCCTGAAAATGATATCCAAATCACAACAACATGGCTCACTTGTATCATATCTACTACATTAAAGCAAAGGAGGAATAAAACCAGGAATAAACCTGGCATTAATGAAGGCACTGAATTCAAACACAGCAAAATTCATTACCAGCACTGTACTCATCATAAACAATGAACTGGTGTTTAAACTGGGAAAGCTGTACCATGGAGTGGTCTAGCATGGGATGGCGGATTGACAGAAACATACAATACAGGTAACATACAATACATGTCAGACTCATCCTGTATATTATATATGTACATCTTGACCCCACAAGGCTTGACAGAGCAGTTCCTGCGAGCCCAAGTCTTCTCCAGACTACGAATTCTTGATATTGGGTCAAACATGGCCAAGGAAATTTCCTGAACATTAAATATTTGTGGGAAGGACCGAAAACATCAAGGGCACAGAATGTAGTTTGGCTGAAGAATTTCAATATTGATCACCAATGACCCAGTTGGAATGGTTAGAGAAGTAGCTCTATTTTGGGTTCTAACAAGTAACGAACAAATGACATCAAGAATAGATTTACACAACTTCTTCTTAACCAGTCTGGTGTAGATGTATCTGTCCATAACAACATTGAGAAAAGGAACAGTGCACCTCTATAAATCACAGATTTTAAAAATGGATACAATTTGTATTTTGGATCTCAGATACTTTACGTACTTGCATATTGGGAGAAAACTTTACTTAAAGATTGTTAAAGAAAAAATGGAATTCATTACCACACAAAGCATTTTCAGCAAGAGGAAGGAAGGAATAAAGAAATGTTGACAGGGTTAAATGAAGAAAGATGGGAAGCTCCCAATGTTCCATCAAATGCCAGCATTCAACCTGAAGATTATTAAACTTGCTTTCCTCGCTGATTTGTGTAGCTTGTCCAATGAGCAGTTCAACAAGGTAAACAAACTGGTCGCAAAAAAGTTCATACAACAGACCTATCTGAATCTGATCCATTCTTGGTTATGATTAGCCAAGGCCACCTACAGGAGCCCAATCAGAACCTGGAGTAAAATGCAAGAATTGACGTTTTTGTTCCTCTGGAAGACTGTGGGTTATTCCCCAAAAATCTCTTGAATAACGTTCATGATGAAAGGAGAATAAAGAAAAAAAAAGCGAAATTGGGTTGAAATTGATTAATTTTCAGTGATAACCAATACTTCATGCCAATTTACAGCATTTGTTGTGACTTATCCCTCACTTTAGATCACATTAGGAGCTCATTGTGAACTTGATTGAGGGATAAAATTTAAATCAATATATTTTTTAATCAAGTCTACACTATAAAATTACGATTATGTTTTACTTAACAATTTAATAGAAAAACAAATCTTTGCTCATTTTGATTCATATCAGAAGTGTTAATTTCAGAAGATAATGAATTCTCCAGATATACTACCTATGAAATCCTTGTCTTTCCAGTAGTACAGAAAAATATCAATGCACAAATCATAGAAGTAAAAAATATATTATTGCCCATATATGCCTACATACGTTATGGAATGTATTGTGTTACGTATCCCATAACTGGATAACTTACTAGCAAAGATAGAGAGGTCTGTTGAAGTCTGATGTCACTATTTTCAAATGTTTTTATTTATAAAGGGGCACAAAAGTAAGGTTAATACAAACATTCAGATAATGCACGTCGTCAATACTCAATCTAAAGCGCGGGTATAGTAATAACCATCATTAAGAAATGAGCTCTACTGTTGTCTAGGGGTTAATATATTGCCCATTGGAAATATAAAAGTCACTCAGAAGTCTGCAGGCTTCAGCCTTTTGGGAGTCGCTGGGTTTCACGTGGTGCGAAAGAGAGAGAGGGATTGGTGAGAAAAGTAAAGACTTGCTAGGTCTTTATGAAGCATCCGTTGAATCAGGGGAGCGTTGGTTCCCTGTTGTGAGTTCGAAGTCCTTTTCGGTGTTATCAGCCACCCGCTCCCCAGGCCAAGGAGAGGCGGAACGCACGTGGCTTTGTAGGGCTTCCCGCTAGCATGGGAGCACTGAGTGATGGTGTCCTTCTGGTGCGTCGCTGGGGTACCGCCTCCTGCAGTCCCCTTTTATCGTGACTTGCAGAGTTGTAGATGTCCATCAACGTAGGGTGATGCAATCCCCACCTCCACATTGCCCGAGGGTGACCATATCCATGGTAGCTGTCACGTAGCAGGGACATGCACTTCACACAGGTGTCTCTAAGAACAATGGCCAAAACAGCTGCATTGTCTCTCATTTCCTGAGTCCGAGACCCGAATTAATAGTGATCTTGCGATTCTCCGGAAGGAGGGGGCTGCTCCCGCCCCTTCGGCCCCTCAGAGCTGTGGTACATTCATAACACCTCCCCTCTTAAAAATGTTTTTTTACCAGCGGTTAAAAACGGAGTTGTACAGAGTCTTACAGGATTTTTAATCTAACACAATACCCAAGCTTTTTCTTTTAACTACAGAGTACTACCGTTATACATTCAAGTCAGTATCTAAGCAGTTAACGATTACAGTGTCCCTTTCTTTAATATCTTAACATCACGTACTGTATTAAGGTCTTGTAGCATCAGACTTCAATTCAATAACCACCTATATTTTTTTCTTCTTCTTCAGTAACATAACTAAGGAGGTGTGATCTTAGCTTAGGTGCATCTACAAAAGTTTATGCAAATACTAATCATTTCGGTCGTTTTACTTAACCGGCAGGTCTCCAAAGGGGCTGTCTTTATTATTCACAGGCTTTGGCACAACCCCGTTCGACCTGCTTTGCTGTTTAAAAATGGCATCCCCATTAACCGTCGCCCCTTTTCCGGCGAGTCCCCCCGTGGGGAACTTGAGTACTTTGGCGTGGTGAACTCCCACCCGCCTCGTTCATCGGGGTTATTTTATCAACACCATGACCCAAGCTTAGACCATTTCCACCCAATTCTTTAATTTTACCCAGGTGGCTAGCCCTTTTGTCAGTACCCTTCAGCATATGGGTTTTTAATTCGAACTCTTCGTTCAAGTAGTATTTCTTCACACCTCATCCTGGCATAACAATAGAGTGGGCGGCCCCGCCATCTCCCAGCTCACTCTGTGAGCGATCTGCCAGATTTAAGATTTCTTCCTTCGATTTTGGAACTACAGACTTTCCGTTTCCTTCAATAATAATCCTCATCCCCCCATTCTTAAATTCTACATTAACTTTGAACCCACCTTCGAATACAAACACTGGGGAACTCACACTTCCCACGGTTACCCCTTTTCCCACTGAACCAAGTCTATCTGACCCACAAGGACGGCCGCCCCGTCCCACTGGGTCAGATACCTCAGACTTCTTCTGAGCTCCGTTACCAGGTTCAGCATCACGTGCATCCCCATCTCGGACACACTCAAACGGGACATTGGCCTCTTCCAGGCTTTCAACACCCATATCTTTTTCAAATTCTAACTCCCCCCGATCCTCCCAGGTACTCTCTGTGCAGCCCCCCCCCCCCCCACCGGGGAAGGCGCAACCCTGTGAGCTGAAACAACCTCCTCACCTCCTCGGCCTTTTCAGCAGACTTCTTCGAGGCAAGGGTACCCTTTCCATCTGGGACTGCCCTCCTCTCATTATCGGGAACACCTTTTAAATTCTCAACTTCTTCAAACAATTCTGCCAAACCAGACAGATCATCCATGTCCAACTCTGGACCTTTTAACAGCTTTATCTGCTTTTCATCTTTATTTCCTACCTCTAGGACCATTCTCTTTGCTAAGGGCAGATCTACCTCCTCTCCCTTACCCCCTCTCACTTTACTACTCTTCGTCTTACCACCCTCTAAACCCTCATGGCACAGGGTCAGCAAAGACGTCTTGGCCAAATCAACACTGGCCAGATTTAAACTGCTCTCGTTCTCAGCTGCCTCTCTCAACAGGCTGCGAGTGACCGCGCCGGCGAGATGGTCCTTGGGCGCTAGGGACGGGGCCACCGTACTCGCCAGTCGCCAGGTCGGCAGCATGGTTGACCAAACCTTACCCCCTGCTAAGTCATTTCCCAGCAGGATGTCCACGTCATATCTCGGGAATTCTGAGGGCACCCCTATTTCAACTGATCCATACACCAGCTCACAATCCAGAATGACCTTATATAAGGACACCATTTCTATCCTTTTATTTATTCCTTCTACCTTTACCATGCCCATTTTCCGACCAAATTCTAGTACCTTACTGCTGATCAACGACAGCTCAGCCCCCGTGTCTCTCCAAATTCGTACGGGAACTGGTGTGTCTCCCTCCGTCACAGACACGGTTCCGTGTGACAGACAACTCCCAGAGCCCTCTCGTACTCTGTCTACCCTCGGCTCTCTGGTCAATTTACTGATTACCATGGCACACCCAATAGGGACTGTGGCTTTCCCTCTTCCTATCTATTTCCTCGGAGCAAAGCAACGAGATGCAATATGCCCCTCCTTTCCGCAATTAAAACAGGTCAAACCCGGAAACCTCTGGCTGTCTTGCCTTTCCCCCTCAACCTTACTGCTAGCTCCCGGTGGGACCTCTGCCTCACTCGTCGGACTTTCTCAATCGTTCCCACGGTCTCTCTGGAAACTTTTATTCGAGGAAGACTTTGTCTTGTGAGTTAGGACATATTCGTCCGCAAACCTAGCAAATTCTGAAATGGACTTATCCGGCTTCTCATTCAAATACATCTGGATCTCCTCCGGAACACAACGTTTAAATTCCTCAATCAAAAGTAACTCCCTGAGACGCCCATAATCCTTGTCCACCCTTTCCGCGGTGCACCAACGGTCCAAGAGCACCCCCTTCTCATGGGCTAGCTCGGTATACGTTTGATTCCACCCTTTCCTTAAATTTCTAAACTTTTGTCTATAGGCCTCAGGTACCAATTCGTAAGTCCGGAGAATGGCCTCCTTTACTTCAGCATAATTCTCCGCTTCTCCCTCCTCCAGGGACAACGCCGCATATTCTCATTGGGCCTTCCCCTTTAACACACTTTGTAACAACACCACCCACTGCTCTTTTGGCCACTTCTGATTTACTGCCACCTTTTCAAAAAGCAAGAAATAACTATCAACATCGGTCTCCTCGAACGGGGGTACCAATCTCAACTCCCTACTAACATTAAACCGCTCCGCTCGGTCTAACCCTTGATCTCTTCGCTCATTCCTCTTCTTCTCCATCTCCCAGTCATGTTTCCTCTGTTTCTCTTTCTCGACAGCTTCTAGCTCCTTTAGCTGAATTTCATGCTGTCTTTGCCTCTCAGCTTGGTCCTGTTCCTTTTTCGTCTCTAACCCCTTTAGCTGGAACGCCTGCTCCCTTTCTTTCTCTCTCTCAGCTGCTTCCAGCTCTTTTAACTTAATTTCATGTTCCAACCTGAATTTCTCCACCTCTAACTGAACCTTCCCACTTGATGGTACCTTTTCAGGGATATCTTCCAATACCTCAGCTTCAAACACATTCTTCCCAATGTAATACTGAGTTATGGCCCTTCGCACCTCCCGCTTTTTCATGGACGACCTCACTTCTGCGAGGTTCAACCCCTTCACCAAATTTAACAAGTCTGATTTGGTGGCCGCCTCTAGCGCCCCCACAGTCGGGTTTTTCATAAATTCACCCACGTCCATCTTTGCTGGTTTCCCGTCTGGCTACCCGCGTAACCAGATTCAAGTTTTTGACTTACAAGCCCGATTCACTGGCCTCCCAATTTGGTGTCAAATCCCGAGACGAGAAACCCAAGTTGTTACGTATCCCGTAACTGGATAACTTACCAGCAAAGATAGAGAGGTCCGTTGAAGTCTGATGTCACTATTTTCAAACGTTTTTATTTATAAAGGGGCACAAAAGTAAGGTTAATACAAACATTCAGATAACGCACGTCGTCAATACTCAATCTAAAGCGCGGGTATAGTAATAATCATCATTAAGAAATGAGCTCCACTGTTGTCTAGGGGATAATATATTGCCCATTGGAAATATAAAAGTCACTCAGAAGTCTGCAGGCTTCAGACTTTTGGGAATTGCTGGGTTTCACGTGGTGCGACAGAGAGAGAGAGATTGGTGAGAAAAGTAAAGACTTGCTGGGTCTTTATGAAGCATCCGTTGAATCAGGGGAGCGTTGGTTCCCCGTTGTGAGTTCGAAGTCCTTTTCGGTGTTATCAGCCACCTGCTCCCCAGGCCAAGGAGAGGCGGAACGCACGTGGCTTTGTAGGGCTTCCCGCTAGCATGGAAGCACTGAGTGATGGTGTCCTTCTGGTGCGTCGCTGGGGTACCGCCTCCTGCAGTCCCCTTTTATCTTGACTTGCAGAGTTGTAGATGTCCATCAACGTAGGGTGATGCAATCCCCACCTCCACATTGCCCGAGGGTGTCCATATCCATGGTGGCTGTCATGTAGCAGGGACATGCACTTCACACAGGTGTCTCTAAGAACAATGGCCAAAACCATTGCATTGTCTCTCATTTCCTGAGTCCGAGACCCGAATTAATAGTGATCTTGCGATTCTCCGGAAGGAGGGGGCTGCTCCCGCCCCTTCGGCCCCTCAGAGCTGTGGTACATTCATAACAATTGAAAGAGATTGTAATCATATCATTAACAAGAATTCACTTCTGCAACATACTAACCTGATACATTTCTTAATGGGCAATGTAGATGGCAATTTAGGCATTTTATGTGGGGAGGGCAAAATAGAAGTAGATACCTTACTATCCTAGATTTTCTTGTGAATTCTCCATCATATTCAGCTGCCTCTTCAAGCGCATGGAAATCCAGATTCTGGAATGCAATTAAATTGGAAATAATAGGTAGCATCAAATCTACTATTTGAACCTATTACAGGAAACAGAAGCCAAGCACCCAAAAATGCTCCAAAGAGGACATACTTCAGTCAAATCTGGCTGACACTAGAGTTGGAAGCAAATTGACTAACAAGTAATACTAAAGGCTTTAATATGAAGTATTTGGGAAAGGAAGGGAGAGGGGTCAGACCTCTAAGTAGGGGCAAATTAGAAAGTTAAAGAAAGGACAAGTAGACTGTACAAGGTAGCTAAATGGAGAATGACAACCAGAGCTTGAAGGGAAGAGGCAGGAGATATATAAACGCAAATGTACCTCCAATTTTCAACAAGGCCAAAGATGAAATTGAAGGCTATTTCTCTAAATGCATTCAACATTTGTAACAAGTGAATTAATAAAACAAATAGAAATGAATGGATACCATTCAACAGCTATGAAGGAATGGCAAAATGACCAATGCTGGGAATTAAACAGTCCTGGACAATGAATGTCTAAGAGAAACAACAAAATAGGAAAATAGTAGCAGCCCTGATAACAAAGGAAAGGAAAAGGTAACAAAGAAAAATGATTTAACTTTAACTAATTAGGTAGATTCACTTTTGGTAGTGCTAAGTAACAAGAGCAGAAAATAATGCTGATTATTGTTCCTTGGAGCCGAAAGTTCAGTGATAATACAAGACATGGCATAAAAAACAAGGAAATTGGAGGCAAAGGTAACAAGGATAATGTCACAATTATGGAAGGATTTTGTATGCTGACTGCGTAAATCAACTGAGTAATTCAGTGTTAATAACAAAATCAGAATACATAGGAAGTGAAAGAAAAACATTTCCAGATTAATATCTTAAAAGCTGAACAACTGTACAATGATTTAAAAAAAAATTACAGTAATGTAGTTGAAGAGTCTTAAGGGAAAGTAATAAGTGATTACTTTATAAACTAATTTAAAGCCAATCTGAAACCAAAGCGATAAATACACAAATATGAAGCACAAGCACAAACAAGGAAACAAAATTGCAAAAGTAAAAAATTACAAGTTTGTAGAAGTAATCTTAAGGGTTAATGTTTAAAAATTAATATACAATTTCAAGTAACTTTTTTTTTACACCTTTAAGGTACAGACTCATAGCTGGTAAAGTGGTTCATTTATTGACAAATTTATCTTTAATTGTTTTATTAAATACAAACAAAGGCTTACAACGTTGTTCAAGAATGGCAAGCCAAAAGACTGGAGAAATATTAGAAATGAGCAAAAGAGGACCAAGGAAGTGATAAGAAAAGGGAAAGCATAATATGAAGATAGAATAGTGAGAAATACAAGTGGATGGTAAACGATTCAGTTAATAAGCAAAAGAAATGAGGAGATTAGCTGAAGTTATCACAGGTCTCTTAAAAGAAGAAAAATCATATTGGGGAATTAAAACAAATATGACCATCCTCACTGAAGGAAGAAAATATCCAAGAAATTATGGGAATCAACAAATCTGGAGAGAAAGAGGATTTGAATTAAATTAGCATTAGTAAATATTGTAATTGAAAGCAGACAAATCTTCTGAACCCGATTACCTGCATCATAAGTGATACTAGCATTGGTTGAAATGTTCCAAAATGTCATAGATTCTGGAATGGCTTAGATTTCATATCAACTTAACTTCAAATTACCATTTAACCTTTAAGTGTGAATTGGGTCTCCAACTAAAAAAAAATGCAATAATTATGATTTAGTTAGAAAGCCGATTAATCTTTTCTGCTGAGGTTCTTAAGAGGATAAGGCACAGATATCCAGAAAATCCACCTCAGCCAATCACTAAGATCAAGGGCAACTTGCATCCAGTCTGACTTAGGTTCTGAAGCGGCTAACAATTTGAAAATAGCAACACATTCTTCTGCAGATGGGGCAAGTAGCCAAGGTTTAAGTGATGTGTTCCTCTGGCACTCATACAGGGCTTGTGTGTGCTCAAGACATGACCTTGAGGTTCTTAATACTATCCCAAATAGTCCATCTCAACTTTGAGCAGTCAGTCGAGAAGCTGTCAGTGGGAATTGTTGCACAGGGATGCTTTGAGCATATTCTGGAATAGTTTTTGAGCGCAATTCAGAATGAAGGGTTTATTCAGAGATCTGGTGCCAGGCAAGCTAATATCCTGTCTCACTCAATGTATGACACTAAGAGTAACTGGAGCTTTAATGCTGGAGATGTTGTTCTGGACACGGACAAGGATGTTGGCTCATTTATCCTTGCAAAGAATTTGGAGGACTTTGTGAAAGCAGCATTGATGGTATTTTCCCAGTGCCTTAAGATAACTGCTATAGATAGTCCAGGTCTCAGAAGTACATGGAAGGGTGTGTCAGTGCTGCCCAATAAACTAGGAGATATGCACCATGACTCATTTTCCTTGATTGACTAAAGGTTGTGCTGGATTATTTGAAAGCTGTGATGCAAATAATTAATAATGTCTGTCAGTTCCAAGAGGTTAGTTCTCAAAGTGGCCAACTTTTCTAGGGTCTTGAAGCCAACAGACTATATCACTACTTTCAAATATAAACACTGGAAAACATACAATTATTAGTTCATAACAATTCATTAATCCAGATTGAGAATAAATTAAACAATACTTACCTTGCTGCCACAGATCAATTGTTCAATTTCTTCTGGTCTGAAAAGATATTTTAAGGGAGACTCATTTGTAACCATATGGAAATCTCGACTGAATGCTCTGAACTGTTTTTCCACTGACTGGTTCAAAATATAATCTGTATATAATTGAACAAATTCCTGAATAAGAAAATTTAAAAGCTTTTATCAGACAGCTAACATTTAAAGTAGGATAACCTAGCATATAAAATATGGCAAGAATAATTATCTTACTTAAATAGCATCTCAATGTTATACAGCAATAAGCCCTTAGCCTCAATTTGTGTGTGACCAAGGTGGCTCCCTGAGCTACTCCCATTTGTCTGCATTTGGCCCACATCCCTGTAAACCTTTCCTTCGCAGTAATCTGACAGCATGAATATTTTTGGATACCATCTTTTTGATTAAACTCCATTCAGGAGAACATCAGGCAAAAGAACTGTCAGTTCTCTGCCCAAAATTCATTCCTCAAATGAAACAAAAAATATTCAATTGCTTCCGCATTGCATGTACCAATCTGCTCATAAAAGCCGCAAATACACTGCAAAACAGAAACTGCAGCATCCTGTGTGGCTTTGGAGCTACTTTTGCCTTCGTTTTATTTCAGATACATTGCAACAGATAGTATAGAGCAAACATGAACCTTTAGACTACATCTATTCATGTTTAACTTTATTCCAGAAACCATTCATTTTACTCTAGAAGCACTATTTTGGAGTTATGCTTCATGATGCACAGAGCAGAAATCAAATTATTCAAATGAAAACATCTGATGGATTCAAGCTGAGGCAGTGAAAATGTGTTTCTTATTCCCCTACGTCTTCCAGCATTTTACTTTCATTCAGCAAATACCTTTCAAACAGATTGTGAAGTAATGTGCCCGACACATCAACACATTATCTCTCCACTCCCTGACCACAGAGAAATTTAACAACAACCAAGAGAAACTGAATATTTTCTCAGTATCTTAATGCATGCTTCTGAAACAATATTTAATTGCTGCATTGTGTCAATTTTACATAATTATACAAACTTACTAATTAAGATCACTGTAATAACTTTTTTATTCTCGTTTGTGACTGTGATCACATCACTGCTTTCTTTTAGGTCATGAGTTACTGGCACTCCAAATAGGTCATTATATGATACTTTAAACCTGATCATCATATTTTCTTCTACATTTCCTCCATATTCCAGAATTACTTTGAAGTTTCGATATAGTATCTGCAAAGAATTGATATCAAATAATCAATATGCATAATATTTCAAAGATTATCCTTCAGATACAGTCTTTAAGTAAGTTAGACTAATTCTACCACTTACATAACACTGGGCAACAATTTTTTTCCCCCGAAAGTGTTGCTTCCTCAGAATTTTTTTTTGTTTATGATAGACTGCTTGAAGATGAACACAAATATAATTTCAGACTACTTGTATCATGTAAGAATTTGGAGAAACAACAAATTAACTTTTATTGAATATAAGGTGTTTAATTGCATAATGGTGCTAATGCTTTGCAATAGTTCAACTAAGTTAAAAATATTTTGTTAATGATTTTCATCTGTACTCAGTTTCTGAGAATACTCGCTTAAGTCTCCAACAACAATTCGCCAGCACTGATGGATTCCAGTTGCCCTGGTATTTTTTCTCCATGACCACAATGTCCTGGTGAAACCTTTCACCATGCTTGTCACTAACAGCACCAAGATTTGCAGGGAAGAAGTCTAAATGGGAAAGCAGAAAATGAATCTTCAGTGACATGCTGAATTTCATGGTTTTATATGCTTGAAGCATGTTTTCTCCCAGCCGCATGTAATTTGGTGCGCTGTAGATGCCGAAAAAAATTTCAACAACTTCCTTGAATGCCTTCTTTGTGATTTTCTCCAGTCCCACTAGAAATTCTTCAAGTTACCTGTCATTGATGACCTGTTTGATTTGTAGACCAACAAAAATGCTTTCCTTAATCTTGGCATCAGTTATTCTGGGAAGCATCTGTCTCAAGTATCAAAATCCTTCATAGAAATCTTTGTGCCTGATTTCATCCTTACAGTCCTGAACCCAATAATTATTACTAAAACCTGTCCTGCCATTCAGCAGCCGCACCGCCTAAGCATGCCTGGACAAGACAGGAAACCTTCCAGCTTAGATTGTAGGCAACATTTTAATTGACTTGAATTATGAATTGAAATAATAAACATAAATTTATTAAAAATGGTGCATGATAGGGAAATTTCATGATCAGTAGCCCAAAATTCTTAAAATACACCTAAAGGTATTCAGGAAGCAAAATCTCTGTTGTCCAGTGAGATCATTGATGGTAAATAATTTCATAGAACATAGAAAAGTACAGCAGAGGAACAGGCCATTTGACCCACAATGTTCTGTCAAACCAGCTAAAAAGCTAATCAAAAACACCCAAACATTAACCCATCCTACCTATACCTTGTCCATATCCCTCCATCTTCCTTACATCCTTGTGCCTATCCCAATGCCTCTTAACAGCCTCCAATGTATTGCTTCTACCACCGTTACAGGCATCCACCACAGAGTTAAAAATAGTAAGTACTGTTCACATCCCTTTTGAACCTACCCCCCTCACCTTCCATAGAACACTACAACACAGAACAGGCCATTTAGCCCTTCTAGTCTGTGCCGAAACTTTATTCCACTAGTCCCATTGACCTGCACCCAATCCATAACGCTCCAGACCTCTCATCCATGTATCTATCCAATTTATTCTTAAAACTGGTGAGTCCGCATTTACCACGTCAGATGGCAGCTCATTCCACAGTCCCATCTCTCTGAGTGAAAAAGTTCCCCCAAACCTTTCCCCTTTCACCCTAAAGCCATATCCTCTCGTATTATCTCTCCTAGTCTAAGTGGAAAGAGCCTACTTGCATTTACTCTGTCTATACCCCTCATAATTTTGTAAACCTCTATCAGATCACCCCTCATTCTTCTACGCTCCAAGGAATAAAGTCCTAGCCTGTTCAATCTTTCCCTGTAACTCAACTCCTGAAGACCCAGCAATATCCTAGTAAAATCTTCTCTGCGCTCTTTCAATCTTACTGATATCCTTCCTATATTTAGGTGACCAGAACTGTATACGATACTCCAAATTTGGCCTCACCAATGTCTTAATCTCACCATAACATCCCAACTCCTATATTTAACACTTTGAGATGAATGCCAGGGTGCCAAAAGCCTTCTTTACAACCCTGTCTACCTGTGACGCCACTTTCAGGGAATTATGTATCTGAACTCCCAGATCCCTTTGTTCCTCCGCACTCCTCAGTGCCCTACCATTTACTGTGCATGTCCTACCTTGACTTGTCCTTCCACAATGCATCACGTCACATTTGTCTGCATTAAATTCCATCTGCCATTTTCTGGCCCATTTTTCCAGTTGGTCCAAATCCCTCTGCAAGCTTTGAAAGCCTTCCTCGCTGTGCACAACACCTCCAATCTTAGTTTCATCAGCAAACTCGCTGATCCAATTTGCTACATTATCTAGATCATTGACACAGACAACAAACAATAGTCCCAGCACAAGTCCCTGAGGCACACCACTAGTCACAGGCCTCCAGCCTGAGAAGCAATCATCCACTATCACTGTCTTCTCCCACACAGCCATTTTCAAATCCAGTTTACAACCTCTCCATGGATACCTCATGTCTGAACCTTCTGAATTAACCTCCCATGTGGGACCTTGTCAAAGGCCTCATAAAGTCCATGTAGACAACATCCACAGCCTTTCCTTCATCTACTTTCTTGGTAATCTCCTTGAAAAACTCTACAAGATCCGTTAAACACGATCTACCACACACAAAGCCATGCTGACTATCCTTAATCAGCCCTTGGCTGTCCAGGTACTTGTCTATCTGATCTCTCAGAACACCTTCCAATAATTGACGTACTACTGACATCAGGCTCACCGGCCTGTAGTTATCTGGTTTACTTTTGGATCCTTTTATAAACAACAGAACAACACAAGCTACCCTCCAGTCCTCTGCCACCGCACCCATGGCTAAGGACATTTTAAATATTTCTGCCAGGGCCCTGCAATTTCTACACTAGTCTCTCTCAAGGCCCGAGAAAATATCATGTCAGGCCTGGGGGATTTATCTACTTTTATTCATTGTAAGTCAGCAAGCACCTTCTGCTCTTTAACTTCTATATATTCCATGACACTTCCTCGTTTCCCTTACTTCCATATATACTATGCCAGTTTCCTGAGTAAATACTGATTCAAAAAAACTGTTTAAGATCTCCCCTATCTCCTGATGCTCCACACAGACAACCACTCTAATCTTCTAGGGGACCAATTTTGTCCCCTACTTGTCATGGTCCGGTCCAGGGTCCGCGTTCCGGTTCATGGTCTGGGGGCTCCGGACTCCAGGTCCTCCGGCTGTCCCTTGTTTCGGTTGGACTAAACCATAAACACCTGATGCTCCTCTTGTTGGCTGGGAATATAAGTGGCCCTGGGATTGAGTGTGGTTGGGGAGGTCATCTTGTCAAGATCCCTGGCAAGATTTTCATGGGAGCAAATGGCTGGTATGGCCAACTGCCATCTTTAGGCTGCGTTGGAGAACCATTGCTTCTTGGAGCCTTGCTGTCAGTAGTCAGAGTTGTCATTGTGGTATGGATTCGGCTGTTTCCCGGGCCAGCTGGGTGGCCGTCAGCCACTCCGAGCTAGGTAGGGATCCGGTTGTTTCTGTAGCCAGCCAAGGTTGCTGGCTGTAACGGCTACTCGGAGCTACCCCGATGTGGAGATGGAACTGTCTGTTGTTCTTCGGTGTTTGTCTCTTCCTGTCCTCGCCCCGTGGGGTAAGTCAGGCCGCTCTGCCGTGGCCTGGGGGGGGGGATTCTGTCTTGTCTGGTCCTTGCCTCCGTGGGGTAAGTCAGGACATTCTGCCATTGCCCTGTGGGGGGAATCTGTCTTGTCTTGGCCTCCGTTGGGTAAGTCCGGCTGTTCTGCTGTAACCCGATGGACGGTCCTGCCCCACCTTGGTGTGGAGTGAAAGATGAGTCCCAGCTTGTTGAAGGAGAAGTCCTAGCTCTATGTTTATGTACAGTTCCTAGCCAGGCCTCGAGACCCCAAGCCTCCAGCCAGGCCTACTCACATCTCCACCTGGCTTTGGGGGTCTGAGCCTGAGGCAAGACCCAGGCTCTGGGTCCTTGTCCAGTCTCAGGCTCAGAGTCCACCCCAGGCTCCTTGTTCCCAGTCCCTCGTACTGCCCTGTTCCTAGCAGTGCAGTGTCTGCGTCCTGCATTTGGGTCCTGATACAACACCCCCGTATGACACTACTATCCTTTTACTCTTAATATACTTGTAAAAACCCTCGGGTTTACCTTCACATTATCTGCCAAAGCAACCTCATGTCTTCTTTTCGCCTTCGATTTTCTTCTTTAGTATTTTCTTACATTTCCTATACTTTTCAAGTACCTTGTACCTCATTTTTTTCCTTGTTGCCTATACATGCTATACATCTTTCTTTTTCTTAACCAGATCGCTAATATCCCTTGAAAACCAAGGTTCCCTATGACTGTTAACTTTGTCTTTAATCCTGGCAGGAACATGCAAATGCTGCACTCTCAAAATTTCGCCTTTGAAGGACTTACACTTACTAAACACATCCTTGCCAGAAAACAACTTATCCCAATCCACTTTCTAGATCCTTTCTCATTTCCACAAAATTGGCCCTTCTCCAATTTAGAACCTCAACTTGAAGACCAGACCTATCCTTAACCATAATTAACTTGAAACTAATGACATTACAGTCACTGGACCCAAAATGTTCACCTACACACACTTTTGTCACCTGACCTGTCTGATTTCCTAATAGGAGATCAAGTATTGCATCCTCTCTCGTTGGTACCTCTATTTCGATTGGGAAAACTTTCCTGAACACATTTGACAAACTCCAAGCAATCTAGTCCTTTCAGCGTGGGAGTCTCAGTCAATATGTGGAAAGTTAAAATCCTCAACTATTTCAACTTTCTATTTGCTCCTCCAATTCTCTGACTATTGGGCGGTCTATAATACAACCCCATTAGTGTGGTCACACACTTCCCGTTCCTCAGCTCCACCCATATGGCCTCTGTAGATGAGCCCTCCGGCCTGTCCTATCTACGCACAACTGTGATATTTTCCCTGACTAGTAGTGCCACTTCTCCCCCTTTCATCACTCCCCCTCTATCATGTCTGCAACAAGGAACCCCGGGACATTAAGCTGCCAGTCCTGCCCCTCCTGCAACCAAGTCTCACTAATAGCAATAATTCCACGTGCCAATCCACACCCTAAGCTCATCTGCCTTACATATAATACTCTTTACATTGAAATAAGTGAGCCTGAGAACACGTCTATCATGTACAAGCCTTTGACTTCTGTCTATACGTGCAGTCCTCCCATGATCTTTATCCTCCTCCACCACCTCACTATCTGCTCTAACACTTTGGTTCCCCTTCCCCTGCAAATCTAGTTTAACCCCCCCCCCCCCCACCCCCGGAGCAGAACTAGAAAACCTACATGCAAGGATGTTAGTCTCCCTCCAGTTCAGGTGCAAACCATCCTGTCAGAACAGGTCCCACCTTCCCTGGAACAAACCTAATTGTCTGGAAACATGAAGCTCTCCCTCCTGCATCACCTTGTTAGCCACGTATTTAGCTGCATATTCTTCCCATTTCTAGCCTTACTAGCATGTGGCACAGGTAGCAATCCTGAGACTGCAACCCTGGAGGTCCTGTCCTTCAACTTTGCACCTAGCTCTCTAAACTCTCTTTGCAGGACCTCCTCCTCCTTCCTATCCACATCACTGGTGCCTACATGGACTACATCTGGCTGCTCATTCTCCCTCCTGAGAATACCAAGAACTCAATCAGAGATATCATGGACCCTGGCACCAGGGAGACAATAAACCATCCGAGATTCTTGATCTCTCCCAAAGAGCCTCCTATCAAATCCCCTACCACTACCGCTCTCCTCTTTTCCCTCCTACCTTTCTAAGCTGAAGGCCCAGTCTCAGTGCCAGAGACGCAACCACTACAACTTGAATGCATGCCATCCGGTATTAGACATTTCAACCCCGGGGAAACAGCTGATCTCTGTACATTATCTGTGCCTCTCAATCTTGTAAACTTCATCTGATCTCCCCTCAGCTTCCAGCATGCCAGAAAAAAAAAACAACCCAAGTTTATTCAGCTCCTCATGAAAGCACATGCCGTCTAAACCAGGCAGCATCCTGGTAAACTTCTTCTGTACCCTCTCCAAAGCCTCAACATCTTTCCTATAGTGGGGCAACTAGAACTGTATGTAATGCTCTAGATGTGGCCTAATCAGTTTTATAAAGTTGCAACATAATCTCCTGACTTATTCAGTGCCTTGTATAATAAAAGCAAACATTCCATAAACCTTCTTAAACACCTTATCGATTTGAACACACTCTCAAGAAGCTATGAACTTGGATCCCAAGATCTCTCTGCTCAGCAACGCCATCCTTACATTTGTCCCAGTAAGATGCAACACCTATTGTTAAACTGGGTTAAGCTCCATCTGCCATTTTACTGCCGATATCTGCAACTGATCTATAGTTGCACTGTATTCTTTGCCAGTCTTCTACACTATTCACAACTCCACCAACCTTAATACCATCCACAAACTTACTAGCCCAACCATCTACATTTTTATCCAGGGCATTTATATACAGAGGTACCAGCGCAGTTCCTTGCAGAACATCACTAATTACAGACCTCCAGTTCAAACAAGTCCCTTCAACTACTCCCCAGACTTCTATACACAAACCAGTTCTGGGTCCAAACGGCAAATTCACCTTAGATCCCATGCACCATATCTTCTGGATTAAACACCAAAAGGGTCTTTGTCAAACACCTTACTAAAAGCCATGTAGACAACATCCATTAGCATTTGGAAACCCATAGCTAAGGAGAGCTAGCATGGTTTTGAGGGTGGCAGATCATGCCTTGCCAACTAGATTGGATCTTTTTTTGGACAAGGTGATGCAAGGTATTGAGGGTAGGGAAGCGGACATCAAGGATGCAGTGATTGTAAATCTCCAAACCCAGCACTATTCCAATGAGTGTGAATTGCCCATCATTCTCAAAAGAGGAAGAGTTGAACCAAAATTGTTTTGTAAAACTGTCATAAGTAAACATTCCTACAGAAAGAAAAATAATCAAACAAGTTTCCACTGGAACAGAAAAATTTGAATTACCCAACCACATAAGCTAAACACTGGGATTTTTAAACACATAATCCTTGTACTACAGTTTTATAAAACCTTAATTATATCCATGGATTTTGAGTTTACCCATATTCATTTAATACCCATCCAGCAATCCACTCAAATATGATAAAGATTTTTCCTTCATGTGATCCATTCATTTAAATTTACAGATACATCAACAGATTAGTAGTTGTATCCAAAACACTGAGCTATGTGAATGGCAAATGCTTGAATGGAGATTTTCAGAACACTTTGCAAATATTATCAAATTTTTACTTCCAAAATCAGGACCAAAAACTGTTTTGTTTTATGTGAAAACAGCTTAGGGCTATCAATATAGCAATCCATCTTAAATTGTTATTTTTTTCCACACACCAAGACCACTACATGGCAAGAAATCTCTGGATATTTCACTCAATAAAAGGTTTGATAACAGATTACTGAAGTACTCAATGTACCAAGTTTGGAAAAATACCTGTATCAGGATTAAAAATCTCTTCAACAACTAGCTGAAAGAATTCCTTGGAAAAACCGCCTTCATCCACTCCTTGTTCACCTTCAAATTTTTATACAGTTGCTTTTTCAAATCTGATGGGTTCTCAGTAGCAATTATTTCCAACTGTAAACAAAGCAAATTGAATAAGAAACCACAATACACTTCATAATGCTAACCTAATGGGCTCATGAGGGGTCAAATATAATGATGGGACCTTACAAATCCAAGCAACAACAGGCTTGACTGTGTCCCAAAATTGTTCCATTCTGTAGAATTATCATTTCAAAAGAATAATAAAAAGCACTCTTCCAGTGGACAAAGTACAGAGTGATTAAGAGAAACATAATCACCTTTCCAGCTCTTAGCTTCATCCCACCCCCTCCGGTCTTCTCCTATCATTTCGCATTTCCCCCTCCCCCCCACTACTTTCAAATCTCTTACTATCTTTCCTTTTGGTTAGTCCTGACGAAGGGTCTGGGCCCGAAATGTCAACAGCGTTTCTCCCTATAGATGCTGCCTGGCCTGCTGTGTTCCACCAGCATTTTGTGTGTGTTGTTGTTTGAATTTCCAGCACCTACAGATTTCCTCGTGGTAACGTACATAATCTGTTTCATGCATGATGTAAAGGCTTTGGGGTGAACGAAGAGTCGTCACTCTCAGTAGGATGCTCAGCCTCTGACTTGCACGTGTGGGATCAAAATATTAAAAACAAATTAGAGTTTGGGGCCTCCTGGTACAAAGGAATACATCACACCTGCCAAATGATTTCAAATTTTTAAACATTCTTTGGCCTCTCTAATCTGGTGCCCATTCCAATATGAATACTAAAGACTGAAGGTCACATTTATCCCACTTGCCAGTTTGAGATTTTCCCCTTTACTCATTTTAATGTACAGCGAATCATGATCAGTGGACACACTGCAGAAAATTCAGGCCGAACCTGCATCACTCAAATGATTAACTATTTTAGAACAAAAGGAGACAGATTGCTGATGCTGAAATCCAGAACAAAAGAAAAAAAATTGTGGGAGGAAGACAGCAACAATGCAAATTAGTCAGTGGTCCACATACTGATACAACCTATCATAATCTAACAGAGTTTTATAATTATAGGCACAACAGGTCAATGGAATCCCTCACAATTACAGTGCTATTACAATGAGATCTAGGTGTTCTTGTACATCAGTCAATGAAAGCAAGCATGCAGGTACAGCAGGCAGTGAAGAAAGCTAATGGCATGCTGGCCTTTATAACAAGAGGAATTGAGTATAGGAGTAAAGAGGTCCTTCTGCAGCTGTACAGGGCCCTGGTGAGACCCCACCTGGAGTATTGTGTGCAGTTTTGGTCTCCAAATTTGAAGAAGGACATTCTTGCTATTGAGGGAGTGCAACGTAGGTTCACAAGGTTAATTCCCGGAATGGCGGACTGTCATATGTTGAAAGATTGGAGCGACTGGGCTTGTATACACTGGAATTTAGAAGGATGAGAGGGGATCTGATTGAAACATATAAGATTATTAAGGGATTGGACACACTGGAGGCAGGAATCATGTTCCCGCTGATGGGTGAGTCCAGAACTAGAGGCCACAGTTTAACAATAAGGGGTAGGCCATTTAGAACAGAGATGCGGAAAAAATTTTTCACCCAGAGAGTGGTGGATATGTGGAATGCTCTGCCCCAGAAGGCAGTGGAGGCCAAGTCTCTGGATGCATTCAAGAGAGAGTTAGATAGAGCTCTTATAGATAGCGGGGTCAAGGGATATGGGGAGAGGGCAGGAACAGGGTACTGATTGTGTATGATCAGCCATGATCAGTGAATGGCGGTGCTGGCTAGAAGGGCTGAATGGCCTCCTCCTGCACCTACCGTCTATTGTCTATGAAATATTTAGCTTGTGATGTTTACGATTACCAAAAGTAACTGTGTGAATGCATTTCTTATCTTGCAATTTTTTTTATTATACAGGAGCAGAATGGAATCTCTTTCCCCATTTACATTTCTAATACCAAACTGAACTAAATACTGTGTGCAATTCAAAATACAAATTCTCTTGTAATTTAAAGTTGGGTAATATTTCAACTTGGTTTTACAATCATTGTTCAAGATGCTACCCAAAACAAAGATGTGTTTCATTGGAAATAAAACATTCATTTTAAACATATTAGAGACTGTTGAAAAATCATTTTAGTATCCAAGCAGCACCACTTTTGTCAATTCATGCCAGTCACCTCATGTACAAGCCCTTCTGTATCTAGCAGCACTATGTACATACAATGATTACAAGTTATCTTATACTTCATGTGTTTTTGTTATTGTGTTCATCTAATATCTTGGTGCTGCTCTGGATCCACAGCAAGAAGTATTTCCTTCTTTATACTTGTGTACTAATTATATTAAACAATCTTGAATCTTAAACCTATTAACAAAAACCTTCTGACACATGTGTATAAAATGTAGCTTTGCAAGAAAAATAATGGTACATACCTGCACAAGATCATCAATCATACGATCATGCCTTAAATTTCAGTTAAAGTTAAAGCTGAACTTGCTGTCCTTGTACCAAATTGTACAACACAGTTATACGGCGTTCACTGAACATTCAAAGTCTGTTGTCATAATAGAGACCCTGACTCTTTGTATAGGGAGCAAGGAGGTAAGGACATGTCAAGAAAGAAATTTCTTCTCACTACCTACTTAAAAAAATGTAGTCCTTATCCACTGCAAGAACATGGTTTGATGATTCATTAACAAGTTCTTCATAAGGCATGGCTGGTCCACAACAGTCAATAGCCTTGAAATTGAGTATTTTTTCTAAAGGGTCTACCCAGTGGTCTTTCTTGTAATTGGTCATCTCAATTAAAAAATTCTGTTGCAAATTCTTCTCTCTGGTTTCTTGTGAAGATTCATCATCATCATCATTCTCAAAAGTCAAAACACCACCCATTAAATTTGCATAGTACACCAATTTTAGATACTTGGTTGCAGCAACTACAACATCGTCATTCACCAAATTTCGACAACTGTAATTATTGCTGATAACTTTGTATTTAATAAGCTGTTAAAAGACCTCAACCATTCTACGGATATCAATAGCGCTGTACGTTGACTACAGTCGAACCAGATCAGGTTGTGCTGACAGAGGAAGTGTACACATTGCTTTGCAAAACATAGGCAAGGCTCCTTCCAGATACTCAGGACTATGAAGGTTATGATTTTCCATCACAATTATGAACAAGTTTAGGTAGGTAGCATCTCTGTTATATGCATCATGAGAGCTTAAATCACATTCCACATCTGGTGACAGATACATCAAAGCATTAATTAGTGCAGTTTCAATCTGGTTATGTGTTTTCTGTATACCTGCCGAACAGATTTCACACCTATAGTTAATTCTTCTGCCTTAAATGATTGCCAAAGATAATCACATGATTTCTGTTGAGAATAGCAAGGTAATGAATATTCACATCTAATGACTGCTCCAGCTTTGTGATCTTTTTCCAAATTAGCCCATTTTTCCTTCATTTCAGGTTTCCTAAAGCTCTTAACCAGTTTTTCGGCACTGGAGAATATCTGGCCATTGATTTCCACCAGTAGTGAGAAATCCTGCATTTCATTGGAAACACTTAGAATTTCATCCACTTTTTCTTCAGTAAGATAGCTGATGTCTGGCGATTGAAATAAATTATTCACACATTAGAGGATTCATCTTTGTTTACCCACTCATCAAATAAATACAATTTTGGATCAATCAAGCTAATTGAATGTTTGCACACACAAGCTGTTATCAGAATAAGCCATTGCCAGTAAGCACAAATGGGGGGTACCTTATTACCTTACTTCATATTACTAATCCTAAGAAAATATGAAAGCTTTCAAATATGACCTCAAATAAATTGTTAATCCCAATGCAGATACAAATTTCCATTTCCAAATTTTCTCCAATAATGGTAGGTAATGATTGGACATAACACAGTGGGTGTTTTACCATACATTTGCAAATGGCTCTGAAGGACTATGGTCAGCCATTCCTATTTCCGATTATTTCAGCTTTTAAAACAAGTTTTTCTGAATTTTGTGTTTTTAAATATCAAATTCGCAGCTTGCTGGAATTCAAAGCAACAATAGCAGGCAAGGCAAAATAGAGAACGAGGCTATACAAACCACGGTGCTTGATAAAGTCAGTAAGAGAGGATAATGTACAAAAGGTTATGTTTCTCAAAGAAGCAGCAATGATTTTCATGATTGCTCAATGAATTAGAATACAGTTGAAATTGATTTCAAACTTTATATCATTTTGGAACCAATATTTTAAGATAAACAGAACAATAACTTACTTTAAAAAAGACAAGTTTACACTCAGTATTTATTCTACAATGAAAAACTAAGCCATACTTTGAAAGTTGTTCCACTTCTGTTTGTCACCACTCATCACATGTGTCATTTTCAGAAACATCTGGAGATCTTTATGTTTAAGCTTGTCAGGTGAAATATTTTGGCAAACCAATGTTTTTGCTTTCTTGGTGAGCCAGCCAGTAGGTAACTATGCCCTGGTCCGTTACAACTCCAGAACTCTGAATGCAGCTTGATTATTATCCAACTACTTGAAACCAGGGCAGGAAGCAGAGTTTTCATTTGCACAGAACTCATTTCCACAGCCATTTGTTAACTAAAAGCAGTAATTTTCAATCAATTGTTTGGCAGCTTCATGTTTCCTATAAGGAAAAAAAGTGTTCTTGTTTAATTCAATTATCTCATTTAATTCAATTAATTTTCAAAATGTTTACTTTGGAGTTAATTTAATACTAATTATACACTGATCAGCAGAAAAGGTCAATTACCGACTAATTAAATTTTATGTATTTCTCAATTTGCATTAATCCTATTTGCAAACAGATGTTAGAGCTTTGGTTTTCAATGAAATCCAAGTTATTTGACCCCAATTTCTAAATTGTTTTGTTTTACACAAAGTCAAAATAATAGCTATCAGCACTTCACAGAAATTATAATAAATGAACTGTGCACATTAGAATTTCCTGTATAGTTCAACTATTCGTAGAAATTTGGAAATGGGTGCAAAATAACCAAAGCAACATTCTGTTACAAGCACATTATGCTCAACCGATTCCGTCACCTGGACATCTCATCCACAAAGCCAACTTGTTTTTCTGGATGTAGACAATCAAACAGGTTGACTCTCTCCATCCCAGTTGTTTCCTATGAGACACAACAGGCTTTAAATAGTATCCAAATATAACATGAAGCCCCACTTCTTGATCTTCAACACCAGATCACTCAATGATCTTGGACAGTTTGTTATAATCAAAGGCTTTGGGGCACAATTTAAATGCCTCGGTAAAAAAAATTTTTACAACTGAAGTTTTTTTAAAATGATCATAATATAGAAAAATAAAATACAAAAAGTAGATATACAAAAATCTTATTATTTGAACAAATGATTAAAACATCAATAAAGTGGCTCTAAATTTACTTCCATGCAAGTCACCTATCCTCAAATAATACATGTGGCAAATGGATCTGGGCTCTCTCTGCAATGAGAGATTTTGCTATTCAACAGCAAGTTGAAGACTAGCTTAGGAGATCGGATGGACAAGCATTTTACCTTCAGCTCACCTCCATTTTCACTTTGACTGCACAGACACAGCAGCTCAATAAACAATGAGCTACAAACACAGATATCCAGCAGAATCACTGGATGTCAGTCAACCTGAATGCCACAGGCACAGTTAATAATTGCACTACTTCCATCAGTTCTATATAAAAGGAACACAAAATGCTGGAGGAACTCAGGTTAGGCAGAGCTCTTTTTTATGTTTTGCTCTGGATTTCCAGCAACTGCAGAATCTCTTGTGTTTACAGTTTTAGGGATACAGCAATGTTACACATTGACAAACAATTTCCAGCTAGATCCTGCATTCGGTTGTGCAATGAGATATTGTAAACAAACACCAGAAAGATGCAAAGCAAAAGGTAACATCTTCTAAAAAAAAATTGAACAGCTACTTGTTTGCCAACTAGCCAAGAAAGATCCCAGTGATAACTAAAGAACGACAAATGTATTTAGGTTCAACCTGAAGCAAAAATAAAATAAATAGTACAGGCTACAATAGAGCTTCACACTCACTCAGTTGCTTCTTCTAGGAAGTTCCTGGGGCTTGCTCTCTGTCAACCCAATCCTACAGCAACTACAACCTACATCCAGAAGACAGCAGGAGAGCCAAGAGAAATGCAGCCATGGTTGCCATCACTACCACCACATATACATGTCCCACCCGCAGAAGAACTTGTGGGTCCAGGATAGGACTGTATAGTCAAAGATCTCACCGTTAAGAAGTGGACGTCATTATCGGATTCCGATGGACAACCGAAGACAGCAACTACTATCCAAGCCTGGAACAATTAATTCCAATAGTTAGAGGGATGTGTCTTTTTGGGGTGAGGGGTGAGAAGAGAGAGAAAATCCAACACAAATTTATCAGCAAAACAGTCCACAGACAACTTAATTGCATGTTTTTTGTCTTTCCCCCCAAAAACAAATAAGCTTCTTGTATGCCACAAGACCGTAAGATATAAGAGCAGAATTAGATTATCTGGCCCATCAAGTCTGCTCTGCCATTCAATCATGGCTGATCCTTTTTTCTATCTCCTCCTCAACCCCAGTTTCCAGCCTTCTCTCCGTAACCTTTGATGCCATGTCCAGTCAAGAACCTATCAATCTCTTCTTTAAATACACCTAACGACCTGGCCTCCACAGCTGCATGTGGCAACAAATTCCACAAATTCACCCTTTGGCTAAAGAAATTTCTCCATATTACTGTTTTGAAAGGGTGCCCCTCTATCCTGAAGCTGTCCCCTTTTGTCTTCGACTCCCCTACCATGGGAAACATCCTTTCCACATTGTCTAGGCCAGGGGTCAGCAACCTTTACCACTGAAAGAGCCACTTGGACCCGTTTCCCACAGAAAAGAAAACACTGGGAGCCGCAAAACCCGTTTGACATTTAAAATGAAATAACACTGCATACAACGTTTTTTTTGCCTTTATGCTATGTATAAACAAACTATAATGTGTTGCATTTATGAAATTGATGAACTCCTGCAGAGAAAACGAAATTACATTTCTGCATGCAACAAAAACATTTTGAACTCCGAAAAAAAGACGTTGGGTTGAAAGTTACTTTTAAGTAAAATATTCAATGTCTATTTGAGTCCTTCTTGTATTTATGAAAAACGCCGAACTTAAATTTTCCGCCAGCAGCAAACCAAAAATAACGTCAGCCAGCTGTCATCCTGAAAAATGAAAGGACTATTTCACTGAACTATGAAAAAATATGAATATAAGTAAAATAATAGGCAATTAAAATATTTATCATACTTGGTTAATGGGATTTCTGCTCCTGGACCTCAGCGCACAGCGTCTGCACATCAGGGCTGTATGATGTCACCTTCATCTTTACACAGGATCGCAAGCTGTCATCTGTGAGGTTTTCAATATCACTCCATTTGTGTTTCTGAGCAAGAACGGCCTTCTGACGGGCAACATCTTCAAGGTCTGCTGTCAAGCGTCTAAACTTGGACACCCATATGTCTTTGTCGGCTATGTCGGCCAGTTCCATCTCAAGATCAGGTTGACTCACACCTGCCAATGCAGTCGTATTCAGTAGGGAAGGATCGATGCTTAAGGGAGTGACCGGGAAGGATAATGTGTTTTTTTCCTCTCTGAACTCACAGAAGCGTTTCCCAAACGATGTTTGCATTGCGATGATTGCAGAATGTAAATACTCCGAAATTATCATGTCGTGACCTTGTTTGAACTCTCTCAAATTGGGGAAGTGAGACAAAGTGCCTTTCTGTAAATCTCTGGCAAGCACTGTCAACTTGCGCTCGAATGCCAAAACATCCTCCAACATGTGCAGGGCTGTACGTCCTTTCCCCTGAAGAGCTGTGTTCAGCGTGTTCAGGTGCGCTGTCATGTCTACCATGAAGTGTAGCTTTTCCAGCCACTCTGGCTGTTCCAGCTCAGGAAAGGTGAGCCCTTTGCTGCCCAGGAAAGTTTTCACTTCTTCCAGACACGCGACAAAGCGTTTCAGCACCTTCCGTCTGGACAGCCAGCGATAAAAACACGTTGTAGCGGTGTCAGTAAACTGCAGTCAAAGATAGCTTTATTCGAACTAAACAGCCTTGCTTTTCAGCTTCCCTCAACCCAGCCCCCATGGACGCAGATGCTGCAAAAGACGCGTACTCACAAACCCCCGTAGGCTATCTCCCTTAGCCGGAATGCTGGCTAATTGTGAGCCGTTTCGGATGTGGCAGGAAATGTGTCGCTACACTTAGGTTGTACAAGATCACCATAATTACATTTCAAAAGCTAACAAACTAACATAAAATACATTTTAATTAAATACTGACCAATTATTTCCCAAAGCCACAGGGAGCCGCAGCACAGAGGTGAAAGAGCCACAAATGGCTCGGGAGCCGCAGGTTGCCGACCCCCGGTCTAGGCCTTTCAACATTCGAAAGGTTTCAATGAGTTTCTCCCCACCCCCCATCCTTCTGAATTCCAGCGAGCACAGACCTAGAGCTATCAAACATTCCTCGTATGATAACCCTTTCATTCCTGGAATCATTCTTGTGAACCTCCTCTGGACCCTCTCCAATGCCAGCACATCTTTTCTAAGACAAGAGGCCCAAAACTGTTCATAATACTCAAGGTGAGGCTCATACCCTTGCTCTTGTATTCCACACCTCTTGAAATGAATGCTAACATGGCATTTGCCTTCCTCATCACCGACTTAACCTGGAAGCTCACCTTTAGGGTGTTCTGCACAAGGACTCTCAAGTCCCACTGCATTTCAGATTCCTGGATTTTCTCCCCATTTAGAAAATGTTCTGCGCATTTATTTCTACTGCCAAAGTGCATGACCATGCATTTTCCAACATTGTACTTTATTTGCCACTTTCTTGCCCATTCTCCTAATCCAAGTCCTTCTGCATCCTACCTGTTTCCTCAACACTACCTGCCCCTCCACCAATCTTCGTATCTTCTGCAAACTTGACAACAAAGCCATCTATTCCATCACCTAAATCATTTATATACAGCATAAGAAGTGGTCCCAACACCGATCCCTGCCAAACACCACTAGTCTCTGGCATCCAACCAGACAAGGATCCTTTTATTCCCACTCACTGCCTCCTACCAATCATCCATGGCTCTCAACTTGGTAAACAGCCTCATGTAGTGACACCTGGTCAAAGACCTTCTGATAGTCCCAATGTACAACACCCACTACATCCCCTTTATTTATACTACTTGTAATCTCCTCAAAGAATTCCAGTAGGTTCGTCAGGCAGGATCTTTCCTGAAGAAAACCATGCTGACTTTGTATTTACCTTGTTCTGTGTCACCAAGTACTCCATCACCTCATCCTTAACAATTGACTCTAACATCTTCCCAACCACTGAGGTCAGGCTAACTGGTCTGTAATTTCCTTTCTGCTGCCTTCCTCCTTTTTTAAAGAATGGAACAACGTTTGCAATCTTCCAGTCCTCTGGCACCATGGCAGAGTCCAATGATATTTAAAATAAGAAGCCAATAATAAGCAAAACATGAAGTCAAAGCAAAGCAGCGTTCTTACCAGATGGTACCTGACATAAGTACTCAAACTTACTTTTGTTACAGGTTTCTAGAGTTATGTTATACATAGTTTTTGTAGAATAAGACATAAAAATTAATTTTCTTAATTTTCCCACCGTGACTGCAACGTTCAAACAAATGTAAGCAGCCTTGTCTCAATTTGAGTACAGCCTTTAGTACATCATCGTCTTTGTTTCAAATACATACACACACATAACGATCAGATATTTCTAAGTTCTGGTTTGCAAAAAGTGCCAAGTGAAACACAAATGCTTCTCCGAAAAGATCTTTTTAGAATTACCTGTGGGAAAATGTGTGAGTGGACAGACTAACGGCTGCGCAAATAATAATATTATGTTGGGTCATAACATTAAATATTAAAATTTCATAGTTGCCTAATATCAACTGGCATTTCATTTTGACTCGGCCCAGTGTATTAATTCTCCACTACAAGGACATGTTAGAGCTCGACCTGAAGAGTCAGCGATTTCCACCACGGGAAAATAAGACAACGCTGGCTGCATTATAACTCATGCCTGAAGCCATAGTTCACAAAGTGAAGGCCCTGTTTGGACACCGTCGAACGCATGGATACTCTCACCGCTTCAGACACACTAGGAAGGGTGCGAGGAGCGGAACAGCGGCATTGTCATTAAAAGTCATTGCAATCAGCTGAAAGAACTGCGCCACCGCTCATTGCATCCAACCCCGTGTTTACCCACCGGGCGGCGACTCACTGCCCCGCCCCCTGAACCCACCCCACCAGGCGGTGACTCACTGCCCCGCCCCCTGAACCCACCCCACCGGGCGGCGACTCACTGCCCCGCCCCCTGAACCCACCCCACCAGGCGGTGACTCACTGCCCCGCCCCCTGAACCCACCCCACCGGGCGGCGACTCACTACCCCCCCTGCCCCTCCCACCGGGCGGCGACTCACTGCCCCGCCCCCTGAACCCACCCCACCGGGCGGCGACTCACTGCCCCGCCCCCTGAACCCACCCCACCGGGCGGCGACTCACTGCCCCGCCCCCTGAACCCACCCCACCGGGCGGCGACACACTGCCCCGCCCCCTGCCCCTCCTTCCGGGCGGCGACTCACTGCCCCGCCCCCTGCCCCTCCCACCGCGCGGCGACTCACTGCCCCGCCCCCTGCCAGTGCGGCAGAATCACTCCTACTTTATTTCATTGCAGAATCGCCACAAACCGGGAAACTCGTCGATTTAGTGAAGCGCTCACACATGACTTGGTGTAATGAGGTATGCCCTTCACCTAGTCCTTACATATAACCCATTAAAATTATGTAAACAAAGAATGCTTAATCCAACAGTATGTTTATAATGACAAAGTACACTGCAGATGCTGTGGTCAAAGCAACAGGTACCACAAGGTGGAGGAACTCAGCAAGGTCGGGCAGCATCCGTGGAACCGAGCAGTCAATATTACTTAAACATTATCATGTTTATAATATTACTTAAATATTGAACTACACTCCTCCCTGCTTAGACGTAAACTCAAATCAGTATAGAATGCATCTTAACTCAAATATGTAATTTTTTGCTCTCTAATCACTAACAGAGTAAGACATTTTCCACAGTGGTTAAATCTTAAGGCTTGAATGGGACAATTTAAAATTTACTATGCTGTGTATGTCTATATAGTTCTGTTATATAGTGTAAAGTGTGTGTGCACTGTATCTGCAGTATATATAATACGACAACTATACAGACATCACAGCATAGTAAGTTCTAAATTGTCCCAATCAGGTCTGAAGATTTACCTGCTGTGAAGGGTTTCCTACCCTTGTGGGAAAATGCCTTTCCTGTCAAGGTAGGTCATTCTGCTTGGATGGAGAGACCTGTGGCTGAGGAACAATCTCAGATTCTGAGGCCTCCTCTGCAGTAGTCGTACAGTAGGGATTGGCTGTAGGACTGCAGGAAGTGGTTCTGACACCTTCCTTCTCCAACAATTGACTCTGCCCTTCTCAAATGATTGATGTGTCATCTCCAGATGACATCAGATGCAATCTCCACTGTGTAGACGAGTGGTCCAGTTCCGCCCTTAATCTTTCTGAGTACCCACTTTTGCTCACCTCTGTAGTCCCTCACCAGGACTGCTTGTGCAGGAGTGAAAGATTGAATCTCTTCCTTTGAAGAGCCCTGAATTTGCCTCAGCTGTTTGTCCTGCACACTCCTTCAGAGACTGGGTTTGAGGAGATCCAAGTGTGAGCACAAGGGCTAACCCTGGAACAGTATAGCTGGTGAGTTGTTGGCTTGCACTGTGCTGCAAGGAGGAATTTGGTGAGCTTCTGGTTCAGTATCAGTGTACTGTATTTTGCTGACATTGCTTGCGATGCATTCTTTAGACTCTGGACAAGCCTTACCACCAAGCTATTTGTAGCTGGGTAGGACAGTGCATTCTTTTTCAGGAATGACTGAAACTTTTCCCCAACCAACTGTGGTCCAATATCACTGATGAGAAGTTCTGAAATACCAAGCCTTGGGAAGAGACTTTGCAACACGTCTACAGTGTGTGAGACTGAAGTGGAGGCTATTGGGAACACTTCCGGCCACTTTATAGCTGCATCTTGTACCTCCAAGAAATTTGTGTCCATGAACGGTCTGGGAAAATCCACATGAGTCCTTTGCCATGGCAGTGCAGGTCATACCCAGGGATGGAGAGGCACTGCTCATTGCCTCTTCTGGACATGCTGGCATCCCAAACAGAGAGAAGCTGCCCAATTGTAATGTTGAATCAGGTTGGCGGGTCTGGCAAGTGAGACAGAAAACACCTACTGCAAATAGATATATTAATCATTTATCTACAAAGAGCAAAAATTCAACCAAACATCCATGTTCCCCAAGTAACAAACACTACAAAGCTGAATATTCAACAAATATATGTACATTCAATAACCATACTTAGTTAAAAGCGTATGCTGAGCATATACCTATGAGGCTATGTGCACCGCCAGCTTTAAACAAAGAAAGAGAGGAAGTACCTCCTACATGTGCTCTCCATATGCTTAGAATATTTGTAACTGGACATCATCTGGCTAACCAATGGGACAAGCAGTTTCTAAACTAACCAATCACGACAAAGTGGCTTTTGACAATCAGAATAAGCCACATCCCCCAGAGGATACTGATCTGCTGATCTACGCAAGCCACCAGACAAAGCTTTAAGCCATCTCATTTATTTTGATCATGCTGAGATGACCAACATGTAGCTTCCCCAACACATTAGCTCTCAATGTTCCAAATGTTCATTGTTCCAAGTTCATTTATTATCAAAGTATGTATCCTATATACAGGCAGCCACAAAACAAAGAAACCCAATAGAACCCATTAAAAAAGACTGTCAAACACCCAAAGGGCAAAAAAAAAGAACAAACAGTGCAAACAATAGACAGTAAGTAAATAACATTCAGAATTAAAGTTCACAAAAATGAGTTCACAGCCATGAGGTCAATTCATTGCTGCTGCCAGTCCAGGAGCCTGTTCGTGGCAGGCCGCAGCCTCAGTTTAGTACAGAGATGAGTAAATGTTACCAAGCAGCAAGCTGAACACTGGCCTGTCCATCCCTTGCCTCTGGCACGAACCCCATGACTTTTTGAATCTATCCTGGTGCTTAAATTGACCAAGTCTCAGCTCATTCCTTGCACTTAGATCCAGGCTCTGTCACTTCAAAACACTCCCAAGCCTCTACCCGAGGCTTTCTAATCTGGCCCAGTGCTTAAGTTGTTCAAATATCATCTTGTTCCTCACTCTTGGGCCCAGGCCCCACAAACTCGATTTCGCCAGTATATGCCACACCGCAACTGTCCTGCTCCTTTGAGATTTCAGTTCACACTACAAAAATACCAGGCCAAAAACCTGGTACAGGCAGTTCAAAAGCTCAACTCTGAAAAGGAAGTTTCAGGTTATTGATTTCAGTGATCATTTTCCATAAAAAGTGTGATTAATTGAGAATTTAATAGTTTTGTTTGTTGGCAGCAAGTTGTCGCTGTGTTTCACCAGCACCTACTTAAACCAGAAGCTCTCAGCTTGGATGGTACAAAAACCCTCAATCCTCACAAAAGGCATCCTCTGTTAAGTGTTACTTCATCCCAGTGCTGGTAAAAATAGAGGAACTGGAATTCCTGCTGCACATTTCGGCTCTTTAGTTTGCCATGAGGACCTAAGGCAGTGTGGGGTCTTTACTGATTTCCCTTTGGATCATCTCTGCCATAATAGGGGGACTTCCAATTTGCATTAGGGAGAAAACCTCAAAGGAGTGTCCTCTTTTGTAAATTTTTGAGGTATTTCTTTTTCCAAGGGTAAACAGGACAATCCATCATCATTCGTCATCCTTGTGATTGTGTTCTCCAAGAAACAGAGCCCATCTCTGCATTTGTGCTACTGCTGTTGGTGGAACACCCTTCCGTGGATCGAAAATGGACACCAGTGGTTGATGATCAGTAATAAGGGTAAACGCTCTTTCAGAGAAGTACTGGTTGAAATGGTTTATACCCCAAACCAGATTCAAGGCCTCTCTGTCAACCTGTGCATAATATTTCTCCGCAGTGGTAAGGGAATGTGATGCAAATCTATGGGGCATTCACTCCCACCATTCATAACATGTGACATAACTGCCCCTGTACCAAGGTGAGGCGTCACAGGCAACACAGTTCACTGGATGATATGGATCATAATGCGTGAGCACAGTGTCGATGTCTTTCGGAAAGTATCTCACACTGCTTTTATCCATTGCCATTTCTTCCTGATCTGCTGTAGTGAGTTCAAGGCATGGGGTACAGTAGCCAGGTTTGGCAGGAACCTGTTGTAGTAAATGAAAATCTTAAAAAGGACCACAGCTGTGACTCGTCCTTTGGTCTTGGGGAACCTACCACTGCTTGAATTTTCTCAGCACACTTCTGTAATGCTTGTGCAACAATGTTGTGACCACAGTCAGTGAAACTTGGTTTATAGAATTCAGACTTATCGTGTTCTGCTTTGCACCCATAATCTTCTAATCCTTTTAACACTGTCTTGGCAATTTGCAGATGTTTCTTGTCATCCTCACGGATAACAATGATGTCATCGAGGCAACATCAAATGCCTGGGCAACCTTGAAGCACCTAGTCCATAACTTTATGCCAGAGAGCAGATGCTAATCCAAAAATAAGTCTATTTTAGTGTTAAAGCCCTTTGTGAGTGTTTATGGTGAAAAACACTTTGGACTCTTCTTCCATCTCATTCTGTAGGTAGGCTTCAGCTATGTTCACTTTGTTGAAGTGTTTCCCTCCAGAAAGGTTTGCAAAGATATCCTCTGTCCTGGGCAGAGATAATGATCTACTTTCAGTACAGGTTTGATGGTGACCTTAAAATTATCACAGATCCTGACAGACACATTTTCTTGGCTACTGGGATCACTGGCATTGCCCATGTGCTCCACTCAACCTTGGAAAAAATTCCTTCAGCCTCCATGCTACCTAGCTCACTGATCACTTTATCATGGTGGACAGGATCTGTAAAACTTGAGTGTGACATTCTCATTTAACAGAATTTTACCCATAAAAAATAGAAAAATTCAAAAAATATAGGGCTATGGGTAAGCCTAGGCAGTTCTAAGGTAAGGACATGTTTTGCACAGCTTTGAAGGCTGAAGTGCTTGTATTGTGCTGTAGGTTTTCTATGTTTCTATGTATCTATATATTTGAGTTTTACAATACCTTTCTTGAACACTGCTATGACATCATAGTCCTTTCTTAATTCACCTTAAGTTGACTCTGTTACAGGGGATGAGGCATGCAAATGGTGGATGAATCTCCAATCAAGTACTGTAGTTGTCTCAGCCAATCATGTCATGGCCCCACAATGCTGGCCTTCCTGTTTTTACCACATACAAACTCAATGTGGCTTGTCAGTTTGTTTTATTTCACTGTTACAAATGTCATTCCCACAGGAGTTATCTTAACTCCAATCTCTTTGTTGGATATCTGCAGACTTCAGTTCAGTATCTTTGAAATGCCGGTCATACTAATTTTGTCAAATGACTTAAATAGCCAAGCCCTGTCCAATTCCATTTTAGTTAATTTGCTGTTCACTTCTGGTGAAAACTTGTCTCTTGTGGGTTTTAACTTTACAAATCTCACCATTATTATCAAATTTTTCATCAACCATGCCAATTACTGCTCTTTTTGAAACTGCAACTTGACTTTTTATCTTTTTCTGTTCACTGTGCTGTCCATTTATTTTCCTCTGCCCAACATGCTCTTTATATATGTCCTACTTTGTTGCAAGTTTCATCTTTAAATCTGCATTGGTCTGGTGTATGGGAGCTCCTACCACAAATAGTAACACAGTTTGTTTGGGCAAGCAGGCTTCTGTTGAGATGTTGCAATTTTGTTCACATTCACTTTCATTCCGACTGCAACTCAATTGCATCTCTGGCTGCTGTTTCCATTGATACAACAATTTCAACTGCTCTGTTAAATGTGAGTTGTGTTTCAGTTAGTAGCCATTTATGAATGCTTTCTTGTAATATACAACAAACTAAATGATCTCTCAGTACGTTATTAAGCCCATTACTGAACAGACAATGCTCGTACATTTTTTTAAATTCAGCCACATACACCAAAATGGACTGCCTTTCCTTTTGATTCTGCTTATGAAACCTAAACCATTCTGCAATCAACAATGATTTCAGTTCTAAATGTTCCGGCATTACTTTCATGATATCAGCAGAGTTCATTTCAGCTGGTTTGGTTTGTCTGATTCGGCCAGCCTGTGCTCTTACTTATTTATTTAGCTAGTCATCTTGGGTTTGTTTTAAAATTTCCGCATTGCTGCTGTTCTGTTTTGTAACTCCAGAAACTAGCTGAAAAACAAGGGAAATTTGCAACATGTACAACACGCTGGAGGAACTCAGTAGGTCGGGCGGCATCCGTGGAAATGAACAGTCAACGTTTTGGGCCGAGACCCTTCGTCAGGACTGAAGAGGGAGGAGGCAGGTAGGTGCCAGGTGAAAACCAGTAAGAGGAAAGATCAAGTTTTTCACCTGGCACTTACCAGCCCCCTTGATCTTTCCTCTTACTGGCTTTTCACCTGGCACCTACCAGCCTTCTCCTTCCCACCCTGCCCCCTCCCTCTTCAGTCCTGACGAAGGGTCTCGTCCAGAAATGTTGACTGTTTCTTTGCACAGATGCTGCCTGACCTGCTGTGTTCCTCCAGCCTGTTGTACGTGCTGCTTTGACTCAAGTGTCTGCGGAGTATTTTGTGTTTAAGGGAAATTGCCTACTTAGGATTTTTCTTTAATGAGATCTCATATATAATGTGGCATAATGATGTATGCCATTCACGTATTTCTTACATAATGAATTATGTAAACAAATCTAAGAATACTGTACTTAAACATTATAACTGAAATATTACTGACATATTTAAAATACACCACAGATTTAGCATTTTAGGTCAATGACCTTCATTGCAGTGTCTTTTGCTTTCACTTTCAGGTCTGTGGTAAACCTCAGAGCTGCTCAAATAATACAACAATCAATTTTCTTTCTCCTTCTCTCACCTATACAAGCAGCATTTGGAATGGGGCAACGTCGCCTTCTAATACGTCAGCGACGATAAAAACTACAATTCCCACTATGCAACATTCGGTGCCGCGTGGCTAGCGAGCATGCGTAGTGGTTTGTCGAGTTGGAAATTGAACTGGATGGAGTGGCAGGTGGTGGGTTTGGGGACGTTTCGGTTGCAGGGGTGAGGAGGGAAGGCATGGAGCCAGCTTGGCGGCAAGCTGGTCGTGGCCGGGGGCGAGGACGTGGCAGAGGTAAAACAAGCGTAACTCAGGTACCTGGGTCCGATGGACAAGCCCAGGCCGGTAGAGGAGATGCCAGGCCCGTTAATGGAAGGGGCTCCAGTCTCAGTTCAGCCGCCATCACCCGCTTAAGGAGTCAGCCTGATGAAAGTAATGGTAAAGAATCTCGTGAAATACAAAACTGACACGGAAATTGATGAAGTTGAGAACAGTGAGGAAGAATTTGAAAGGATACAGCAGCATATAGATCAGTTGCAGATATGGTTGGAGAAATGGCAGACGGAGTTCAATCTGTATAAATGTGAGGTGTTACACTTAAGGAGGTTAAATGTTAGACGAAAGCCTGTAGTAAGTAGCAGCATTCTTAAGAGCATTGATTATATAGAGGGATCTTTGGATGCAAGTCCAATGCTCCCTGTAAGTGGCAGCACAAGTGGAAAGGATTGTAAAGAAGATAGGCATGTCTGCCTTTATCTGTTGTAGCATTGGTTTTGAAGTCTATTTTGCAGCTGTCTTAAACATTGGTTAATGTACGTTTATGCTATCAAGCAGTTTTGGTTTACACATTTTAGAAAAGTTGTGAAGGCTTTTGAGAAAGTGCAGAAGAGTTTTACCAGGATGTTGCTTGGATTGGGGAGTATTAGCTATAAAGAGGCATTGGACAAATTTGGATAGCTTTTTTGAGTGGCAGAAGCTGAGTGGTAATATAAAACTGAGAGGTGTAGATGGACAGTGCCTTTCTCCCACGGAAGGAAATGACAAATATTGGTTAGTGTTAAACTGAGAGGGGAAATTTTAAAGGAGATCTGTGAGCCAAGTTTTCTTTTTACATGGAGAGTGGTAGATGCCTGGAATATGTTGCTATGGTAGATGGTGAAAGCATATAGAATTTCGATATTGAGAAATTCTACAGGTGCCAGAAATCCAAAGCAACACTCACAAAATGCTGGAGGAACTCAGGTCAGGCAACATCCATTGGAATGAACAGTTGTAATTTTAGGCAGAAATGTGACTTCAGTTAAGAGGCATTTAGACAGGCACATGAACAGGCAAGGCATCGAGATATATGGCCCATGTACAAGCAGGTGGGATTGGTTCAGATTAGCATTATTGCTGATGCCAGCTCGAGGGCCTGACTGGCTTGTTTATTTGCTGCATTTTTATCTGTTTTACAAATACTAATGTCGTTGGAATAGTTGTTAACTAATTTTCCCATTGTAGTGACTGTCTAAATTAGATTGAACCTCCATCTAAACCTATTTTGATGCTGATTCCAATTCTCTTTACCAAATGATTTTGGAGTGAAGGATTGCATTATGTGGATAGACCAGAGGAGCTGTGGGTGTAGTACTTGGGACTGGGAGATTGGATTGATAAAATAAATATAAATTGTGGCCAGTATTCTAACGAAGGATAATTTGAAGTCATATAAATATGATCAGTAAACGATCATCTGAAGAAAAATGTATAATGAGTAGTTGAGATAGAAAATTTTACCCATGGTGTATTGAGGCTATGCCAGTTACCCAATCTATTCTTCTCTTCCAGTATAAGACCCATAACTGCCTGCATTAGTTTTTGAGGTACATATGAAGTAGTATTTGAATATAATGAATGTTTTAGCATTGCCTTAGTCATTGAAATCACAGTCACCCAATGAATGAAAATATTTTATCAGTATAAATAAATTTAAATCTATGATGAGATACTATTTGTAGAAGTGTTGGGAAAAAAAACACTAATCTTATTTTTCACTATTTGACCCATACATTTTAAGCACTCATGTAAATTGTTAATTGTGACAGGAGCCTTTGTTTTATTATGTAATATGTTCACCAGGGCCCTCCTTCCTCAATATGTCCTGGGGTCTATTGTTTTGTACAGTTTCTAGCTTTAATAATTGTTCAAAAGTGCATTACCCCACACTTAAATTCCTTCAGCCTTTACTGATCTTTGGTACAATCATCAATATTGTGCCGTAAGCTAATATTTAATTCATTTATCAAAAATGCTACCAATATTTTTTAATCTGTGATCTTGCTACTCATATTTCCCACATTGACATTCAAATTTTAAAGTATATAACAAACAGAAAGAATTGCTGCACTATTTGTTGTGTTATGCTACTGAACACAGATTTTCCTCGCCTCTCATACAGTCAGGAAATTTGTCCATAATTAAAGTCTCAATGACATCTAGTACTTTATTTTTAATGGTAAATTATTCTAGAATGCCAGCCTCCTTTAACTCTTCAACAATTGTCCTTGGTAAGTACAGATGAGAAGTATTAAGTTAAGACCTCACTTTTGTCTTCTGGATCCACATACCGATTTCCCAATTGGTCCCAGTTCTTTCCATGAATTTTCTGTTACGCCTGCTGCCCTTAACAGACTTTTAAAACACTTCACAATTTTCTTTTATTTTGTCTGCTTTGATACTTTGTGCCTCTTTGCTCTCTCCTGATTTCCTTTTTTAAGTACTCTTTCTAAACCCATTCACTGCCCCTCTCCAACTCTTGACATCAGGGTTCAGTGAACTTGCTGAGCATGCCTTCTCTGAGTCTCATGCCGTTCATGATCCTTAGTTTGTCTTTCAAGCTGCAACATTTAAAGGTGTATATGAAACTGTTTGTGGTTTTTCTTGATTACAGTGTATTATCAGATGAGAGAATGGAAGCCTGATGTTTGTATGATTGATGCTACTGCTTGCGATTAAGTTGTAATGACAAATGTAAATATTTTCAATAGAATTATTGTCACGGAAAAAATTTGAAGAAATCTGTAAGGCCAATCAAGCTGTAGTTCAGAGGTTTGCTGATGAAGACGCTTCCTCAGAAGACGATGAAGAAGAAGGCGGAGAAGATTTTGAGAGCCAGCGAGGGAAAATTGTTGCATCAACGTTTACTACATATTCGGATCACATAGGTAACATCAAACAATTTTACATAAATAACAATGTTTAATGTGCAACACATGAAAATAAGAAACTGCTTTTTAGCTAGAAATTTTATGAATTCTGAAATGTAATATAGAATATGGGATTTTTTTTAACAAATGGGTAATAAAATGCATCCACCTTGCCCAGATTTGCAAATGATCTTAAAATACAATGCAATCAAAATACTCACAGGAACCTGCCTCCTCAACTTTTGTTTGGGGGTGGGGGGGGGGGGGGAAGGAGGAATGAAAGACATCCATTCAGATTGGATGCTGTTGTGACTGGAATTTGGGTGTGGAGAGTCTAGTGCAAACTGTTCTCCCTATTGCTAGGAGTGGCTTTGCTGGCTTGCCCTTTGGCACTTTTCCTGCAAGCAATCGTCCATGACAGTCTGAAAAGACAGCCTTGAGGGCTGGTCAGGGTGAGCGGTTCAGCTGTTCAGAGGCAAGATGATGGGGGTTGAGTCACACAGATGAGTGTGAACCATTGCTTTGGACTGGGACCACCTCTAAATGTTGAAAGACTTCCTACATCTTGTGGTCTCTCTTATCATTTCCTTGTGGATCTGTTGGAAGTTGCTCTCTTTGACTGTGTAGCTTGCTCCAGTTCAGAAATTTGTCTGTGGTAAGGCCTCAAGATCAGTTACTGAGCTTTGAGATGGTTTCCAGAGAGGAATTTCAGGGTTGGTGAGAGTTTTGCAGCCAGGCAAAGAAGAGGAAGCAGTAGCTTCCTTCAGGTCCAACAAGTTTATGGTGATGAGAGAGATCGTGGAATGCTGGCACTTGTTAGCATTTGAACAAGCTGCTGCCAGCCCCCAGCAGTGGCTACCACTAGTCATAAAACCTGAAGCCAGTATCTCAGCAGTGAACAGTTGCACTGCTCCTTGCCCAGCCTGATACTGATCTTTACAGACAATCTTTCTGCACTGAGTTGTGGGCAATTCTCTGCTGCAAGAACTTCAGCAGAAGGTAGAGGTTCACACCAGATTCCTGACTTCTAGGTTGTGGCCCATCTATGTTATCAGTAATTCATCTGTCTATATACATAATACCAGAACTACCCTTTTTATTTATTGATTCTAAAGTCAAAGTTGAGTTTATTGTCTTGAATGTGGACTCTTCCACATAGCCAACAAAAGGCAGGTAGAACTGACTCCTATGTGGCTCCCCGTGGTTACACCTTTGAGTTTGGTGAAGTGGGACGAACCAAAAGAGATCTTTGACGGTGAGGACCAGTTGCTTCAAGTGGAGGACGGTGGTGGCGGTGGAGGGGAACTGGTCAGGTCTGTTATCAAGAAAGATGCAGAGGGCTTTGAGGCCTTGATGGTGGGTAGAAGTGTATCAGGATTGGACATCCATGATGAAAATAAGACAATCAGGACCACAAAGTTGAAAGTTGTTGAGATTAAGAGCATGTGAAGGTCACAGATAGAGGTGGGAAGGAGAAAATGGAGCTGAGGTATGCAGACACGGGTTCATTGGGGTGGGAGCGTGCAGAAACTGTGGACACGAGTTCAGTAGGACAGTTTAGTTTAAGTGGAGGAATCAATGTTGCATGTACTAATTATCGCATAATGAAAAATTAAAAGTATTGTTTGCAAAAGATGAACTATCTTGATTGATGAATTGGTTCTTTTATATAGGTGGGGACTTTTCCAGAGAATTGGAACGTACGAAACAATATTTGAATGATGCATTTCAGTCGGGGGCTCAAACGTGTCTCATCTGCATTGCCTCTGTAAAAAGGAACCAGGCTGTAAGTGTTGTAAGATGGTCAAGAATCTTAAACATTAGATTTAAATTGTAAACACTTCTTAGGACTGACATTACAAGTGTGTACATAATCCTTTGGGAACTGTGAAATCGTGTACTGCATGTTCTCTGTTTTATAATGTGTAAAAAGCTGTTTTAGATACAAGGTTTAAGCTTCTCGCAGGAAAACTTCACAGTTCCATGATGTTAAGGTTGGGTATACTTTTGAATTTGTGTATAATGGTAGAAAAATCAATAGAAGTTATTGTCTGTGAATCTTTTCATGTGGTATATTTCTGAGCTTAACTAACTTCAGGAGAGACAAAGTATTTTTGATATCTTCCAATCAAATTGTGAATGATATTTAGAGGAATATGGGTAGGCTGTGGATCTGTGGTTTCATTTTTGGAAGGTAAGTTTTGTAAAAAAAACATAGGTTATGGATTTTTAAAAAAATCTGCAATTGCCATGTTTTTTTCTCATTACCTCCATTATTGACAAATTGACCATCAGTATTATAAGAATTTTATAAATTTTGTAACCTCATTTAACAGTTTTTTGGAGTGTGATCAGGGCTTTATTATGTTCAAATCTATATTGTTTAAAATTCAAAGTTTTCTATTAAACTTTATTTTGTTTTGCCTCTTTAGGTTTGGAATTGCTTTCGTTGTTATTGTATCTTTCACATGCCGTGTATTCAAAAATGGGCGAAAGATAGCATTTTCCTTGTGTCCTCAGTATTGGATGATGATTTTGGAAAGAAAGATCACCCATGGCCATGGTAATCAACAGATCTGATGGACTTTGGTTGAATATTGTATATTTATTGCAGTTTTACAAGGTTTCATGTTTTGAATTTGACACTTAACTCAGCAATCATCTTAAGGTCTGGGTTAATTTTTCACCTTGTCCATGCTATCTCTTCCATAACTTGGATGCTATTGTTACCTTGAAATCTCTAAAATTATAATTTTTTTAATCTTGGAAATATTTGCAGCTGGGAAATATTTTCCTGTAATTTCTGCTTTGAAATCATAGACACGCACCATAGTGTGTCTACCAACCATTGAACCACATTTTGCAGAAATCCGACACTGATCCTTTTTTGTTCTCTCCACGTGACTGTAAACTCCCCACAGATTTTACCTTTCAGTTGTACACTGGGGGCAATTTACAGGAACCAATTAACTCACCTGTCAGTTTTTCTTTGGCATGCGGGAGGAAACTGGAGAACACTTCAGTAGTTGGTAAGTTGATGGAGAAGATCCTGAGGGGTAGGATTTATGAACATCTGGAGAGGCATGATATGATTAGGAATTGTCAGCATGGCTTTGTCAAAGGCAGATTGTGCCTTACGAGCCTGATTTAATTTTTTGAGGATGTGTTTACACATATTGATGAAGGTAGAGCAGTAGATGTAGTGTATATGGATTTCAGCAAGGCATTTGATAAGGTACCCTATGCAAGGCTTATTGAGAACATAAGGAGACATGGGATCCAAGAGGGCATTGCTTTGTGGATACAGAACTGGCTTGCACATAGAAGGCAAGGAGCAGTTGTAGACGGGTCATATTTTGCGAGGATGTTAGTGACCAGTGGTGTGCCTCAGGGATCTGTTTTGGGACCCCTTCTCTTCGCGATTTTTATAAATGACCTGGATGAGGAAGTGGAGGGATGGGTTAGTAAATTTGCTGATGACACAAAGGTTGAGGGTGTTGTGGATAGTGTGAAGGGCTGTCAGAGGTTACAGTGGAACATTGATAAGATGCAAAACTGGGCTGAGAAGTGGCAGATGGAGTTCAACCCAGCTAAGTGTGATGTAGTTCATTTTGGTAGGTCAAATATGATGACAGAATATAGTATTAATCGTAAGACTCTTGGCAGTGTGGAGGATCAGAGGGATCTTGGGGTCCAAATCCATAGAGCACTCAAAGCTGCAGTGCAGGTTGACTCTGTGGTTAAGAAGGCATTGGCCTTCATCATTCGTGGGATTGAGTTTAGGAGCTGAGGTAATGTTGTAGGTATATAGGACCTGATCAGACCCCACTTGGAGTACTGTGCTCAGTTTTGGTTGCCTCACTACGGGAAGGATGTGGTAACCATAGAAAGGGTGCAGAGGAGATTACAAAGATGTTCCCTGGATTGGGGAGCATGCCTTATGAGAATAGGTTGAGTGAACTCGGCCTTTTCTCCTTGGAGCGATGGAGGATGAGAGGTGACTTGATAGAGTTGTATAAGATGATGAGAGGCATTGATCGTGCAGATGGTCAGAGGCTTTTTCCAGGGCTGAAGTGGCTAGCACGAGAGGACACAGTTTTAAGATGCTTGGAAGTAGGTACAAAGGAGATGTCAGGGGTAAGTTTCTTACTCAGAGTGGTGAGCGTGTGGAATGTGCTGCCAGCGACAGTGGTGGAGGCTGTTATGATAAGAGTCTTTTAAGAGACTCCTGGGTAGGTACATGAGGCTTAGAAAAATAGAGGGCTCTGGGTAATCCTAGGTAATTTCTAAGATAAGGACATGTTTGGCACAGCTTTGTGGGCCGAAGAGCCTGTATTGTGCTTTAGGTTTTTAATGTTTCTATGTCTCATTAGCTCACAAGGAAAACTTCCAAGCTCTGTTCAGACAGCAGTTGTTGATCCTGAGTTGGTTGAGTTTTGAGGCAGCTGCTCTTACTAGGTGCCCTAGTGCAATCTTCCACCTAATTCTCCGTTATCCAAAATTCACTATACAGTCGGCCCTCCTTATCCGCAAGGGATTGGCTCCAGAATCTCCCGCAGATACCAAAAAATGCGCTCGTGGCTTATATAAAATGGGGTAGTATTTGCGTATAACCTACACACATCCTCCTGTACACTTTAAATCATCTCTAGATTACCTAAAATACCTAATACAATGTAAATGCTATGAAAATAGTTGTTATACTGTAATGTTTAGGGAATATTGACAAGAAAAAAAACACTGTACATGTTCCTCTTGCTCACAACACAAGCAGCACACAAAAGAGACGCTGATTCTCCCGTGATCTTTATGTTCTTGAGGCTGTAACGCTTTACATAGCCAGCCATCCCTTACTAGCCTTAAACTCTTTTTCTCTCGCTCTCATCAACCCTGTCATAGTAGTGCTCATAGAGACTAAGAGCTTGTTCACATATAATTTGGCCATCGATGGGTATATGCTTCTGTGACATGTCCGCTAGCCACACAATTAATGCTTTGTCAGTCTTTGCAAGCACTTTACTATGAACCAGAGAGACAAATTTTGCTGTTGTAGGGGCAGCACTAACACTTCCATGAATTTCAGCTTCTTTCTGCTTTATTGTGCGAATACTCGATTCGTTCTTACCGACCTTATGGGCCACTTCGGAAAGCGACATGCCACTTTTCAAAAGATCTAATATTTCTACTTTCTCGGCAAGAGATAGCACTTTATGTTCCTTCTTAGCCTTTGAGGAATTGCTTTGACCACGTAATTGCTTCTTAGGAGCCATTTCTTCACAGCAACAAAGTAGCGAACAATCGAGATGTAAGGCGAGCAATGCTCGAGCAACGAATGCTGGAAGAACTCTTCTGGGTTTTCTTGATTCGTGGTTGGTTGAATTCGCTATGCGGCACTTGTGGATAAGGAGGGCTGACTGTATATGGACCAATCACTCAGAATTTTTATACACTGCTTGCAGGAATTTGTGTTGTTATCATTTGATGATATATATTCTAACAATCTTATGAAATGTATACTTCTATTGCAGGTAATAATATCAGCTTTACGAAATCTTTACCATTTAGGAAAATTATTTTTATTGGGTTCTGGGCTTTGAGTAATTCTATTTTTAATAATTTTGCAATATTATCCTTTTTTGGGTGTTGCATTATGAAACTTTTTATTTGTAATAGACAAGATATTTTAGTTCATTTTAAAACATGCAATAATGTTAGAAATAAATTTATGCATTTCAGATGATTCAGGAATTTTATTTTTTGATTTTCTATTTAGCCCTAAATGTAGACATCAATATGAACAATCTCAAACTCCGACAAGATACTACTGTTACTGTGGAAAAGTTGAAGATCCGCCACAAGATCCTTGGCTTGTTCCTCATTCCTGTGGCCAAGTTTGTGACAAAGACTTTAAGCCTTTATGTGGACACAAATGTCTTCTTTTATGCCATCCTGGTAAAGTATTTTAGAATAGGTGTATTGTTTTTGCAGTTTCAATAAACTTGGGCGTGATTCAGAATTTGGTTTATGTTTCTAACTTAGGTCCCTGCCCACCTTGTCCAAAGATGGTCTCCGTAACATGCTACTGTAAAAAGGCTAAACCAGTATCCAGGCGATGCAGTGCTAAGGGGTGGTCCTGTCAGCGTCCATGTGGTCGACTGTTATCTTGTGGGCAGCATAAATGTGAAAACATATGTCATGCAGGTCAGTGTTTTGAATAAACTCTACCATGAGGTTTCAGTAAACATGAGGATAACTTGTATAAACTTTGTTCAAGTAGAGCATTGTGCTTCCATCTTAGAATGCATCTGCTTTAATTTTAACTGGAAACAATATAAGGAAAACTTTTTATTTTTAACGTGTTTGTATTAGTGTCTAGTCTAAATGGGGCTTGGAAGGAAAATGATGATTGAAAATATCAGTTTCTATTTCCTTTTCTGCTGGACCTTGTGAGCTTAAGACATTAAATATATGAGCACATTTAAGTGATTTCTTTTATTCAGAAGTGTGATTTAACATCAGTAAGACAAATGATTTCTTTATTTTAAATATTTCCCCCAAACCAGCTGAAGCAGTAATAAATTTCTTTTGTGTTTATCTCCCTCTGATTTTAAATTACAATTGGACTTTCCTGTGGATGACTGAAGAATGGGTCATACTCTGTATAACTATTTAAGACTAAGATTTCGAAGTATTCCCAGATACTTCACTAGACCATTATCAAATAAAAATTAATGTCACACCAAATTAGTAGATATTAAGATAGTTAACCAATATCTTGGCTAATGCGCTAAGTTTTAAGAAGCATCTTATAGGAGTATGGTAAGGTGGTGCACTTTGGGAAGGGGATTTTTGCAGCTGAAGGGATAACCGCCAATACTTGGCAGGAATAAATTCAGATATAAGTAAGAGGCTAGCATAAGGAATAAATAATAGGTTGGTAGAAGTTTAAAAAATTCAGAAGTGAGAGAACTTTATTTTACTTTGATCTCTGTGCTTATTTAGTCTTTGTATTTATTTAATGTTTCTGGAAAATACATTTACCTAATTGTCGGACAATTCAAATTACCTGCTTGTTTTGTCAGTATGCAGGTTTTCAGAATTTATGTTGTCTTTCACCATGCTTGTGACTGAACAAAAATCACATGCTGTAGTTTGAATTTAGAAATTGCCCTCAATTTGTTTTAGGCGATTGTCCAGAGTGTCCTCGTGTCAGCTGGCAAAGATGTTTGTGTGGCAAGAAAACAGCTGAGAGGCTGTGTGCTAGTCCACAGTGGCAATGTGAAGAGGTAAACGGAAATAAGTTGTAACATATTACTTACATAAAATAACTTATTATTTATATATGTATATGTGTATATTTTCACTCTTTTTGTAATATATTGCACTCAGATAATAAAATATATACATATATTTAAGATTTTTTGGAAGTCATTGTATAATTAAAAACTGAAGGATAATTATGCTTTAATATACAATATTTTGTGCTTGGGTTTATGCACTTAATGCTCATCATTAGTTGCCCTCGAGAAAGCTTTGCTGAGCTATTACTGTGATTATATTGAAGGTATTCCTGCAGCACAGTTGGCTTGGAAGTTTCAGGGTTACGAAATAATAATTTTGAAAAGCATTGGACTGTTAATTTGAAAGAATAAAGCTAAACTATTGAGAATACTCATCATTGTTGGTTGATGTTCCTCATATTTAAGGAGGGCTGATTGTTAGCACTGTCCTGCTTGCCTTTTGGTATGAGTTCTCATTGGACAGTTTTCAGATCTTGTCTTCAGCCATATCTGTCCCTGATTACTATAGAGGAAAAAAGTAGATTTCAAAATGGCAATATTGGCAAATAATTTTACTGATTGATAAAGTGTTCATCATTTTCTGTTACTTATTTGAATGAGGTTCAGAATTGTAGCAGTATGTTTACATTTCCAAAGGGTATGTGTAACTTATTTTTATCACTCAGGTATGTAGAAAAACTCTACCTTGTGGTCATCATACATGTGAACAGGTCTGCCACAATGGGGCTTGTGGAAATTGCCCACGATCAGGATACAGGGTGTGTCCATGTGGAAAGTCAAGTATGTACATGCATTTAAAAAGTTTGTAATCTTGAAAACCTTTCTTCTATTTGTCATGTTATTTTGTTTAAATATTTTCTATTATTGTATCACAATTTAAAGTAAATTGTCTCACTCTTTTAATCCTCTTGCGCATCAGGCTTCTTTTGACTCATACTTCTTGACCAGAGGACTTGCATTGACTTCAGTAGGCACAAGTCCTGATTAGCTTTACTGGTGTTGAGCTGCACTGCCAGGATATTCTGGATTTTGGGAAAATTAAGGATTTTCCCTTGTTTCGACTGCTGATTTGTGTTCTATATGGTGAATGTTATATGAAACCATAGTGATTGATTGTTAATCAAGCCCAAGATTTGGACAATTTATGCACTGGTCCAGATTGAAATCCTCAGGGTATCAGGGCCTGAGGCAAGGGATAGTTCAGTTCAGCTCATTGCTCCGTGAGGTTTATTTGTCTATGCGCTGAACTGAGGCTATGACCTGCAACTAACGGGCTACTGGATCAGCTGCAGTGATGACTGGCTTTGTGTCTGTGTACTCACTTTTGTGAGCTTCATTTGTTTGCTTGCTTTTGTTGTTTGCATGATCTGTGTTTTTCCTGCACATTGGGTGTTTGACAGTACTATTTTTTGTGGGTTCTATTTGGTTTCTTTATTTTTTGGCTGTTTGTAAGGAGACGAATCTCAAGGTTGTACGTAGTTGTACATTCTTTGATAATACATGTACTTTGAACTTTGAACCTTTGTTTCTGCAAATAGTTGTTCCTTTCTTAATCTTCCCTTTCTCAAAAGTTCTTGAACTTGTTGGAAGGATCCAAATTTGATGCCCATCTTTCCTTGGTTGGGCAGAAATTTACTCCATTTAAGTATGAAGAATACCAATACATTCTCACGTTTCTTTCCCTAGTTGTGGACTCCTATTCCCTTTTTCTTTGACAATTGACTAAAACTGAACCAGACTGTTTGTAGATCAAATTTAACCTCAGTTAACTATCAAGATTATCCAATTCAATTCAATATCTGCCAACCTTTCTGCTACCTGGGCTTATTTGTTACCAAATGCTACATTCAGGAATTCGTATTTTCTAGAAATTTTAATTTGAATGCATTCCAACCTGGCCATCCATTCTGTACTCTTCCTCGGTTACAAGGTCATCTGAAGCTCATCTAACATCAATTATCTATCAAACTTGTATTCATTGAGCCTTATTGGTTCCCAATGAAATAATGAGGTGTTGCATCTTCATTACTTGCTGTTGCAACATCTTCACCTTAATGGATTTTAGTTAATGTCAGTTAGTGTCTACATTCACCTGAGAATTGATACACTTCCAGATTGCAAGATGTTATCGTGAGCAAGTTGAGAAGGTAGATGATTGCCACGCGATAGATTCACACATGTTCATTTGCAGCAGACAGATTGATTTATGAGCTGTACATCAAAGCATACAGTGAAATGCATCATTTGAGTTAACAAGCAACACACTTGTTAACTGTTGTGGGGGGAGCAGCCCACAAGTATTGCTGCATTCTGGCACCAACGTAGCATGCCCACTGCGTTTAATACAACACAAGCAGATACAACAGCAAAGCAAGCCTCTTTCCCATCAGAATTATGATGCCCTCCAGCAGATGGATTGTTGCTTTAGATTCCAGCATCTGCAGTCTCTTGTGTTTTCAGTTATTTTAGTTCAGCCTCCTTTGTATTACAAGAAAGTGCCAGGGTTTAAATGGCTTAAGTTTTGGACAAATGTCTTATAAAGCTATGGGTAAAAGTTGGCAATTAAGATATTTGCTATATGTTTCATATAATGATGTACAGTACTTCACTTTCAAAAAATGAAAGTCCTTTCTAAATTCCATCTTAAAAATTACTTTTTAAAAAATCTGTTCATCCAGAATCGGCACTGCCTTGCACAGAGGATATACCAACCTGTGGTGATACTTGTGACAAACAATTAGAGTGTGGTCTTCATAGATGTTCAATGCGGTGTCATCGAGGTCCCTGTGAGACCTGTAGACAGGTGAGATTTATTACTCTAATAATGTTTTGCTGCCAATGACGACTTTAAAAATACAACCAGCTTGGGGGAAAAATGTAAAGTTTCTTTATTCGTACTATCCATATATCCCAGAGTTGACCTGTTTTTATAATTAAAGTGAAGGGGGTCAAAATGATCTGATCTATTCCTACTGTTTTCAAAAGGGTGAGTCTTTGCTTACCTGATTAGGTAAGTTGAGTCAAGTGTATCAGAGTAATGTGGAAACCACAAAGTGCAGTCCTACCCTGTGATAGCCCTAAGTGTTTGTTTTGAGTTATTTGTAAGCATTCCTGGTAATTGATGAAAATGTATACACTTTGTTGCACAAGAAACATAACAGAGTATGTGAATTAAGATATCTATCAGCTGCTTGAAATTAAAACTTTTATGGCTATCATTAGGATAGGAATGGTTAAAACTATTTACTATTTTGACTTGTTTAGAGCACATTTAAATTCACTGAAAATTTCAAAGGTGTTTAGAAACCAAGTGATGAATGGAAGAGATTATTTTCATTTGTGTATTTGACACCACAGGATGTAACTTCAACTGTTATCTACTGTTATTGTTGTGGTTACTTGAAATGACCTGGAGACAAGACAATTCTTCAAGAAAATCAAACCTTTATTTGCAAACACAGGCTGAGGCAATCAATGAACTTGTCACCGAAAGCCCACCGAGCTCCAGTGTACAGCATTCTTTATAGTAATTTCTTATCTCAGTTACATTTCGGTTTCATTGGCATACCCAATCAAGTTTTAATTGCATATCATTTATATATGAATTAATTAATCGCTCTTGCCTAGCCTGCGGTGCACCACCATTATATTTCACCCGTTCGCATTGGGGCCTTATTCGTGGCCAAGATTATGTTTTCCAGACAACCTCCCTCACATTACATTCCTGCTCGCAGCATCCTGTCCGCCACCGTTATCTCGTACTAAACATAATACATGGGATACATCTCAGCTAATGGTGCTGCTAAACAAACAGGTGTTCTGTAAGTGCCATAATATGCAGCTAAGAGAGTCCAAAGTATCTAGTGAAAACAACACATAACAAAATGTGTCTAGTAAAATAATACATATTAATATTCAGTACCTAGAAGTGATTACATAGTATAGTAAATAGCTAATACATAGTGATTATATTTCAGGTATATATAGTGGTTATGTCAGATATATTTCTCAATATTATAAGCTGATTGCTTAGAAAGTAGTTTTCTCAGACATACTTAGAAAGCTGTTTTAATTCCCAAATTTGACATCCCAAAAGTGCATTTCGGCATCTGTGAGATGAGATACACAAGCAATGAGAATGATGTGAGATACAGGGGAAAGATGATTGAGACTTGCTTTAAAATAGCTGGAATGGCATTTATAATTGTATTGTATTTCATTAGTGTTTATTCAACAGATAACCTCGGTACTGTTCGGTGAGGGAAGGGGGGGTGAATAAACTGAGATTCAAATTGAGACGACCACTTCTTTCGAGAGGCAGGGTGCTTTTATTATGTTGTCACTCCAGTTGTGAAGTAGCTGTCCACTTGAGTTGGGAAAAGTGTTGTTAGAATTTAACAGATTGTTAGGTGTTGAAATGGGCAGGGAATATTGAAGTATGAGATTACATTTGTAACAAGATAAATAATGTGAAGAAAAATTGGAAGTGAAGTGTATTTGCAGATTCCTTTGGGAAAGAGAGGAGCTGGTAGTTTAACATTAAATTCCTTAATGTTAAAATTAGCCGGACAGGCAGCATTGGAGAGAAAATGAGTTAATATTTTGGGTCAATGTTTGTCCGTGAGAACAGTAAATAGAGAATAACTGTAAGCTTTTACAAGAACAAGCAGGAATGAGCAAAAGGAATCCAGTGGAATAAAAGAAAAATTAAAATAACTAAAGGAATAAAATACCTGAAAATAGGTCAAGGAAAGAAAGGGTGGTCTGGAGGATGAACAATATCTCTGTAGTATTTTAGGAAGAATGTAAAATGGAAGATGAGACCTTATTCCTTGACGGTACATTGAACTTTATTGGCCGTGGATGAACCAGGAGGTACATCTTCTGCTAAAGGCTAGATCTGTAGCAGTCAAGTCTGGCAACCCAGGCCTATACCAGAAAACCAGGTATGATTTACGGAGGGCTATTTCAAGGGCAAAGAGACAATTTTGAATGAGGTTGGAGGCGATACCAGATACATGGCAACTCTGGCAGGGTCAGCAAGATATTACTTCCTACAAAGCGAAACCCAATAGTATGAATGGCAGTGATGCTTCACTACCAGATGAACTCAATGCCTTCTATGCTCACTTTGAAAGGGAGAAAACAACTACAGCTGTGAAGGTGATTGCTGTACCTGATAATCCTGTGATCTCCATCTCGGAGGCCGATGTTAGGCTGTCTTTAAAGAGAGTGAACCCTCGCAAGGTGGCTGGTCCCGATGGAGTACCTGGTAATGCTCTGAAAACCTGTGCCAACCAACTAGTGGGAGCATTCAAGGACATTTTCAACCTCTCACTGCTATGGGCAGAAGTTCCCACTTGCTTCAAAAAGGCAATAATTATACCAGTGCCTAAGAATAATAGTAGGCTCCCTTAATGGCTATCGCCCAATAGCACTCACATTGACAGTGATGAAATGCTTTGAGAGGTTGGTCATGACTAGACTGAACTGCCTCAGCAAGGACTTGGACCCATTGCAATTTGCCTATTGCCACAATAGGTTAATGGCAGATGCAGTCTCAATGGCTCTCCATGTGGCTTTAGACCACCTGGACAATACAAACACCTACATCAGGATGCTGTTCATTTACTATAGCTCAGCATTTAATACCATCATTCCTACAGTCCTGATTGAGAAGTTGCAGAACCTGGGCCTCTGTACCTCCCTCTGCAATTGGCTTCTTGACTTCCTAACGTGAAGACCACAATCTGTGCAGATTGTTGATAACCTATTCACCAATCAACATTGGCGCACCTTAGGGGTGTGTGCGTAGCCCACTGCTCTACTCTCTCTATACCCATGACTGTTTGGCGCAAATAGCTCACATACCATCTATAAATTTGCTGACAATACAACCATTGTTGGTAGAATCTCAGGTGGTGATTCAAAGGCATATAGGAGTGAGATATGCCAACTAGTGGAATGGTGCCAAAACAACAACCTGGCAGTCAATGTCAGTAAGACGAAAGAGCTGATTGTGGACTTCAGAAAGTGTAAGACGAAGAAACACATAAATCCTCATAGAGGGATCAGAAGTGGAGAGAGTGAACAGCTTCAAGTTCCTGGGTGTCAAGATCTCTGAGGATCTAAGCTGGTCCCAACATATCAATGCAGTTATAAAGAAGGCAAGACAGCAACTATATCTCATTAGGAGTTTGAAGAGATTTGGCATGTCAACAAATACACTCAAAAACTTCTAAGGTTGTACCATGGAGAGCATTCTGACAGGCTGCATTGTTGTTTGGTATGGAGGGGCTTCAGCAGAGATCCAAAAGAAGCTGCAGAAAGTTGTACATCTCGTTAGCTCCATCGTGGGCACTAGCCTACAGAGTATCCAGGACATCTTCAAGGAGTGGTATCTCAGAAAGGCAGCTTCCTTTATTAAGGAACTCCACCACCCAGGGCATGCCCTTTTCTCGCTGTTACCATCAGGTAGAAGGTACAGAAGCCTGAAGGCACACACTCAGCGATTCAGGAACTGCTTCTTCCCCTCTGCCATCCAATTGCTAAATGACATTGAATCTTAGGACACTACCTCACTTTTTTTTAATATACAGTATTTCTGTTTCTGCACATTTTTCAATCTATTCAGTATGCGTAATTGATTTACTTTATTATTATTATTTTTATTTTAATTATTATTTTTTTCTCTCTGCAAGATGATGAATTGCATTGAACTGCTGCTTGTAAGTTAACAAATTTCACGTCACATGCCGGTGATAATAAACCTGATTTTTGAATAGAGTAGGAATCTTAAAATTGGTAATTCTGATCAGACACGTTGCTATGTTTGAATAAAGCATTATTCCAGGTTCCTTTTGGAGAAAATCGTAAGACCACATAGGAGAAGCATTTCTAAAGTTCAAACAATATATGAGCATTCTATGATTTGGATGTGAATTATGTGGAGTTTTACCATTTTATTTATAATGTTCAATGTGCAATAGAAAGCTAAATTATTAAGAAGAATATCTTGGATAATATAATTAAGAAACTTTTATGTGAATATCTTGTCTGTTCTACAATGAAAATGTTCTGAGAAGAAAAGCTTTGAGAATTTTCCTCTGATACAAAATTACAAGTTTTGTACAATAGCATGTTTGTATATTTTTAAAAAAACATTTCCAGGAAGTCGAAAAGCAGTGTCGTTGTGGAAAGCATTCAAAGACTTTGCCGTGCCATAAGGAATATCTTTGTGAAACAAAATGCCTGAAATTGCGAGATTGCCAAAGGCATCAATGTAAAAGAAAGGTATGATTTTGTTTTTTTTTATTTGGTGCTTATACTGTTGAAGATTTTACATATTGTTGATATCAAAACTGTAGTTACCTTTAACCTCAGATGTTAAGCAGGAGGGATGGAATTGATGCTTAAATGAAGATTACATAGGATGTATGGCACCAGTCTGCCCAACTAGTTCATGTTTCATTCAGTCTTCCTTTCCTTTTTCCTAATCTGTATCTATCAGGGCAGAAGTCTTTAACAAATTGGAAATCTGTGCGTGGAAGGTCATGTTTGACAAATCTTATTGAATCTTTTGAAGAGGTTACTAGGAAAGTTGACGAGGGTAAAGCAGTGGATGTTGTCTATATCGACTTCAGTAAGGTCTTTGACAAGGTTCCTCACGGAAGGTTAGTTAGGAAGGTTCAATGGTTAGGTATTAATATTGAAGTAGTAAAATGGATTCAACAGTGGCCAGAAGGGAGATGCCAGAGAGTAGTGGTGGATAACTGTTTGTCAGGTTGGAGGCCGGTGGCTAGTGGTGTGCCTCAGGGATCTGTACTGGGTCCAATGTTGTTTGTTATATACATTAATGATCTGGGTGATGGCTTGGTAAATTGGATTAGTAAATATGCAGATGATACTAAGATTGGTGGCGTTGTAGATAATGAAGTAGGTTTTCAAAGCTTGCAGAGAGATTTAGGCCAGTTAGAAGTGTGGGCTGAAAGATGGCAGATGGAGTTTAATGCTGATAAGTGTGAGGTGCTACATTTTGGTAGGAATAATCCAAATAGAACATACATGGTAAATGGTAGGGCATTGACGAATGCAGTAGAACAGAGTGATCTAGGAATAATGGTGCATAGTTCCCTGAAGGTGGACTGTCATGTGGACAGGGTGGTGGTGAAAGCTTTTGGTATGCTGGCCTTTAGAGCATTGCGTATAGGAGTTGGGATGTAATGTTAAAATTGTACAAGGTATTGGTAAGGCCGAATTTGGAGTATTGTGTACAGTTCTGGTCACTGAATTATAGGAAAGATGTCAAGAAAATAGAGAGTACAGAGAAGATTTACTAGAATGTTACCTGAGTTTCAACACCTAACTTACAGAGAAAGGTTGAAGAAGTTAAGTCTTTATTCTTTGGAGCGTAGAAGGTTGAGGGGGGAACTTGATAGAGGTATTTAAAATTATGAGGGGGATAGATAGAGTTAACGTGGACAGGCTTTTTCCATTGAGAGAAGGGGAGATTCAAACAAGAGGACATGAGTTGAGAGTTAGGGGATAAAAGTTTAGGGGTATCACGAGGGGGAGCTTCCTTACTCAAGAGAGTGATAGCTGTGTGGAACGAGCTTCCAGTAGAAGTGGTAGAGGCAGGTTTGGTATTGTCATTTAAAGTAAAATTGGATAGGTATATGGCCAGGAAAAGAATGGAGGGTTATCGACTGAGTGCAGGTCGATGGGACTAGGTGAGAGTAAGCGTTCGACACGGACTAGAAGGTCCGAGATGGCCTGTTTCCGTGCTGTAATTGTTATATGGTTAAATTGAGATGAGGAACTTTGTACATGTACTTCATTTTCATTCACCTTTTAAATAACTGCAGTTTACTTCTGATATTTTTACCAGTAAGTAAACTACTGTAAAACAGTTGCAAATTGATTATGGTTGAAAAGTTACCAAAGTGAGAAATATTGGAAGCAGCCATCAGATTAGGCAGCAGTTGTGCAAAAAGGAACAAATTAACATTTCAGGTCAAAGATACTCCTGAAGTATTAATTCTGCTTCTCTTTCCACAGACGTTGTCTTGACCTGTTAAGAATTTTCTATTAGCTAACAAGAGGAAATCTGCAGATGCTGGAAATTCAAACAACACACACACAATGCTGGTGGAACACAGCAGGCCAGGCAGCATCTATAAGGAGAAGCACTGTCGACGTTTCGGGCTGAGACCCTTCGTCCTGACGAAGACAAAGACCCTTCAAGACGAAGGGTCTTGGCCTGAAATGTCAACAGTGCTTCTCCTTATAGATGCTGCCCCCCAACGGAGCCACCCCACCTCCTCTGCCTACCTGCTTGACCTTTCAATGCAATGTGTATCCTTGGACATTAAGCTCGTCGCTGTAGTCTTCTTACAGCCCCAATTCAGTAACGTCCACAACGTCATACATGCCAATCTGTAACTATCCTACAAGTTCACCTACCGTATTCCGTATACTGCGTGCATTGAAGTATAATACCTTCTGTCCTGCATTCATCGCTTTTTTGATTTTTTTTGTCCTCTTTTACATTGCAATTCATCCTGTTAACAGCAATTTTACCCTATCATCAGCCTTCCTTTGCTAGCAGTCATACTACCCACGTGCACTGTTTGTAAACCAACTGCCCCAACCTGAGGCTATCGCTCCAGTTCCCATCCCCTTGCCAAACTAGTTTAAACCCTCCCAAATAGCTCTAGCAAACCTGTCCTTAAGGATCTTGGTCCTTCTCAGGTTCAATTGTAACCTGCTCATTTTGTACCAGTCTTACCTTCCCCAGAAGAAATACCAGTGGTCCAGATTTCTGAACCCCTGCCCTCTGCAGCAGTTCCTCACCATGCATTCAAGTGCCAAGTTATCATATTCTTACCCTCACTGGCATGTGGGATGGTAGTAATCCAGAGATTACTACCTTGGAGGTCCTGCTTTTCAGCTTTCTACCTAGCTCCCCAAAATCTCCCCTCAGGGCGTCCTCACCTTTCCTACATGTGTCTTTTTTTTTATTAGTTTTTTTATACATTTTCTACATAACTACAGATAAAAAAATCCCCAGATCAAAATGAAGGACATTGATACAGTGCAAAAATAAGCATACAATAACAATCTGATACAGAGAAAGATAATTGATAAAGCACCCAAATTGAAGACAAGTAAAATTAGTGTCCTCCCCAAGCCCCACAGCATAAAACAAAAAAAGGGAACTCCAGACCACCCACAACACAATATAGAGAATATAAATCAGGACAATCAAACCCCCAAACTGTGAATACACTTAGCAACAGAAGATATTAATGCCTACTACCCAAAAGAAAAAGGAGCTGAAAGCAAGGGACCGAAAAAAAAAATCCTTAGTTAGGAGGAAGGTTATGAAAGTACTCAATGAAAGGTCCCCAGACCTTATGGAACTTTAAGTCAGAATTAAGAATTGAATAATGAATTTTTTCAAGGTCCAAGCAGGCCATAATATCATTAAGCCATTGAGCATGCGTGGGCGAGGCAACATCTCTCCATCTAAGAAGGATTAAACGTCTAGCCAGGAGAGAGGCAAATGATAATATTCGACACTTAGACGAACTCAGATGTAAATCTGTCTCACCCCAGAAACCGAACAGAGCAATTAAAGGGTTTGGTTCTAGGTGGTGATTCAGAATATACGATAACGTTATAAAGACATCTTTCCAAAATTTCTCCAAGCGAGGACAAAACCAGTACATATGAATGAGAGAGGCCTCGCCCTTTTGCATTTATCATTAAGCGGACTGATGTTAGGGTAAAATTGAGATAATTTAGATTTAGACTTATGGGCTCTATGAACAATCTTAAACTCTTAAAGAGGCAATGGCGAGCACAAAGTGAGGTTGTATTAACCGTTTCATAAGTTTCATAAGATAAGGAGGTATTTAAATCCTGCTCCCATGCCATTTTAATGTTATCCACAGGGGCACGTCGTAAGGCTGCTAATTTATCTTGAATACTTGATATTAAACCTTTACCTAGTGGATTAATGGAAAGAAAAAAGTCCATAATATTTTTCTCAGGCATTTCAGGGAAGTTAGGAATTAAAGGAACAATAGAGTGTCTAATTTGGAGATATCTAAAAAAAATGAGCATTGGGCAGATTGAACTTAGCAGAGAGCTGTTGGAAAGAAGCGAAGCGATTATCAATAAAAAGATCTTCAAAATGTCAAATGCCCTTCCTATACCAATCATGGAATGCTGAGTTATATGTAGTAGGTAAAGGTGATTATGTACGACAGGGCTGGAAACGGAAGAACCATGGAAACCATAAAATTTCCTAAACTGAGCCCATATACGCAAAGTGTATCTAACAAGAGGATTAACTATTAATCTGGACAAACTACTAGGGAGTACAGAGCCAAGAAGTGCAGAGATAGATAGTTCTTTAGTGGAGCTCAACTCCATTGCCACCCAATTAGGCACTTGGGTTGGCCATGGAAAAAAGACCAAAAGGTAGCACAACGTATATTGGCTGCCCAGTAATATAAACGAAAGTTAGGTAAAGCCATGCCACCCTCTTTTTTAGGTTTTTGGAGGTAGACTTTATTAATTCTAGAGTGCTTATTCTTCCACAGATATGACAAAATAATAGAGTCTAAGGAATCAAAAAAAGATTTAGGAATAAAAATTGGGATTTATTGAAATAAGTATAAAAGTTTAGGGAGAACATGCATTTTAACAACATTAATACGACCTACCAAAGACATAGATAGAGGTGACCATTGTACCAGACTCTGTTTTATATTATATGCAAGATTGGCAAAATTTTCACGAAAGAGATCTTTAAACTTCCTTGTGACTGTAATCCCAAGATAGGTAAATTGATTATGGACTACTTTAAAAGGGAGATCACGAAATGTTAATTCTTGTGCTTCTTTATTAATTGGGAAAAGTTCGCTCTTATGTAAATTAAGTTTATAGCCAGAGAACTGGCTAAACTGGTCAAGAAGTGAAAACATTGGAGGTAAGGATGTAGACGGATTTGAAAGAAAAAGTAATAAGTCATCAGCATAAAGAGAAACTTTATGCTCAACACCCACTCTCCAAATCCCGGTCAATTCAGGGCAGTTTCAAAATGCTATCGCCAAAGGTTCTATAGACAAATCAAAGAGAAAGGGACTTAAAGGGCATCCCTGACGGGTGCCACGTTTGAGATTAAATAACTGGGATTTCTGAAAATTAGTTAAAACAGAGGCAGTAGGACACAAATACAGCAATTTGATCCAAGAGATAAAACTTTGACCAAAGTCAAATTTTTCTAAAACTGCAAAAAGGTAGTTCCACTCTATACGGTCAAATGCTTTCTCCGCATCGAGGGAAATAACACATTCAGGAATCCCAGTTGGAGGTGAATATAGAATATTGAATAGACACCAAATGTTAAAAAAAGGGAGACGGTTTTTAATAAAATCAGTTTGGTCATCAGAGATAATAGAGGGAATAATAGTTTCTAATCTATAAGCCAAAACTTTAGCCAAGATTTTGACATCAACATTAAGCAAAGAGATCGGCCTATATGAGGAACACTCTGTTGGGTCTTTACCCTTTTTTAATAAAAGAATAATAGATGCCTCATTAAAAGAAGGTGGCAATTTGCCGCAATTAAACGAGTTAGATAATCCTGAGAATAACTGAGGAGAAAGAAGTGAGGAGAATGATTTATAAAATTCTACGAGGAACCCATCATGTCCAGATTTCCCTGAGGACCTACATGTGTCTTTGATGCCAATAAGTACCAAGAATTCTGGCTGCTCAGTCTCCCTCTTTAGAATGTTATATACCTAATTTGAGATATCCCTGACCCTGGCGCATTAACATCTGGGTGTCTATCATGTCTATTCCTCTATGGAGTCTCCTATCACCACTGCATTCCTCTTCACCTCTCTTTTCTGAGCCACAGCACCAATATCAGTGCCAGAAACCCAGGTGCTGCATCTCCCCTTTGGAGGTCATCCCCCTCAACAGTATCCAAAATAAGTTACTTGTTATTGAGGGGAACAGCCATAGGGGTATTCTGCACTGGCTTCCCATTTTTCTTCCTTCTCCTGACAGTCACCAGGTTGCCTGCCTCCAGCAACCTCCCTGTAGCTCCTATTTATCACTTCCTCAGTCTCACGTATGAGCTGAAATCATTAAGCTGCAGTTCCAGTTCCTTAAGTTCTCTGAGGAGCTGCAGCTAGGTGCACCTGGTGCATATGTGGTTATCAAGGAGGCTGGAGGTCTCCCAGACTTTTTGCATTTCCCACACACATAACAAAACTGTGGCCCTGGGGCCATTCTCACTGTAAAAATTTTGTCCAGACGAGAATAAAGAAACTAATCAGGTACTTGCCTCAACCAAGCCTGATGAGCCAAAGCCACTCTAAGACTGACTGTCTCACTCCAAATGACTGTTCGGCTTGCCTTTCATTTTTCGCCCTTCCTAATTCCATTCTTTGATTGGCCACAGTCGAGCTCCAAAAACTGCTGTGAAGTGCTGCTTTTTAAATTTTCAAACACCAACTTAAGTGGAATTGCCACTTCTTCTCATGCTTCATTCAATAATTGGATGCAGTCCAAATCTGAAAACTCTGTGAAGTGCTGCATTTTAACTCTTCAGCCACTGCCTTAAGTGAAATTCCCTTTACTTGTTATGTTCCCATTCTCTGGGTGCAGTCCAGCTCCAAAAACTACAGTGAAGTGCTGCCTTTTTAATCTTCAATCACAGACCTACTTCTTGTGCTCCTGTTCACTGACTGGCACAGCTATGAATATAATGTTCCATCCTACACAGGTTAATGTCTTCAAACTAATAAATATTAAGAATTTGAAAGAATTAGAGACTTTGCTGTGTAATATTTTGAACTTTTGTATTGTGTCCTGACCTTTACCTGTTTTGTGAAGACAATAACTCTTGTTGTCATTTTGCATCCTTTTCCTTTAGTGCTGTGCTGGGAATTGCCCTCCTTGTGATCAAAGTTGTGGTCGAACTCTTGGCTGTAGAAACCACAAGTGCCCCTCAGCCTGTCATAGAGGTAATTTTCTCAAATTTGTTACATTTTGTTTGAATGCAATTGCATTAAATCATGAAAAGTGCACAGAATTCATGCTTAATATATAGTGTCACCAGGTTGTGGTTTAACCTGATTGAATGTAGGCTCTTCTACATTCAGTCAGATTAAATGAAAACCTGGGGATGCCATTTATTTAACCTTTTGTGCGGCCCTCCTCCAGGTTGTCTATTACTAACCCTTATCTTTTACAAAAGTTAAGATGGGATTTGCTTTAACTATTCATTCTGGTAGAGCTGGTAAAAACAGAGTAAGAGGATGAAGTCTGAACATCTTAGACTTCACATTTCTTTTCAGGTTGGAAGTAATACATTTAAATATCACACTAGTAGATAAAGGAATACTTTTTTAAAAATTCACTTTATGTGAGGAAAATGATGCATGCACCAACTGTGGTGAAGCAAGTTTGTTCTTTGCATTAATGGAAATAGTATGATTTTATAGTATAGTGTCAAAGTTCTAAAGTTGATTTTGATTATTTTCAGATAACTACCGAGCAACAAGTAAACAATGGCTTTGTTTTTGTGTTTGAAAGCATTTGTTTCAAGTATATAAGTGCCCATAAAAAATATTCACCCCCTTGGAAGTTTTCATGTTTTATTGTTATACAACATTGAATCACAGTGAATTTAATATGTTTTTTTTTGACAGTGATCAACAGAAAAATACTCTTTTCGTATCAAAATGAAAATTGATCTCTACAAAGTGATCTGAATTAATTAAAAATATGAAGCACAAAATAGTATTCACCTCTTTCAATTCAGTATTTAATAGATTCACCTTTGGTAGCTGTTATAGGTCTCTATATCAGTTTTGCACATTTGCACACTGCAATATTTCCCCATTTTTCTTTACAAAGTTGCTCAAGCTCGGTCAGATTGCATGGGGATCATGAGTGAACAGCCCCTTTTCAAGTCCAGCCACAAATTCTCAATTGAATTGAGGTCTGGACTCTTGACTTAGCCACTCCAGGACATTAACTTCGTTGTTTTTAAACCATTCCTGTGTAGTTTTGGCTTTATGCTTTGGGTCATTGTCTTGTGAAAACAAGTCAACTCCCAATTCTCAGTTCTCTGGCAGACTGCATCAGGTTTTCCCCAATGGCTGTACCCCTTAACAACAGGTGCTTCTGTAGACATAGGAAAGAAACATGAATGGTAGTTTGTCTCCCAGGTGACGAGGTCCAGGATGTTTTTGATTGTGTCCATGATATCCTGAAGTGGGAAGGTGAACAAGCCAGAGGTCGTGGTATTGGTACCAGTGACATAGGTACGAAAAGGTAGGAGGTCCTGAAAACAGACTACAGGGAGTTAGGAAAGAAGCTGAGAAGCAGGACCTCAAAGGTAGTAATATCGGGATTGCTGACTGTGCCACATGACAGTAAGTATAGGAACAGAATGAGGTAGAGGATAAATGCCTGGCTGAAGGATTGGAGCAGGGAGCAGGGATTCATATTTCTGGATCGTTGGGACCTCTTTTGGGGCAGGCATGACCTGTACCAAAAGGATGGGTTGCACTTGAATCAGAGGGGGACCAACATCCTGGCGGGGAGATCTGCTACGGCTGTTGGGGAGAGTTTAAACTATAATTGCTGGGGGGGTGGTGTGGGAATCGAACTGAAGAGACAGAGGAAGGGGCGGTTGGCTCACAAATGGAGAAAGCTTGTAGGCAGTGTGAGAGGGAGGATAGGTGGGTGATGCGCTCAGACTGATGGTTTGAGATGTGTCTATTTTAATGCAAGGAATATCGTGAGCAAAGTGGATGAGCTTAGAGCATGGATCAATACTTGGAGCTATGATGTTGTGGCCTTTACAGAGACTTGGATGGCCCAGGGATAGGAATGGTTACTTAGAGTGCCAGGCTTTAGATGTTTCAGAAAGGACACGAAGGGAGGCAGAAGAGGTGGGGGTATGGTACTGCTGATCAGAGATAGTATCACGGTTGCAGAAAAAGCATGAAGGAATTGTCTATTGCGTCTCTGTGGGTGGAAGTTAGAAACAGGAAGGGGTAAATAACTCTACTGGGTGTTTTTTTATAGACCACCCAATAATAACAGGGACAACGAGGAGCAGATAGGGAGACAGATTCTGGAATGGTGCAGTAATAACAGGGTTGTCTTGATGGGAGATTTTAATTTCCCCAAAGGCAGTTGAAAATCTAGTCAAGAAAGAAATAAAATCTTACAAAAGGTTCAAAAAACTAGGTAATGATATAGAAGATTATAAGGCTAGCAGGAAGGAGTTTAAGAATGAAATTAAGAGAGCCAGAAGGTACCATGAGAAGGCCTTGGCGAGCAGGATTAAGGAAATGCCCAAGGCATTCCACAGCTTCTACAAGTATGTGAAGAGTAAGAGGATAAGACGTGAGAGAATAGGACCAGTCAAGTGTGACAGTGGAAAAGTGTGTATTGAGCTGGAGGAGGTACTGGAGGTACTTAATGAATACTTCCCTGGTTTGACTTTCCCAAATATCAACTCACACTTATCCATATTGAAATCCATTGCTACATCTCAACTCACTTTCCTAATTGATCAGGACCCCCTTGTTATCTATGATAACTTCACTATTATCAATACCTCTTCCTTCATGTCATTTGCAAGCCTTGTGCATCCTCATCCAAATCAGTTATTTAAAAAAAACAAATAACAGGATTCCTAACACTGATCCCTGTGGCACACCACTTGTTGCTGGCTTCCATTCTGAGAAACAACTTTCACTACTCTGCATCCTTCCCTGAGCCAGTTTTGAATCCACTTAAGTAACTGTCACTGGATTCATGGGACCTAATCTTATGGAGCACTCTACCATGCCCGATCTCGTCGAAGGCCTTGCTGGAGTCCAAGTAAACAACATCGACTGCCGAATCCTCATCTACCTCTTTGATAACCTCTTCAAAAATAAGACTCAATGAGCAAACATTGAAAACCATTTAGCATTCACAAACTTTGCAAAAGATAATGAGCTTGGAAGTGAGGCTGATTGTGAGAGCAGTATATTCAAGGTTTGAATTTGGGAGGAAAGGGATGATAAATGACTCATCCCAGGAGAGAGATGTTAGAAACACCAGTTAATCTGATTGGAACAGATGAAGGATGTTGGATAGCCAGTATTTGGCATGCAGATAAGGGTAAACTGAGGAAGGAAATGAAGGAAGATGGGAGACAACCCAAGGAATATCGGAATTTGTGATTTGGGCTGAGGAAAGCTATAGCAATTTGGCCTGAGCTTGAGGAAAGAGGGGAATAAAATCATCAGAGATTGACCTAAATGATCTTAATCTTGATGACAAAACAGTTGTCTTTGGGCTCTTCTGGTATTGGAGGTAAGAGTAGAGTTGTTGAGTGGGAATGGTTTTAAAGACCATAAGATCTTTCTGATTAAAAAAAAATTCCAACGGTAGCTTTGCAGTAAATTTGACTTTGCTATAATGTCAAAAGAAACAAATTCTGCATTTCCTATCTTTTTGTATCTTGATTAAATTTAGTTAATTGGACTGACCTTATAAGTTTTAAACATGCTCTTTTTCAAAATCAGATTGAAAATGAAAAAGGTTACTTCGATGAAAAAGGTTATTTCTATGGAAAGTGACCTAGTTCAACATTGATATAGGTCATCTTTTCAGATGTGGAAAATGGCACATACAGAAAATGTTGAAGGGATATGTGTTCCAAACACAAATACCGCGATTGAGTGAGGTTTTTGTAATTGCCATTTAAACTTGACAATAAGTACAGTGGTTTTGGTCTGCTATGGTTGAACTTAGAGACCATTTCTTCATTATCCCTTTTCCTTGTGCCAAGACTGTGGATGTAGTCTTAAGTTTGTGGTTACAGGCTTATATTTGATCTGTATTTCCTGCAAGTTTTACACTAAGATGGGTAGGTTTAGCATCTAGCAATATGAGGGATCCATTTGTTTATTAACTGAGTATGGGCAAATTGCAAGGCTGTGATTTATGTAGTATTCCCTACTTGTCTTTGGGAAAAGGTGACGGTGGGAGCCATAGACCACCTGCAGTCCTCAGACTGATGGCATTTTCCAAGTGTTGTTGAGTGAGGAGCTTTAGGGATCAGATATGGTGATGCTGAAGAGTTGGCCATAGTACTTGTTCCCTAAGTCCATTTAAGATTCTCATCATAGTGATCTCTAGCTTGTTTATGGTAGAGAAAATATGTGATGTTATTACTGTAAAACGTCAAGAGCAGGTGATTAGATTATTTCCTAGTGCCGATGTTTAACAAGTAATCATCACTACACAATCAATGCATAACGTTCGCTTTGCTGCATGTTTTCATTGCTATGAAATGGTGAGTAGAATTAAACACTATGACTTCACCCATTTGCCTTGGGCCTGTATATCCTTAGTACCTTCTCTCATTATCTATTTAGTTTCTATGACTGTTTTTGACTGTATGGCAGCATTCCAGGAATTTTCATCCAATGTGTTGGGGTAGGACTGTATAACTCTGTTCTTTTTCACCCTTGAATCTTTTCCTTTGTGCATCTGCTCATCTCATCCTAAACTGGAGCTCAAATTAGTGTTATTTTCTGGAGTCTGATGTTGGACATGGTAATTATGCGGCCATTCCAGCAGAGCTGTCTGTAACTTGCGCCTCCACCAGGGGGATACTGGCCTGGATTTTCTGCCTGTAAATTTGGAGGATTTTGCAAAGATGACGTTGCTAGTCCTTTTGAGCTACCTACTGTATATGTTCAAGTATAAGCGTATAAGCAACATATAAAATTGCAGGATTACCACTGGGTGTGACTGAGTTTTGTGCCAGGTTTAAGGTCCTGATTTATAGATATCGTTTTCCTTGGAAGTTCAAAGGCTGTGCTTGCACATTGAAGTGGATGTTGAATTTCAGCGTGGAAATTTACAGCACAAAAAAAGTCATTCCACTATGTCCTTGCTAACTTAACTTTGCCTTGTACCATTTTTTTATCATTTGTGTCCACAGCTTACATTATTGTACATTGTTTTTAAATGCAATGAGGGCTTACATTTCCTAATGTTCATTCAAGGCTCTAAATACTAGGCCTGGATTCTAACATTATTCATAATCTGGGTGAATAATTCTTCCCTCCATTACAGTCTTGCACTTGAAAGCAATTACTTAAATCTATCGTAGTTAGTTTCATGACCCTTCTGCTAGGGAAAATATTTCTTATCCAGTCTAATTTGTCACCTAAATTTTACACATCTCAGTTTAATGTCCCTTCAGCCCTCGTTCCAAAAAAGTAAAACCAGACTAATCAGTCTTTCCGGATGACTGAAGCTCTTCATTCCTCACAGACTTGGTATGTACTCTCATCCATACCTAGACTATTACATTCTCATTGTAGTGTGACAGTAAAACTCTAATGATCTGCTGTCTGGATTTTTGGACATCTCCGTAGTTCAGCATCTAGTTCATTGTGACCCTGGTACTTGTGTTTTCTTGGAACTGACTGTTCTCTAGTAAATTTATTATTGTATTGTGTAATATCCTTTTTTTAATAGAAGTGAATTAAAACAGTTGGAAATCTGCTAGTTCAGCACCATGTTCTGATTTTACAGTGTATTCCTTTAGCTTAATTTGTTTACTTAACTTTTTGGAATAAAACAAAATGCCTACATAGAGGTAGCTTCTGCATTATTTTGGAGGGGGGAGGTGTTTGTTCCCAAAAAAGCAGCCTGTTTCATGATTTTCAATTATGTAAACCTGTTGACTATTGCAAGTTGATAAAACATGTAAGTTCATTGAACATTCAAGTTTATTTGTTTACATTTTCTCATATAAATTCTGTAAGAGTGAATTTTTTTAACCTGAACAGCTGTAACACGGGGTTCCCTGTATTTTGTTGATGTTTAGAAGGCATGTACTTAAGGTACAAACCTTTTTTTGAAAAATAAGAAATGGCCTTACTTTTTGGAATTTATCATCAAATGCATGTATGTTTTCTAAAACTACTTTTTGTTACAAACTACTCTCCTGTACTATTAATGCAGATTGATAACAGGAACTTAGTATAAGTTTAAAAAAAATGATTCCATACCTCAAATCTGTTAATATTAAGAGTGTCCTTCATTACCTTCTAATCCAGAGGTAGAACAAAGTAAACATCTTGAATCGAGGAAAATGTGAGGAAAGAAGTGCATTTTAATTTTAATTACTTAATTAAGGTATAATTGAATTGAACCTGCCATTTAAGTTAATTTTTTTGTTTGAATATATCTTTCAATTTCCTAGGTGCTTGCTACCCATGTCCTGAGACCATAGAAGTTAAATGTAATTGCAGTGCAACTGTTCTAATTGTGCCCTGTGGCAGAGAACGCACAACCAAGCCTCCAAGGTGCAAAGAACTATGCAGGTAAGTCTGATATATCGAGGAATATTGAATTTATTATTTCGTATTGTAATATTTTGTATTCGTGTTCCAGCTAGAAAAACATTGGAAGAGAAATGTTAAACCTAGCAGTGCTGTTAGGAAATGTTTGTAAATCAAGCTTGTGAATTGCTGTTCCATAAAATCTACGATGAGGTGTAAGGATAGTGCTAGAATGGCTTAGGACAATATTGTAATATAGTTTCCTCAAAAAATCTGTTTAACTTGGTCAAGATTTTAGTGGAACCATATCTATATTCTTTACAAGACAGGCTAATACAATGTTGGATTAAAACAGCTTGCTTGTCTTTTTGGATTTGAGTTCCTTGATACTTAAAATTCATTCAAATGACATTATTATGAGGATGGAGATCTTGCCTGATATTAAACACTTAAAAAAATGGCAGTTTGAGATCCTGCTCAGCTGTAAAAACATTTCATGTGAGGTAGTGTTCTTTCCCACGATCACCTGCATCATTATTTGCTTCTCAAGTTATGACACATGACAATTGTTCTTTGTAAGTTCTTTCTCTAGGGGAAAAAGTGATTTGTTTAATTGCTGTTGATCTATTCTTGTTATTTGAAATTAAGGAGTAGAAATTTTGCAGATGTTAATTTGCTTTAAAATTTGTAAATGTTCTAAATCATTTAAAATATAAGTCTTATACTTGAGGTCCATATTTACTAACGCTGTATTATAAAGATCAAAAAAAGTCAGAATTGGCATTATGTTCCCAGAAAGATGAAGAACTCACCCAAACCAAGGATACCAATTAGTATTGCATCAAAAGTTGCTTCTTAAGATTTATTTATCTGGCCTCGGTCTTAAGACAACCCCTCCAATCTCTTTGTTCTTTTATTCCAGTCAGAAGTTCTTAATATTACAAAACTGTAAACCAAACAAACAAAATTCATCAGTACTGTAGAATCTTCTGTCAAGTAACTTTTTGATAATCACAGGAGATTTTAATCTTTTATGTATTCCATCTGAAGAATGTCGTCTTATGTTTCTTTTCAGGAAGCCACCCACATGTCATCACCCAAGTAGAGAGAAACATCGATGCCACTTTGGTCCTTGCCCTCCATGCAAACAGCCCTGCCAGAAAACACGTACCACATGTGCTCACCTTTGCCCTGATCCATGTCATGATGAAGTGCTGGTTAAGCAAGAAAACTCTGTAAGAATATGTTGTCAATATGTGGAATATAATTTAAAATATTTTATAAGGTTTATAATTCATATGGATACAATAAATGACCCATGATGAAAAAGTAGGAATATTTATTTCAAATGATTTTTGCATGTGTTCTTATTAGTTGATAATGCAGATTTATTAGTTTTATTCTAGTCCATGTTCTAGAATACAACATAACTAGAACAACTTTGTACAAAGCAAATTTACATATGAAATACTTTTTTTTAATAGATAATGCTTGATGGTTTTTCACATAAACTTTATTTGCATCAAAGCCTTAACAGGAAATAACTAGCCTCTTGTGTTTGATTCATTAAAACAGAATGAATTAGAAAATAAATCTTCATCCAATTACCCTGGTGATTTAGCCTTTTCCTGTTTCAATAAGTTCTTTATCATATTTGACTTCAGTCAAATTGCAATTCTTACTGCAGCAAACCTTGCATTTCTCCACTGTGTGCACAAGATTCTTCAAGAAGTGTAAGAATGTTGTTGGTCAGGCAAGCAGCATTTGCAACCTTTCATTGGTCCTTATTCTGATATCACCTTTTTCCACCTTGTTTGAAATGCCATATGGCTTGATGGACAAGGTGGCATACCAAGTAGTTAGTTGTTTGCTCCTCCCAGTTATGTGTGTCAACCTTGATTCTGTCTTTGTACAGTTCCTTTTTGCCTTTTCAGCATTAACTAATAAGATATTAGAGTCCCTGCCATTTATCTCCATGCTGTTTCCTGCCTCTCAAACTAGTCTCCAATTCCTGTTGCATGGACAACTCCAGTCATGTGCACTTAGTTAATTTTTCTAGTAATCTTGAGTGGCAGGAAAAATGCAATGTGATAAAATGGAATGCTTACAGCAATAAAGGAAATAAATCAATTAAAAGCACTTGCAGCATAAACAGATCATATCATATGCTGTAAAATTAAATAAACTAATTCAAAGTTTTTCTTGTAAATCTTCACCAAATTCTTATAGCTCTGGCATAAATTATCTGATTGTTGCTTAATGAAGCTTTTGGAACAGAGCACTCATAATAACCCTTATACCTTCTTAGTGCCAACCGTCGGGTCCTTGGGAACGGCGTTCTGAGCCAGCCTTCATTCGAACAGCAGTCCCTTGCCCAGCTTGTATTGTGCCTATTTCCACGTAAGTAAGAGTCTTACACTCTGGTTCTAAAATCAGTACTGTAGCTAGTTCTGAAAATAAACTTAAAGCTGTTTGTTTTTTTAGTACATTATGGTCAACATCCAATTATTTGGGAATTATTCTTCCAATTTGAGCTTTCATATATTGACTTTAATAATGTAATTTTCAAGTTGCTCATCATTAACCTTTTTTCCATTTCAGCTTTGTTTATTCAGCATGAGCAGAACTTCGATTCTATTATATTTAGTTGTGCTTTTGTCATTCATATTTTTGAAATAAATAAGTTAAAGTACAGTAAAACTTAAATAATCCAGCATACTTGGACTAGCAGATTTTCCAGAATATTGAATGAAACTGCTGTTAATATTGCTACCAGCTTCACTTTTTCTGCATGTTACACAGTAACGCATCTTTCAGTGAGCACGATGATTTTAAAGGAAGTAGAGAATAGAACCTGGTGCATTTCAGCTTCCTGATTCCGTTGTGCTCTGGAGCCTGGCTGGACTTCTAACCTGCACTCTGAAGCCCTAGCTTCAGCTCCAGAGTAATGACTGAACCAGACCTTGAAGCACTGGAATTTACAGTCATACACTAGACCATAAGGAATTTTGTACTGCCTCTCATGTGATACTATTTTAATTTTATGTTAGCAATTTAGTGCAAAATGCTTTAACTAATGCCATTTCTGAGATTTTATGGAATAAACATTTTGAGTATAACTAATTTATTGACAGCAGCTTGCAGTAGTCTTGGAGACGGTGGTAAATAAGTATTTGCTTTTATGGAAGGTAAAAATAGCATTTTTGAAGAACTTTTAAAATTCAGAAGTGAGGTGAATGGATTTTAGAAGGCAAAAGAAGGAATACGTGATTGGAGATGAGAGGGGTTTGGGGAATTTCAATGTTAAAATGTGATTTAAAAAAAATTCTTTTTGGATCTGGGCATTGTTAGCAAGGCCAATGTTTCTTGTTCATGCATTGCTGTCCTCAAAGTTTGGAGTAACGTCTAGGGAATGACGATTGGCCAGCTTTTTTTAATGTTAAAGGTTAATGTAACAGAAATCTATACGAAAGGTTTTGCTGGAATGAAAATGGAATGCTTCTGTTTTTGTTGCAAAGTCAAAGCCAACATAAAAGCCAAAGAGACTGCATATATTAGAGCAAAAATTAGTGGGAAATTGGATTGTGAAGCTTTCAAATAACAACAGAAGGCAACTAAAGAAAGTCATTTAGGTAAAGGTGGAATAGGAAAGTAAGCTAGCCAATAATTTTTAAAGAGGACACCAGAAGTTTTTTCAGATACATAAAGTGTAAAAGAAAGGCGAGAGTGGATATTGGACCACTGGAAAGCTATGCTAGAGAGTTAGTAATGGGGGACAAGGAATTGGTGGACAAACTGAATATGTATTTTGCATTAGTCCTCACTGTGAAAGACACTAGCAGTATTCCAGAAGTTCCAGGTGTTGGGTCATGAATTGTGGGAAGTTGCCATTACTAGGGAGCAGGTTCTTGGGGAAACTGAGAGGTCCGAAGGTAGATAAGTCACTAGGATCAGATGGTATATACCCCAGGGTTCTGAAAGAGACAGCTGAAGAGATTGTGGAGGCATGACTAGATTCTGGAATGGTTCCGGAAGATTGGAAAATTGTAAATGTCACTCCGCTCTTCAAGAAGGGAGAGAGGCAGAAAAATGTAAACGATAGGCCAGTTAGTCTGACCTCAGTGGTTGGGAAGATTTTGGAGTCGATTGTTAAATATGTGGAGGTACATGATAAAATGGGCTGTATCAACATGTTTTTTTCAAGGAAAATTCTTGCCTGACAAATCTGTTGCAATTCTTTGATGAAATAACACACAGGATGACAAAGGTGAATCAGTTGATGTTGTGCATTTGGATTTTCAGAAGGCCTTTGACAAGATACCATACATGTCGCTGCTTAACAAGCTATGGTATTACAGGGAAGATTCTAGCATGGATAAAGTAGTGGTTGATTGGTAGGAGACAAAGAGTGAGAATAAAGGGAGCCTTTTTTTGGTTGCTGATTACTAGTGGTGTTCCACAGGGGCCTGTGTTGGAACCCATTCTTTTTACGTTATTTGGATGATTGAATTGATGGCTTTGTTGCAAACTTGTGCGGATGATACGAAGATTGGTGGAAAAACAGGCAGTTTTGAGGAAGTAGAGAAGCTACAGAAGGACTTGGACAGATTAGGAGAATGGGCAAAGAAGTGGTAGATATTGGCAAGTGTATGGTCATGCATTTTGGGAGAAGAAATTAAAGCATAAACTGTTTTCTAAACGGAGAGAAGATACAAAAAACTAAGGTGCAAAGGGACTTGGGAGTGCTTGTGTAAGATTCCTTAAAGGTTAAGGCAAATGCAATATTAGTATTCATTTCAAGAGGACTAGAATATAAAAGCAAGGCTGTAATGTTGAGACTATAAAACATTGGTGAGGCCTCTTTTGGAGTATTGTGAGCAGTTTGGGTCCACTGATCTTAGAAGGGATGTGCTGAAACTGGAGTGGGTTCAAAAAAGAACCCTCTTTTGAACAAGATTCCAGGTTTAAATGGCTTGTCATATGAAGAGTGTTTGCTGCTCTGGGCCTGTATTTGCTGGAGTTCAGAAGAATGAGTCGTGACCTGATTGAAACCTATTGAATGGTGAAAGGCCTCAATAAAGTGGATGTGTAGAAGATGTTCTTATGGTGGGAGGGTCTAAGATTAGAGGACAGCCTCAAAATAGAGCGGTGTCTTTTTAGAACGGAGATAAGGAGATTTTCTTCAGCCGGAGAGTGTTGAATCTGTGGAATTCTTTGCCACAGATAGCTGTGGAGGTCAAGTATTTATATATATTTAAGGCAGAGGTTGATCTTGATTTGTCAGCGTGAAGGGACATGGGAGAGGGCAGGAGATGGGGCCTGAGAGTGAAAATGGATCAGCCATGATGAAATGGCAGTGCAGACTTAATGGGCCAAATGGTTTTAATGCAAGGCAGTCACCATGAAATGTACATAGAACATAGTACAGCACATTACAGGCCCTTCAGCCCACAATGTTGTGCCGACCCTCAAACCCTGCCTCCCATATAACCCCCCCCAATCTTAAATTCCTCCATAGTAGGGAATTCCAAAGAATTTTGCAAGTTAGAGTGGTGACAACTTGCTATTACAGTGTGTTTGAAACAAATAGCAATGATGCATTTAACAAGAGACTGAGATAATCCTGACAAATTTGGATGAGAAAGGACAAGACAATTAGTGATACATCAACACTGGCACGGCTTCATTTTGACAAATGTCCTGTATTCTGAAATGTATCTTCCATGAATGTTGTTGCTAGCACCAGAGAGACTGGAAAATGGCAAAAGTAACTGCCGATACATAAGCAAGTAGTCTGGATGCATGAGATGTTGGTTTCTCTTGCCATGGAATTCTGAGTTTTTCTTGCTGATTGACCTTAAGCAAAGGGTTTTTGTTGAAGAGTTAGTGTGGGAGAGGTGGGCACTGGACAAGAAAGAAATTTTCCATGAGTTGCATAAAGCCAAGAAGCTAAATTATTTGAAAGTTAGTGGCAATAGCATTGATGAATCAAAAAGTTGAGGGCTGATGGATAAGATCTTTAAATGCTGGATAAGCCAAGAGTCAAGTAGTAAATGTGCTGAAGGCGGGGAAAGAAATACTGTATTAAAATAAATAATTTATTGGAAAGTCATTCGAGATTAAATAAAGGGATGGTAGAACAAGCACCATAAAGAATATTTAAAGAAGCACAAGATTATTTTTGTGAAACATTTTCTGTCAGAAAAAGAACAGAACGTCTGCTTGTAAACCAAATGAAATCAAAACCAATTCGTGCATCTTTTGACATTTAATGTTTTAATTGTTTTAACCTCTCATTTCCAGACCAACCCTCAGATTTTGAATAGTTTGGCTTTTATGTTTGCACTAGGGTTAAAATTTAACAATTTATGATGGGTGGCAACTGATTAAATTCTTAAATATTAAACCTAATCTGGCATAGAGAGCTTAATTCTGGAGTTGCCATGTATTTGCCCTCAAGTATTCAAAGATGATTAATCTATGGTGGCTACATTGTTTAGATTTTAGTGATAATTATATTCAGTAGCTCCCCATGTTTCCTTTTATTTAGGGGTTTTGAGCTACCTCCATTTTTATTATAGTAAGTGAAGGGGTAAGTTTTGGAGAACTTGCTATGGACAAACAACGCACACAATATGCTGGAGGAACTCGGCAGGCCAGGCAGCATCTATCGAAAAGAGTACAGTTGACCTTTCAGGCCAAGACCCTTCAGCAGGACTGATGTCCTGTCCTGTCCTGTCCTTCAGCAGGACAAATGTTAGCACTGAAAATATTGCAGGTGTATGGCACATAGCTTTCAAAAGTAATTTAACAGCACAGGTAGAAAAGCACAATTTTCAGAAGGATTAGTTTGGACAAAATAAGGTCGCCTTTTATGAAGTTCTACATTGGTCAGTATGTTGCGTAAAGCTCTCTTTGTCCTTTTCAGAAATTGTGTGAAAATAGTGGGGGAAAGCGAATAACTAAATTGTTTTCTTTTTCTCTATATTCAAGTTATTTCTGAATGCCTTTAAGTAAACAGAGGAACATTTATGAAATGAACATTAGGATTGATTTCATATAACTCAAAAATATAACATTTAGCAAAATCTTTGTATTTCTGGCTATTATAATCTTTAATAAAATTCAGTATCTTCTATTGTAGGGCCTGTCTTGGAAAACATGAGGTGAGTACAATTAGAGAAATTAGGGTAATATGTGTAATTAGGTGGTCAATTCATCAATATTCATTGTGGCTTTCTTGTAAATCAGGCAGAAAATACTTCAGCCAAAAATATTGTTCTGGGAATTATTTCTTGAGATTTTGGCACAGTTTATTGCTCTTTTTTCTGAAGACATTGGTGTGTTTGGGAGAAAGTAAGTTTTAATCCTTGAATATAACTTCAGTCAGTTTGAATCTTGTTTTCACAATAAAGTATGAATTGCCGTCAATATAAAGTAGCTGTGCATTTAAAAAGTGCAGCTTTAAAAGATTTGAGTTAAAGTATCTATTTTCTCCCAAGAATTGTTTTAATTGTTGTAATGAATGGCACTGCTACCAGTTTTCAAACTTAAGATTCCATTCCTGTTTTTTGCTGATGTGCGAGGTTGGCCTATATTATGCATCTGACCAAGAGAAATAGTTAGAAACATAGAACTTAAAAAAACCTACAGCACAATATATGCCCTTCGACCCACAAAGCTGTGCTGAACATGTCCTTACCTGAGAAATTACTTAGGGTTACCCTTTGCTCTCTATTTTTTGAGCTCCATGTACTGGTCTAGGAGTCTCTTAAAAGACCCTATCGTATCCGCTTCTACAACCGTCACCAGCAGCCCATTCTGCGCACTCACTCCTGACATCTCCTCTGTACCTACTTCCAAGCACCTTAAAACTCTGCCCTCTCATGCTAGCCATTTCAGCCCTGGGAAAAAGCCTCTTGACTTTCCATATGATCAATGCCTCTCATCATCCAACATAGTTGTTGGAATTAATACGAACATTGTTTCTGTCTGAATTAAATAATTAGTCACTTTTTGTTTACAGAATTTCAACTTGCATTTGCTAATTTTTTTTATTCCCTTATTCTTGTTGTGTTTCATTTTACTTATTGCAAAAGGTAACGATGACTTCAACTGACAGGAAACTTTATTTCAGTTAGTTAAGTTAGCAAAGGGGGAATGTTAGTTTCAATGTTCCCGTGTATTATTCACAGCTCTCTCAATGTTGTTTATCTGTAGTTTTCTACCCCTTTTGTCTTTGTTGGATTTGCTGATGGAGATTTCAACTAACTTTGTACATTGATTTTGACTGCAGTTTAGCCTTTAGCACACAATATCATTTAAATAGATCAAGATTCCAGTAATCACATAAATGAAATCAATATTTGGATCTAATGAATTATCTGTATCCAAACAAATTTGAACTTGGGATACCATCAGATATAAACATTATCTATGAATGTACAATTGAGTATGCAAGTTAAGAACATATAGTAATAATTAATTATTGGTTATTGTTGATGATACAAGTTTATTATGCTGTTGCAGTGAAAGATTTGGAAGCTGAATTCATGCCAAATCATAATTTCCATGGTTCATTTATTGAACAGGATGTCTTCTGGGATAGATTGCCAGCAGTTTGTGTAAAAAGCCCATGCACTTTTTTTAAGGGGGAGGGGGGAATGTAGATTTAGATGAGGTGGCTCAGTTTTGAAGGCTTAGTATTATTTTTTAAAAATACATAATTTGGACTGGCTGTAGAAGTGATAGGGGTATGAAGGAAGCATAGTGGAGAAGCAAAATACTGCAGAAGCTGAAATCTGGAGCAACAAGCAATCTGCGATGAACTACGCAAGTTGAGCAGCATTTGAGATGGCATAGGACACTTCAGTTTAAAAACATACATGATGTAAATGGAATAGCCACAGAATAGCCAAGGAATTGGACTGAAATCAATCATTGAGCAGGGGTATGAGAAAAAGAGCTACCTTTTTAATCCTGAGTATGAACCTAGGTGAAAAGGCAGAACTTCGCAACAGCTTTTTTGGAGTTGGACTGCAACCAATCACTGAGCAAGATTCATCAGAAAGGGGGAATAAAAATAAAGAGAAGGGCAAGCAGAGTGACAATTGTTGTGAGTGGGCCAGTGCTTAGAGTGGATTTGGCTCATCAGGCTTGATAAGTATCTGGTAAGTTACTTTTTTTCTTAATTTTCATTCCTTGTCTGTATGGGCACAGTGCAGTAAGAATGCTCCAGGGGCAGTGTTTTGTTTTTTGTGTGAGATGTGGGAATTCTGGGAGACCTTCAGCCTCCCAGAAAACCACATCTGCACCAGGTGCACCAAGCTGCAGCTTCTCGGAGAACATATTAAGGAAATGGAGCTGCAGTTCAATGATCTTCAGCTCGTGGGCAAATGAGGTGATAGATAGGAGCTACAGGGAGGTAGTCACCCTTAGATTGCAGGAGGTAGGTAACTGGATGATTGTCAGGAGAAGGAAGGGATTGGGCAGCCAGTGTAGAGTACCCTATTGCTATTCCTCTCAATAAGTGTACTACTTTGGATACTGTTGAGGAGGATGGAGGAGGGTCACAGTGACCAAGCCTTTGGAACTGAGTCTGGTGCTGTGGCTCAGAAGAGAAGAGAGATGAATAGGAGTGCAGTGATGATATTCCATTATCAGAGGAACAGAGACAGGATTTTGTGGGCACGATAGAGAAACCCAAATGGCATGTTGCTTCCCAGGTGCCAGGGTCAGATGTGTCTTGGATCAGGTCCATGGCATTCTAAAGGGGAAGGTGAGCAGCCAGAAGTCTTCGTATATATTGGCACCAATGTGTGACAAGATGAGGAGGTCCTGAAGAGAGATTTTAGGGAGTAAGGTAGAAAGCTGAAAAACAGGACCTCCATGATGCCAATTTCTGGATTGGCATGTGCCAGTGTGGTCAAGAATCGAATGATTTGGCAGATGAATGCATGGCAGAGGAACTGGTGCGGGGGCAGGGGTTCTGATTTATGGATCATTGGGATCTCTTCTGGGGAAGATATGACCTGTACAAAAGGGACAAGTTACACCTGAACTCAGAGGGCTAATAGCCCTGTAAACAGGTTAGCTAACGCTGTTTGGGAGGGTTTATACTAATTTGGCAAGGGGACGGGAACTAGAGTGATAGTGCTGAGGATATGATGGTTGGTTTAAAACAGAGGCAATATGTACTGAGACTGCTAGCAAGGAGAGGCTGTTGATAGGGCAAAATTGCAGTCAACAAGATGAGTTGCAGTGTAAAAGACAAACAAAATCAAAGGGTGATTATAGGACCGCAGGATTGTATTTGAATGCGCACTGTTAAAAGGTTGGCATGTATGAAGTTGTGGTCATCACTGAATCGTGGCTGAAGGATGGGAGCTTAATATCCAAGGATACATGCTGTATTGAAAGGACAGACAGGTAGGCAGATGGGGTGGGGTGGCTTTGGTTAAAAAAAAAGAAATCAAATCATTAAAAAGAGGTGACAAAAGGTCGGAAGGTGTTGAATCATGGGTAACACTAAGGAACTGCAAGGTTAAAAAGACCCTGATGGGAGTTGTAAACAGACCCCAAACAGTAGTGAAGGATGTGACCTACAGATTACAGGGGGAGGTTGAAAATGCATGGCTAAAGGATAATGCTACCATAGTTATAGGGAATTTCAATATGCAGGTAGATTGGGAAAATCAGGTTGGCGCTGGATCCCAAGAAGAGGATTTCCTTGAATGCATATGAGATAGGTTTTTAGAGCAGCTGGTGGTTGAGCCCACTGGGGAATCAGCATTTCTGGATTGAGGATAATGCAGTGAACCTGAATTGATAAAGAGAACTTAAGGTAAAAGAAGCCCTCAGGGCAAGTGGTCATAATATGATAGAATTTGCCCTGTAATTTGAGAAGAAGCTAAAGCCAGGAGTATCAGTGTTACAGTGGAGTAAAAGGAATTAAAGGCATGAGAAAGGAGTTGACTGGAATTGATTGGGGAAGAACACCGGAAACAATATGGAAGATGCAGTATATACATGTCCCAAAGAGGAAGGAGTATCCCAAAGGCAAAATGATACAACCATGGCTAACAAGAAGTCAAAGCCAACATAAAGCCAAGGAGAGCATGTATAATAAAGCAAAAATTAGTGGTAAGTTAAAAGATTAGGAGGCTTTTAAACCCAACAAAAGGCAACTAAAAAAAGTTACAAAGGAAAAGATGGAATATGAAGATAAGTAAACCAATAAGACTAAAGAGGATACCAGAAGTTTCTTCAGATACATAAAGTGTAAAAGAGAGGTGAGAGTAGATATCAAACCACTGGAAAACGTCGCAGTAATGGGGGACAAGAAAGTGGCGAGGAACTGAATAAGAATTTTGTATCAGTTTTCACTGCGGAGGACACTGGCAGTATACTGGAAGTTTGAGAGTGTCAGAGGGCAGAAGTGTGAAATTGCCATTACTTGGGGGAAGATTCTTGGAAAACTGAAAGATCTGAAGGTAGTTAAGTCACCTGGACCAGGTGGTATATACCACTGGGTTCTGAAAGAGGTAGCTGAAGATTGTGGGGGCATTAGTAATGATCTTTCAAAAATCAATTGATTCTGGCATGGTTCCGATCGAATGCAACATTGCAAATCTCACTCCACTCCAAGAAGGGAGGGAGGCAGAAAAAACAATGAAATTATAGGGCAGTTAGTCGGATCTCAGTGCTAGGGAAGATGTTAGGGTCAGTTGTTAAGGATGTGTTTTTGGGCTACATGATAAAATAAGCCATAGTGTGTTACTTGGATTTCCAGCATCTGCAGATTTTCTCTTGTTTGGGATTGCATAGTCAGTATGGTTTTCTTAAGGGGAAAACCTTACCTGACAAATCTGTTGGAGTTCATTTTGCTTTATTGTTATATTGACCATAAACTGCTGGTACAGTACACAGTAAAAATGAAACAATGTTCCTCCAGGACCCTGGTGCTACATGAAACAACACAAAACTACACTAGACTGTGTGAAGCAGCGCAAGACTACACTGGACTAAGTAAAACAACATAAAAACTGCACTAGAATACAGACCTGCACAGGGCTACATAAAATGCACAAAACAGTGCAGGGGAGTACAGTAATTAATAAGACAATAGGCATAGTAGAGGACACATTACAATGTCAGTTTAGACCCCGAGTACTTGAGGAGTCTGATGGCTTGGGGGAAGAAACTTGCACAGTCTGGTCATGAAAGCCCAAATGCTTCGGTACCTTTTGCCGGATGGTAGGAGGGAGAAGAGTTTATGTGAGGGGTGCATGGCATACATCACAATGCTGTTAGCTTTGTGGGTGCAGTGTGTGGTGTAAATGTCTGTAATGGTGGGAAGAGAGACCCCAATGATCTTCTCAGCTGACCTCACTTTCTGCTGCATGGTCTTGCAATCTGAGGCGGTGCACTTCCTGAACCAGGCAGTGATGCAGCTGCTCAGAATGCTCTCAATACAACCTTTGTAGAATGTGATGAGGATGGGGGGTGGACTTTCCTGAGCCTTCACAGAAAGTAGAGACACTGCTGGGCTTTCTTTGCTATGGAGCTGGTGTTGAGGGACCATGTGAGATTCTCCGCCAGGTGAACACCAAGAAATTTGGTGCTCTTAACAATCTCTACCAAGGAGCAGTTGATGTTCAGCAGGGAGTGGTCACTCCGTGCTCTCCTGAAGTCAACAACCATCTTTTTTTTGTTTTATTCATATTCAGAGACAGGTTGTTGGTTTTGCACCAGTCTGTTAGCTGCTGCACCTCCTCTCTGTATGCTGACTCATCGTTCTTGCTGATGAGTCCCACCACGGTCATGTCATTGGTGAACTTGATGATGTGTATTGCTGCACAGTCGTGGGTCAGCAGAGTGAACAGCAGTGGACTGAGCACACAGCCCTGGGGAGCCCCCCCATGCTCAGTGTGATGGTGTTGGAGATGCTGCTCCCGATCCGGACTGACTGAGGTCTCCCAGTCAGGAAGTCTAGGATCCAGTTGTAGAGGGAGATGTTCTGGCCCAGCAGTTTCAGTTTTCCAATCAGGTGCTGAGGAATGATTGTGTTGAATGCTGAACTGAAGTCTATGAACAGCATTCGAAACAAGCAGAATAGAGCAATGTAAATTGGTAGGTGTTGTGTACTTCGATTTTTAGAAGGCCTTTGACAAGATGCCACACAAGAGGCTGCTTAACAAATTAAGAGCCCATGGTATTACAGAAAACATACCAGCAGGATTGGCAGGAGACTGAGTAGGAATAAATGGAGCCTTTTCTGTTTGGCTGACAGTGACTTGTGATGTTCCACAGCATTCTATGCTGGCTCTGCTTGCTTTTGTAGACAACATGAAGATAGGTGGAGGGGTAGTTATTTTTGAGGAAGTAGGCTGTAGAAGGACTTAGATTAGGAGAATGAGCAAATAAATGGCAGATGGAATACATTGTCGGGAAGTGTATGGTTATGCACTTTGGTAGAAGAAATGGTTGACTATTTTCTAAATGGAGAGAAAATTCAAAAATGTGAGGTGGAAAAGGACTTGTGAAGGATTCAATAAGGGTTAATTTGCAGGTTGAGTCGGTAGTGAGAAAGGCAAATACGATGTTAACATTCATTTCAAGAGGAATGGAACATAAAAACAAAGATGTAATGTTGAGACTTTATAAAGCACTGAACTATTGTGAGCATTATTGAGCCCCTTATCTAAGAAGTGATGTGCTGACATTAGAGGGGTTCAAAGGAGGTTCACAAAAATGATCCTGGGATTGAAAGGCTTATCATGTGAGCAGCATTTGATTGCTCTGGGCCAACACTTACTGGAATCCAGAAGAATAAGTGGTGACTTCATTGATGCCTATTGAATCCTGAAAGGCCTCGACAGAGCAGATGTGAAAGGAAGTTTCCTATGATGGGGGGGTCTTATGACCAGAGGACATAGCCTCAGACTAGAGGCATTCTTTTCGAATGGAAATGAGGATGAATTTCAGCCAGAGAGTATTGAGTTTGTGGAATTCATTGCCACAGGCGGCTGTGACGGCCAAATCATTGGGTATATTTAAAGCAGAGGTTGATAGATTCTTGATTAGTCAGCACATGAAGCGATATGGGGAGAAGGCAGGAGATTGGTGCTGAGAGTGAAAATGGATCAGCCATGATGAAATGGTGGAGCAGACTTCACGGGCCAGATGGCCTAATTCAGCTCCTGTATCTTATGGTCTTCATCAAGAGACGTGCTTGAGCAGATGAGGATTTGTAAGGACAAATTAAAGAATATCTTAAACTTATTTTCAGTTTTGTTTTTCACTATTTGGGCATCATTGGCAAGGCCAGCACTTAATGCCCATCCATAATTGTGCTTGTGAAGGTGTTGGTGAGTGACCTTGAATAGTTGTATTTCTTTTGCTGAAGTCAAAGTAACCTGTGATGTTGCAACCTGAAAATAGGAATGATGCAATTGACCACTGAAATGTAAAAAAAGTTGTAGAATGACACAACTTAAGTTGCTGATAACTGATTGAGAAAGGGTATTATGGGAGTAAATGGTCAGTAGTAATCAATTTCTTTGCTACATTTAGGTAAACATACAAATTCATTAAATATAAATTCATATCCTCTGTAATATTTGTAAGTTAAGCGTCAGATGCTATTTCATAAGATAGGAATGTTTGTAAAAGAATAGGTTTTCCTGCGCTTTGAAGTCCTACTTGTGGAATAAACATGAAAATAATTGTGGACATGCTTGTGTCTCTCTCAATTCTGCTACTTTTTCCACAGTTTGGTTAAAGTCTAATTTGACCCAAATTTGCCCTTTTTCATGAGGTTACATTCAAAATATTGTCAGAAAGAGCTTTGGACAGTGAACCCAGAGTTGGGGGAATCTCTGATTTTAGTTTACAAACTAAAATACTGGAAATTAATATATTGCTTACTAAAGCACGTCTTATACAACTAGAGCGAGGTAGTTATAATATTTTTAGTTTTGATTAGATCAATTTCGATATCACATATATTGAGACACAGTGAAATGCATCATTTGCTTTAATAGCCAACATTACCTAAGGAAGTGCTGGAGGTGTGCCAACATAGCATGCCCACAATGTTCAGCAGAAGAACATAAGCAACCACAGACCAACAGCAACAAAACACCAAAAACAGCATAACAAGATCTTCCATGAGGAAAAAATTCAAACAACACACACACAAAATGCTGGTGAAACATAGCAGGCCAGACTGCATCTATAGGGAGAAGCACTGTCGACGTTTCAGGCTGAGACCCTTCGTCAGGACTAACTGAAGGGAAAGATACTAAGAGATTTGAAAGTAGTGGGGGGAGGGGGAAATGCAAAATGATAGGAGAAGACCGGAGGGGGTGGGATGAAGCTAAGAGCTGGAAAGGTGATTGGTGAAAGTGATACAGAGCTGAAGAAGGGAAAGCATCATGGGACAGGAGGCCTCAGGAAAACGAAAGGTGGGAGGGAGCACCAGAGGGAGATGGAGAACAGGCAGATTGATGGACAGAGAGAAAAAAAGTAAACAACTAAATATGTCATGGATGGGGTAAGAACAGGAGGAGGGGCATTAACAGTAGAGAAGTCAATGTTCATGCCATCAGGTTGGAGGCTACCCAGCTGGTATATAAGATGTTGTTTTCCATGTCCCATTCCCATTCTGTTATGTCTATCCATGGCCTCTTCTACTATCAAGATGAAGCCACACTCAGGTTGGAGGAACAACACTTTATATACCGGCTGGGTAGCCTTTGTGGTGTTTCTGTGCTGATTGAGATTGTGGAGATGTTGCTAATCTGAAATAACTGGGCTCTACAAGTGAGGAAATCGAAGATACATTTCCACAAGAAGACCTTGGAGCTTATTGGTGAGCCTTGAGGGGATGATGGTATTGAATGTTGAGTTGTAGTTGACATCTTTGCTGTTTAGATGTTCCAGGTTTGAAAGAAGAGCCAATGCGATGGTATCTGCCATTGACCTGTTGATTCGGTAGCACATATAAGTAGCTCCTCAGGCAGAAGTTGGTATGTTTTATACCAACCTCTCTAAACACTTAATCGTCGTGGATGTAAGTGCTACTAGCTGATAGTCATTGAAGCTACCATGTTCTTCTTGGGCACTGGTATAATTGAAGCCTGCTTGAAGCAGGTGAGTAACTCAGATTGCTGAAGTGAGACGGTAAAGATCTCAGTAAACTCTCCAGCCCAGGGGTGGGCAAACTTTTTGACTTGTGGGCCACAAAGGGTTCTAAAATTTGACAGGGGGGCCGGAACAGGAGCAGATGGATGGAGTGTTTTGGTAATACACCTCATAAGAGAAAATAAAATATCATGGGATATGTAGAAAACATGTGCTTTAATTTCAATTGAAAATGAACAAATGCATTACAACAAAATATCTGTCTTTGAAGTCCCATGGTATTTAGCTATTTATTGAAATGACTTTTAAAACACTGAAAATTAAATGAATAAAATACAGCTTTTTTTAATAGTAACAGTTATTATTTTTAAGCACTGAAAATTCTGTTATCCTTCAAGATATTATCATCATCACTCTCCTCCTGCCTGTCTTTATTTCAAAAACGGTAGGAGATGCAGGTCTACTTGTCCTGCTCCTTCTTATTCAATTGTCCCCTGTGCCAAAACCCAACAACGACCAGCACAAGGACAGAAAAGTGACAGCGCGCCAGTATGCGGAGCGCGTTATTTGATCTGGAGCGCATTTTTTATTTTGAGAACGTACATGCACCTGCGCACTACTCATGTCCATCACTTAACAGAAATGACATGTAACATGTAAGGCTTATTGAAAAAAATATTTTCAAATGCATTTTTTACATAACACAACGAAGAAACTTATTTTTAATTTCAGTGGGAACAGTGTTGTTGGTCTCCCTTTTAGCCAGTGCATCAAAGTCTGGATTTAGTTTTGTTGTGGCGATTCTCAGGATGGATCTGAGGTGTTGGTCAGTTAACTTGGATCTGTGGCTGGCTTTGTTGATGTTCATGACGTTGAACGCCTGTTCACAAATAGGTCGAGCTGAACAAAGAGTAAAGCGCAAATGTGGAGTAAAACGCTGCACCTCAACAAAGGTCAATGTGTAGCGGTGTGCTACATGCAGCGCTAAAATTACGACACGGAGTCGGTAACTGCAGTCGAAGAAAAAAACTTTATTCGAAATCCCCAGCCTCACTTTTAAGCCTCCCTCAACCTGCCCCCCCCCCCCCCCCGTGGCGCAGAGGCTCCAAAGCTCTGTGCTCACAAATCCCCGCAGGCTATCTCCCTTAGCCGGAACACTGGCTAATTGTGAGCCAGTTCGGATGTGCCAGGAAATAGGTCGCCACAAATGTATATAGAGTGCGTCATCTATTAGGAAAACGCCAGAATTGCGGGGGAAAAAGTTAACAAGGTTTATTAATATAATTTCATCAAGTTCTGCGGGCCGGATTAAAAAGCTTAACAGCCCGCATATGGCCCCTGGGCCGTAGTTTGCCCATGCCTGCTCCAGCCAGTTGATCAACACAGGTTTTTAGTACTTGGCCAGGTACTCCATCTGGGCAGGATGCTTTTCCTGAAGGCTTTCGGAGACTCAAATCTTAGGAACATCAGAGTTAAGGTAGTTAGTAATGTTTCCTCTGTGTTTTGACAGTCAATGCAAGCATAGAAGGTATTGAGCTGATCTGGAAGCAAAACCCTTTTGTCACCTATGTTGTTTGACTAAACTTTATAAGAGGAGACAGTGTTTAAGCCCTGCCACAACTGTTGAGCACCCTTCATTGATTCAAGTTGAGTCTGGAATTGGTTTTTCTGAGATCGGAGCTGGACCTATTATAATTTTCTTGGTCACCAAACTTCAATGCCTCTGATCTGGCCCTGAGCAGATTGTGGATCTCATAGTTCATCCAGGGCTTCTGGTTGGGGAAGACTCTGAATGGTTTTGTGGGGACACATTCATCTGCAACTGTTTTAATAATGTCTATGCCACCCATGGTGTATTCATTCAGATCCCTAGATGAGTCATTGAACACAGCCCAGACCGCTGACTGGAGACAATCCAGTAGCCGTTTGTTTACCTCCCATGACCACCTAATCTCTGGAGCTTTGCTCTTCAGTCTCTGCCTGTGTGGAGTTAGAAGGATAGCCAAATGATACAATTTAACAAAATGTGGTCTGGGCATGGAATGGTAGGTATTTCTTATCTTAGTATAACTATGTGTGTATATCCTGTGCTTATGCTACAATCGGTTTTACTTCTAGGGAGACTACTAAATCAGTAGCTGAAGGATATCACTAGGAAGTAATTTTGAAGTGTTTCGCCACTATTCAAGTGATTAAAACCAGTAGGTAATAAGAAGGAATCACTTGAGACATCATAAATTCTAGAGTTCATCTTGACTTGCTCCTGTCTGTACACTGTGGCGAACATTGTTGCTGACCTGCCCCAGTGGTGAGACAGAATGTAAGCAAAAATTTTGATAAAGGAGTCGTGAGATTTTGGCAAAATGTTAGGTTTCTCAGAGTATGTGTCAGACTGTTATTTTATCAGTTTATAGAATGTTGAAAGTTTGTAAAGAAGGCTTTGCAAGATTGATTGAGCTTATATTTGATACTGAAGTAAGTAACAGTTGTATATCCATTTGATGTGTTTGATGTAATTGGTGGTCTGCAAGGCCATTCAGAGAGGCTTTCGTTTTAATTTATTGTCACCAAACAATTGATACTAGAGCGTACAATCATCACAGCGATATTTGATTCTGCGCTCCGCGCTCCCTGAAATACAAGTTGAAGTAAATATAATAAAAATTTAAATTATAAATCATAAACTTGGTTGATCCAAGATGGCGGCGTGACACAGCTTGCAGCGGCCACTCCAGAGCTGATTATCTGTTATGTGTGAAGCGGGGTGCCATGCGCAATCATAATCAGTTGAAAACTGACGTGGGAGCATGGAGGAACATCTGGAAATCTCCAGGAAGACCTTCTTTGTTGCTGCTGCTGCTGTGAGGTCTGGGTCTCTGCTGGAAAGAACAGGCCCCCAGTCCTTGGGGTTGTGTTGCCGGTGGCCGTTGGTGGGGGCATCTTAATATGCTCGGCAGAGGATGGTGCTCGGAGAAGCTGTGCCGGAAGAGATGGTCGAGGCTTGATGGACTCAGAATCCGCTGTGGTCAGGTGGCTTTCACTGTGTGCTGTGTCTGCAAGGCTGGGTTCGACGGAGCTTTCATTGCTGCGTCAGCAAGGCTGAGTCGGGCGGTGCCGTGGAAGTCCATAGCGGGGGTATTCCCTTCTGTCGCCGGTGTGGGATGATGAGTCAGTCGGGACCCTGAGGACTTGTGAAAACTGTGTGATGGTTTCTTTCGAACTTAGTCTTTTAACATCTTTGGACTATTTTTACTGTGCCCATGGTCTTTTTTTTTTATCAATTATGCTATTGTTTGCACTGTTGTAACTATATGGTTTTGTGCAGGTCTTGTAGCTTTAGTTTTTGGTCTTGTTTTGTCTGGTGGTTTTGGAGCTCCTTTCTGGGGAACGTGCTAAGATGGTAGCGCGATATTAATACACATCAGCCTCTCTGGACTCTAGATTGGGGATTGCCAAATGTTATGTGGATTTTCTGGTGTAGTCTGTTTTGTCATATGCTTTTGTGATATCATTCTGGAGGAACGTTGTCTCATTTTTTTAACTGCATTGCATTTATGGTTTCTAAATGACAATAAACTGAATCTGAATAATTAGAAAATAGAAAAGGGAAAGTAAGGTAGTGCAAGTCAGGTCTGGATATTTGGATGGTACGGCCCAGATCCGGGTCAGGATCCATTCAGCAGTCATATCAAAGTTGGAAAGAAGCTGTTCCCAAATCTGGCCGTATGAATCTTCAAGCTCCTTTACCTTCTCCTGGAGGGAAGAGGGACAAAACGTGTGTTGGTTGGGTGGGTCATGTCCTTGATTATCCTGGCAGCACTGCTCCGACAGCGTGCGGTGTAAAGTGAGTCTAAGGATGGAAGATTGGTTTGTGTGATGTGCTGGGCTATGTTCATGATCTTCTGCAGCTTCTTCTGGTCTTGGACAGGACAACTTTCATACCAGGTTGTGATGCACCCTGGAAGAATGCTTTCTACGGTGCATCTATAAAAATTAGTGAGGGTTTTGACACATTGCCTTATATTTGCATTTGCATGCAAGTCATATAGGGTAAGGATGGTATATTTGGGGTAAGGAAGCCACAAAGCAAAAGTCATGCAAAAAGTATTATCAGCAGCTACTTTACAGAACTAAATTTGGAACGGTGGTTTTGCTCTGAAATTGCTGAATGTTCAGGGATGCCAGGTATGGCAAACAATTCTGTTTGTTGAATCCAGGGCAATGAAAGATGCAATATGCTTGTTGGTACATTAAGGCACTGATGTTCACTTTTATTGGGCTTTTGGAAATATATGAGATGATGGGGAAAGTGTTAAAATAGCAAGGGGGTAGAGAATTAGTGTAGTCGGCAAAGTGAAGGATTGTGATTAGGTTTATGCATTTATTGCATGTTTTAATGTACCAATCATGTAATCTGTTGTCCCAGTTTTGTGTTTTGTGCTTGTTTAGTTTGCAGGGGCAAATCCTGAGTTGTGCTCTCTTGCACACTCATACCCCATTTTCGCATCCTGATGAACAGTATCTTGTTTTCCATTGGCCTGTTTAGCAATTTCTGACCATAAGCAATGTCTATAGGAACTCCAAAGAAAATTCTTTCATCCTTTGAGCTGGTTATCCCCATTCAGTTACATCTGTGATGATATTCTTATTAATTGGTGTTGGTAGAAATTGGTTCGTTTCTACCATTGTTAATGAAAGTCGTGGAAGATAAAGTTATGAATTTTAGATTATATTCCTATATCCTCAATTCCCAACCAGCAGAGTTGTATTCCCTATAAACTTGCAATTCTTCTTGACACTTTGAAGTTCAATCAAATCACAACTTAAGCTGGTCAGTTCAAGAAAGTACAACCCTAATTTCTGTAATATTTTCTTCCAGTTCAACTTGTAGGATCCAAATTTCTCATCCTAGTTGATATGTGGTTCTCCTTCCTTAAAATATTTTTGGCAAAGACTAATTAGAAGGTTTTGGAATCAGGGTTAATGTAATTGTAAGATGACTTACAGAAATCGGTGCAAGAGAATCTGTATTGTGCACATTCTACAAGCACTTTAGATCATTTTCAGTGGCATTGTAAGCACCTCTCCTTAAGAGGTGCCTAAATCTCTGGACTTCTGTAGTTTCTGGTTTATATCTTTTAGAGTCATAGAACACTGCATCCCAGAAACAGACCCTTCAGCCCATCTTATCCATGCCAAACCATTAATTTGCCTAGTCCCAAACAGCTTGTACCTGGACCATAGCCTTTCATACCCCTCCCATCTATGTACTGTATCCAAATTTCTTTCAAATACTGAAATGGACTCCATATCCACCACTTGCACCTCGCATCTCACTACCGTCTGAGTGAAGAAGCTCCCCCTCATTTATCCCTGAAACATTAAAAGTAATGTTTAATATTAATAGAGGAGGATACACATCATCAAAATTAATATTTTTCAGTTCCAGCATTATCCACAGAAGCTTTCTCTTCACTCTGGTGCAACTACAATGCAACCAGATCTCTATGCAGTACTCTAAGGAATGGTCCATATTACCTATGGATACAGTACTCCAAATTAGGACTCAACAATGTCTTATCCAATTTCAACATGACATCCCAACTCCTGTAGTCAGTGCATTGATTTATGAAGGCCAGTGTGCCAAAAACACTTTTTTTATGATACTATCTGCCTGTGACACAATTTCCAAAGAATTTTGAATCTGTATTCCCAGATTCCTCTGCCCTACCACTCACCTACTATGGCTGGTCCTCCCAAAGTGCAACTCCTCACACTTGTCTGTATTAAATATCATCTGTAGTTTTTCAGCCCATTTCACCAGCTGGTCCGAACCCATCTATGAGCTTTGTTTTATACCCTTCTTCACTGTCCACTACACCACCAATTTTGGTGTAATTTGGTTTAGCACATTATTATCCACATCAGTGGACCTATCGCCGATACTTGCAGGACTCCACTAATTGCAGTCAGAGAGGCAACCATCTACAGCGACTCTGATTTCTTCAGCGAAGCAATGTCTAATCCAATTTGCTACCTCATCTTAAATCCCATGTGATTGAACCTTCTTGACCTATCTCTTTTGTGCGACCTCATCAAAGATCTTGCTAAAGTCCATGTAGACAGTAGGCTTAACAACATTCTCCATAACCACTGCACTATCTGTTCTGGGGCTCTGGTTCCCATCTCCCTGCAATTCTAGTTTTAAACTCTCTCCCCCCCCCACCCCCCACCCCCGTGCAGCGCTAGCAAACCCCAGTTCAAACACTTTTGGGAAAAGGTTTTGCTTTATATATACTTGTTTTACCTTGTAGGTGGATGATGGTATGTATTTGAAAGTGACTTGCCACTGTTTTGTCCCCTTGCTCACTGATTTGTTTTGTAATTCAGTGTCTTCATCTACAAATGCTACCTGTTCAGCATTTTACATTCTTATTAGCTATTTGACACAATCCCATCTGAGTTATTGAAAATGTTAAATAATTGGAAATTTGTCTCTCAATGATTATTGTAAACCATTGCTTGTTAAGTACCTTGGCAAAAATGCTAATATTTTTAGGAAGGCTGTATGAATATATTGCAAAAGGGTAACCGTAACTTTGTTTTGTGTCTGAATTTCATGCATGCAACTTAATTTAATGTTAACTTAATTTGTTGCTGATTTTAAATAATTTTTTAAATCAATGAGCTGAATTTTTTTTATCAACTATTTATGTTTTTGTCTCAGGACCTACTGCCAATATTTTTATTATACGGCTGTAATACTAAAGAGTATTTTTATTTTCAAAGGAAGGAAGTATGGAAGTTATGATTGTAGTAAATGATAAAAACAGGAGTATTTAAGAGCTAAAAAGCAGCTGAAACTTTTGGAAGTTCTCTAGTTCACCTTGGCACAGCACAGTCTAAAGGGATTTCATAGTTCTAATGACTGCTTCCTAATGGTACAGACTTCATATTTTTATTGCCCCTTAAAATATTTGGAATGAATTATGCCAAAACAGAATAGTAGGTTTTGGGGTGGAGAGAATATGATATCTGTCCTATATTTTTATTTTACTGTTATTGAAAACCATTATAGCTTGTATATGTATTCTTGGTATGATTATACATATTTCTTTCATGTGCACCATTTTCACTATCATCCTAAAATATTGATTTGTAGGTCAGTTGACTACTGTGCACTGTAGGTATTAAAGAGAAGTGAAAGGACACTTGGAGGGAAGTCGAGAATACTTATGAGAGAGAATAAGTTATAGGGAAATATGTGGAGGCTTTGAAGTGACGTGTATGCTCAGGTATGACTAGATTTGAGTGGCCAAATGGTTGTCGTCATTTTTAAAAAAATGAAACTGTCATGACAATTCTATCTTTAGAAAGAAAGCATCTCTTAGGAAGCTAAGGCCAAAGGATTCACTCTTCCAACTGACGTTATTTCATGTTGGTATCATTCATTTCCAGAAGACTAGAATGTAGAAGTAAATATGTATAAAGTGTTGGTGAGACCACATTTTGGAATATTGTGAGCTATTTTGGACCCTGTATTTATGGAAAGATGTGCTGGCCCTGGAGAAGGTCCAGAGGCATTCATAAGAATAATCCCAGGAACAAAAAGTTTAACATATGAGGAGTGTTTGTCTCTGTATCTATTAGATAGAGTTCAGAAGAATGAGTGGTCTCTTTGAAACCTGCTAGATACTGAAAGGCCCAGATAGGGTGGACATGGAGAGGATGTTTTCATCAGTAGAAGAGCATGGTATCAGATGGCACAGCCTCAGAATAAAAGGATGTCCTTTTAAAACTTAAATAAGGAGGAATTTCTTCAGTATATCTGTCAATTTATTGCCACAGAAGACTGAACGCCATGTCTTAGGGTGTTCTTAAGGCAGGGATTGATAGAATCTTGATTGGTAATGGGGGGGTTGATTATGGTTATGGGGATGAAGCAGTAGAATGGGTTGGCAAAAATTCAGTCATGGCAGACATTCAATTGGCCAAATATCTTAATTCTCCTATCTCTTTTGAATGTCAACATTTTGAAAGGCCGCATACTTTCCTGAAATCCTGGAAAGAAAGTTGATGATTGCAAATTTTCCCACTACATCTGTGTTGCATGTAAAATTTGTAGTTCCCCTTTGAAAATAATACTTGCTGCCACAATGAGTCAAAAAGGTAGAAACAGCGCTGGGCAGGGTGTTGATGTGTAGGAAAGGGTCAAGGGGATAAAAGTAACCAGCCTTAAGCTGATTTTTAGAAAATAAGTATTGTTTGAATGGAAAGACAAGGTGTGGTGAACTACATATACCTGTCTGGACACGCCCCCTGCTGACTGCTCCTGTGGCTCCTCCCACAAACCCCTGTATAAAGGTGATCAAGGCCTGAGCCCGGGCTCTCAGTCTCCAGGATGTAGTATGGTGGTCACTCACTGCTTGTTCCTTCTTCCAGTCAATAAAAGCCGATATCTCGCCTTATGTCTCAGAGTGAGTTTTTGATGGTGCATCACAAGGGAAAAGAATGTAACTGTGAAATAATGGTATGATCAACTTGGGTTTAGCTTGGGAGAAGTCCTTTTAATGTTGGTTCTCTATCTTTCCAGTGAATTTTGCTGGGATGGTGTTAGTAGCTTTCCAATGCCTTGAGATATATGTAGTCTGTAGCTCAGCAACGAGCAAGGGAGTAGGGATCATTGCTACATGGTCATTTGTGTGCTTTAGTAGAGCACAATGAAGTGGCAGACAAACTCTTAGCATTTTGTGCCAGTCTTTGTGGAAGATGCCAGCAGTATGCGAGAAGTTTGAGAGTGTCGGGGGCAGGAGTGAGTGTAGTTGCTATTATTAAGGAGAAGGTGCTTGAAAAATTGAAAGGTCTGAAGGTGAATAAGTCATCTGGACCAGATGGACTGCACCCCAGGGATCTGAATAATGTAGCCAAAGAGATTGTTGAGGCAACTAGTAGTGTTCTTTCAAGAATGAGAAGTTTCTTGAATTGTTCTGGAGGACTGGAAAATACAAATGTCACTCCAATCTTGAAGGGAGGGAAGCAGAAAAGGTGCAAAGGGACGTGGGAGTCCTTAAGGCAAACTTGCAGGTTGAATTGGTAAGGAAGACAAATGTAATGCTAACATTAATTTTGAGAGGGCCAGAATATAAAACTATGTAATGCTAAAGATTTATAAGACATAAGATTTGCCCCTCCAGAAGAAAGAGTTAATTAACTGGCCATCTCTTGCCTAATGTAGAACACTCAGTATATCTATGTTAGTTTCAAAGCATCACTTTAGAAGTACTGCTATTTCACATCCTGAGCTTCACATAAGTTTACTATGTGTTGGATATTAGGGTAGCCATTACACTAGCAAGATGATGCAAGGTAGACCAAACTGACTGGATACCGGGGATTAGTACTTGCACATAAAGAATAAGGAGGGGATCCATGCCACTCCCACTCAAACATGTGTATGCCCTTTCACATCCTACCCTGGCTACTAGCCCTGGTGCATACCAGTCCCCAGCTCTGGCTACAAACCTATCAAGCTCAAACCCCTATATTTACCCACCTAACTACCTGTTCTTTTCTTGAAGCTGCCACACAGCAAACCATACTCATTACAGCTGGCTCTAACAGCACACCCGACCCATATTGCCAATCCTTGACTCTGGCCATCTTTGTACAGTGCTACACTTACCAAGGGGTACCTTTGAGCTAACTTACACAGGCGTACAGCTGAAATAATTTTGAAGTTATTTGAAGGTTTCAAAATGTATATGATTTGATTTTTACAGGGAAATTATCTAATTTAATTGGAAGTACTTCTTCCTCGTACATTACTTAATTTAAAGTTTTCCTTGGTTATAAGACAGCTATGATGTATGATTATTTTCTTTCAGATAACCCCTTTACTTTGTCATGCGGCAGAGCCATATTCCTGTAAAAGGCCATGTGGACGACGCTTGGCCTGTGGGAATCACACGTGTGCGTTAGAATGTCATGCAATCACCTTCCTGGATGGAAATGATGAACAGCAGGTAATAAATCCATTCAGAGTATATTTTTCTATTCTGTGAAATCATCTGTAAAACTTATGAGGTTTTACTTCTGGTAAATTTCCTTTATTTTCAACTTTTTTCAAACATGCTCTCCAGAGTGAGAATTTACCACTACATCTAACTTAGTAAGCTTCTCAGTAGCATTCACGTCTTGCAAACGTAAATGCTCTTTCTCTAGCTTCACGTCAAAACTAATGAGTGGAAGCAATCTTTGAACTGAATACAATGTAATGCTATTGTCTTTGTCTAATTCCTTCTGAATTTTGATAAAACTAAAGCTTGATTATCTAGAGCTTCACTTATTGGCACTTTTCATTAACTGGCATTTCAGAGGTAAGGCTTCAAATTGTTCAAATGGTTCAATTTATTAGAGAATGTATACAGTATACAACCTGAAATACTTGTCTTCGCAGACAAGCCTAAGTACCTGGTCGACGGGAGTGCCTGAGCAAGTCTAAGTACCTGGTTAAACAGGGTGCCTAAGTAAATGTTGGAGTAATGCCATGGGAGCAAACGTTTACAGGCTTCCCCCGCTATCTGAAAGTAGAGCATTCCTATGAAACCTTTCATAAGCCAAAATGGCGTAAAGCGAAGAAGCAGTTACCATTAGTTTGTATGGGGAAAATTCTTGAGCGTTCCCAAACCCAAAAAATAACCTACCAAATCATACCAAACAGCACTTAAAACCTTGTATAACACTAACGTATAGTAAAAGCAGGAATGAAATGATAAATACACAGACTGTATAAAGTAGAAATAATGTATGTACAGTGTAGTTTCACTTATCAGAATTGGTATTTAGCCAAAAACCGATTTGTAGAAAAAAAATCGGCACGTACACACATGTGCGCACACCTGCCCGTGCAAGGCTTCACGGTCATGGTAGTCTTTCTCGGGGTAAACACAAGTCTAAAGTGGGTGCCTTTTTTCATAAAAGCGAAAATCCTCTTTGGATTTCTTTCGATTAGCGAAAACAGGTACTAATGTAGGTCTTTCATAAAAGTAAAGTGACGTAAAGCGAACTTTCGTAAAGCGGGGGACATCTGTATCCTCTATCATGATATGTTATTTATCTTGCCTGTGAAACCTGTAGTTCAGTATTTTATTCATTGTATTCTATATCCTTTGTTATGGATTTTAGGACATTGTAATTAATTCTGCAACATATACAACAAGCTGGAGGAACTCAGCAGGTCGGGCAGCATCTGTGGAAATGTTGACTGCTCGTTTCCACGGATGCTGCCTGACCTGCTGAGTTCCTCCAGCTTGTTGTACATGTTGCTTTGACCACAGCATTCTGCAGTGTACTTTGTAATTAATTCTGCAATTGGATTCTCAGCTTAATGATAGATAGCAGTCAGTATGGTCAGTGAAACATTTCTTCTCTGGCAATTGTATCTCAAGAAGTGAGGTCTACTCTCTATGCTCTTGACTGGCTAAGCACAACTCAAACACTGTACAGTGTAAATTATTAGGTGAAATCATTGGTAAAATATTTGGCAATGAGGAGGAGTTCAGGCTGGTTGAGTGGTGTTGCAGCAACAACCTCATTTTCATTAACAGCAGGACTAAGGAGGTGATTCTGGACTTCAGGAAGAGGAAGTTGAGAGAACGCACACCAGACCGTATTGCAGGGTCAGTGGTGAAAAGGCTGAACAGCTTTAAGTTCCTGAGTGTCAAAATCTCTGAGGAACTGTTCTGAGCCCAACAGATTAATACAATTATAAAGAAGGTGTGCTTCCGTTTCTTCTTTGTTGTGAGTTTGAGAAGATTTGTTATGTTACTAAAGACTTGCAAATTTCTGTCAATGTACAGTGGAGACTGTTCTGATTAGCTGTGTCACAGCTTGGAATAGAGGCTCCAATGCACAGGATTACAAGAAACTGCAAAGTGTTGTACATTCAGCCAGCTTCATCGCAAGAAGTCAGCAATCATTTAATACCCTCCTCATCTGGGTCATGCCCTCTTCACATTACTTTCAGGGAGGAGGTCTAGGAGCCTGAAGACCTACACTTAATGATTCAAGTACAGTTTCTTCCCCTCTGTCATATTTCTGAGCAGTCCATGAACACTACCTCATTGTTTTTTTTAATTCTATTTTGTACTTTATAGTATTATGTGTATCTTTGCATTGCACTGCTGCTGCAAAACAACAAATTTCACATCATACAGGTTGGTGAAAATAAACATGAGTCTGATTCGTGACTAATCAATATATTTGAATAAATGGGAGCATCTACCTTGTTTCCCATGGATCCTATATAGAAAAGCTGTATAAGCACTAAAAATACATTTCATTTCTTTTGCCTTTCTGTTCATGAAGCTATCAAGTTTACAAGTAATGACCTTTCTTCCCATAATTTATTCCGTCTGCATATTTTTTTGGTTATAAAGTAATTTTATCTCCAGTTCCAAAACATTTTTTGCTAGAGGTATTAAACTGACCTACTTGTACTTACAGAAGAGCTCCTTTTGAGATTTATAAAAGTTAATACATTTGCCATTCTTCTGATTTCCTCCACACAGCCACTGTAGAGTTTTGTTCATCTCCTTATCTGTATTACATAATATTTGTGATTTTCTAATTCATGGTATTTCCTCACTTGCAGACCCCCTTCACTTTTGATTGGCAAAATCTCCTCTGTGATCTCCATCAGCACAGGTGCACCACAAGGCTATGTGCTTAGCCCGCAACTCTACTTGCTTTACTCTAATGACTCCATTGTCGTAGACCAGATTAAAAATGGTGATGAATTAGCATGTAGGAAGGAGATTGAAAATTTTGCCGAGTGGCGCCATAACATCAGTCTCTTAATCAATATCAGTAAGACCAAAGAGCTGATTTTTGATGTCAGGAGAAGGAAACTAGAGGTTTAAGATCCAGTCTTCATTGGAGGATCAGAGGTGGAGAAGGTCAGCAACTTTAATTTCATCGGTGTTACTATTTTGGAGGACCTGTCCAGGGCTCAGCATGTAAGTGCAATTATGAAGAAAGCATGGCAGCACCTCTACTTCCTTAGGAATTTACGAAGATTTGGCATGACATCTAAAACTTTGACAAGTTCTATAGATGTTTAGTGGAGAGTATATTGACTGGCTGCCTGGTATATTCAAGCCTAGTATGGAAACATCAATGCCTTGAACAGAGAATCCTACAAAAAGCAGTGATTATGGTGCAGTCAATCATTGGTAAACACATTCCCACCAATGAGCATATCTACATGATACCTATCATCAGAGATTCATTTTCTTGCATGCATACTCAATAAATCCATAATAGAATAATAACCATAACAGAATGAATAAAGAATTACACCAACGTGGACGTTCAACCCCAGCATGTAAAAGGCAACAAACTGCAAATACAAAAAGAAAGAAATAATCATAATAAATAAACAATAACTATCAAGTACATGAGACAAAGAGTTCTTGAAAGGGTGTCCATTAGTTGTGGGAACAGTTCTATGATTGGGCAATTGAACTGAGTGAAGTTATCCCCTCTGGTTTAAAAGCCTGGCGACTGACATGTAATATGGCACCCTCACAAGATTTTCTGTCTCTCTCTGATGTGCTGATTCATCACCATTTTTGATTTGGCCTACAACAAAGGAGTTATCAGCAAACTTGAATATGGCATTAGGGCTGTGCTTAGCCACACAATCATGAGTATAAAGTGAGTAGAGCAGTGGGCTAAGTACACGGCAATGTGGTGCACCTATGCCGCTGGACATTGTGGAGGAGATACAAGACAGGAAATTGAGGATCCAATTGCACAAGGAAGGACTGAGGATATGATCTTGGAGCTTGTTGATTAACTTTGAGGCGATAATGGTATTGAATGCTGAGTTGTAGTTGACGTTTTTGCTATACAGCTATTCTGGGGTTGAATGAAGAACCAGTGTGATGCTATCTGCCATTGACCTGTTGATTTGGTAGACAAATTGGAGCACATCCAAGCAGCTTCTCAGGCAGAAGTTCATATGTTCCATACCGAGCTCTTAAAACACCTCATCACTGTGGATGTAAGTGTTACTGGACGATAGTCATTGAGGCAGCTTACCACATTATTCTCAGGCACTGATATAACTTAAGCCTGCCTGAAGTAGGTAGATAAATCAGACTGCTGAAATGAGAGTTTAAAGATCTCAGTGAACTCTCCAGCCAGTTGCTCACACAGGTTTTTAGTACTGGTCCAGGTAGCCCATCTGGGTTGGATGCTTTTCGTGAGTTCAGCTTCTTGAAGGCTGCTCACATGTTGGCCTTGGAGACTCAAATGACAGGATCATCAGGAGCTGTGGGAGTAATGGTTCCTCCATGTTTTGACAGTCAATGCGAGCATAGAATGCATTGAGCTCATCTGGACCACATAAATTTCTTGGTCACCAGACTTGAATGCTTCTAATGTGGCCCTCAGCAGATTGTGGATCTTATTGTTCATCCAGAGCTTTTGGTTGTGGAAGACTCTATAATTTTGTGGGTACACTCGTCGACAACTGTTTTAATAAAGTCCATTGCACCCATCATTCAGATATCTAGATGAGTTCTTGAACATGGCCCAGTCCACTGGAAACAATCCAATAGCTGCTACTTTGCCTCCCACGACCACCTTTGTTGTCCTAATCTTGGGTGCTTTGCTGTTTAGCCTCTGCCTGTATGGAGTTAGGAGAAGGACAGCTGAGTAATATAATTTACCAATATGTGGTCTGGGCATGGAATGGTAGGCATTTCTTATAATAACTGTGTGTGTATATTCTGTGCTTTATGCTTCAATCAGTTTTATTTCTTGGGAGACTACTGATTCATTAGCTGAAAGATATCACTAGGAAGTAATTTTGAAATGTTTCACCGCCAGTCAAGTGATTAAAACCAGTAGGTAATAAGAAGGAAGCACTTGAGACATCATAAATTCTGGAGTTCACCTTGACTTGCTCCTGTCTGTACACTGTGGCGAACATTGTTGCTGACTTGCCCTAGTGATGTGACAGAATGTAAACAAAAATTTTGATAGAGGCATTGTGGGATTTTGGCAAAATGTTAGGTTTCTCAAAGTATGTGTCAGACTGTTATTTTACCAGTTTGTAGACTGGCTTACCCAATTTGGGCAACTGTTGAAAGTTTGTAACGAAGGCTTTGCAAAATTGGTTGAGCCTATATTTGATACTGAAGTCAGTAACAGTTGTATATCCACATTTATTATGTTTTTAGATAACAATTTGTAATTGGTGGTCTGCAAGACCATTCAGAGAGGCATTAAGTTTGTCACATTGGCTTGTATTTGTACGTGTATAAAGGGTAAGGATGTTAGATTTTAAGGTAAGGGAACCACGAAGCAGAGGTCATACAAAAAATATTGAATGTTTACGGATGCCAGATATGGCAAGCTACTTTGATTGTTGAATCCAGAGCAATGAAAGGTGCAAGATGCTTGTTGGTACATTAAGGCATTGATGTTCACTTTTATTGGGCTTTTTGGAAATATGTGAGATGATGTGGAAGATGTTAAAGTATCAAGGGGGTAGTGAATTTATATGGTAGGTAAACTTAAGGAATTTAATTCGGTTTATGCATTTACTGCATGTTTCAATATATCAATCACGTAATCTGTTGTCCCAGTTTTGTGCATTGTGCTTGTTTAGTTTGCAGGGGCAAGTCTTGAGCTGTGCTGTCTTGCACACTCATACCCCATTTTAGCATCCTGATGAACAGTACCCTGTTTTTCCATTGGCCTGTTCGGCAATTTCTGACCATAAGTGATGGCTAAAGAACCTCCAAAGAAAATTCTTTCATCTTTTGAGCTGGTTATTCCCATTCAGTTAGATCTGTGATGATATTCTTATTAATTGGTATTGGTAGAAATTGGTTCATTTCTACCATTGTTAATGAAAGTCATGGAAGATAAAGTTATGGATTTTAGATTATGCCTATATCCTCAATATCCAACCCAGCAGAGTTCGATTCCCTATAAACTTGTAATTCTTCTTGACACTTCGAAGTTCAATCAAATCACAATTTAAGCTGGTCAGTTCAAGAAAGTACAACCCTAATTTCTGTAATATTTTTGTAACACTCGCTCTGCCTAGCGGCGTGTTCCCAGGGGTAATAACCCCCTACCCAGCCAAACTTTAGAACTCTTGGTTGGGTGGATGCTACGTAATGAGACCCCTATGTCAGATCAGTACCCCAAAATAACAAACAGTACACAATATGTGGTTAGACAAGTAAGATTTTATGACAGAGTGTCGGGCAACCCACTGACTCGTCAAGTCACGTCTTCTCTCTTCATCCTCCTCACGGCTTCTCCCCCAAAGCCCGCACAAACTAACAGCTTTAGACAGACAAGAAAGAATAACATCTCTCTCATTGGATAAAAGTCCCGTTATCAATATTTATAACCCAAACACGCTGCTACAGAAAACCCATTACCTCAGCAGTTAACATTACAGTGACGCCATTTTATTAGCCTTAACAGTTAACATAAAAAGAGAAACCCTTACATTTTCTTCCATTTTAATTCGTGGGATGCAAATTTCTCATCCTAGTTGATATGTAGCTCTCCTTTCTTAAAATTTTCTGGCAAAGGCTGCTTAGAAGGTTCTGGAATCAGGATTAATATAACTGTAAAATGACTTACAGAAATCAGTACAAGAGAATCAATGTATTGAGCACATTCTACAAGCACTTTAAATAATTTTCAGTGGCGTTTTAAGCACCTCTCCTTAAGAGATGCTGAAATCTCTGGACTTCTGTAGTTTCTGGTTGATAGCTTTTAGAGTCATAGAACACTACATCTCGGAAACAGACCCTTCAGCCCATCTTGTCCATGCCAAACCATTAATCTGCCTAGTCCCATCAGCTTGCACCTGAACCATAACCTCCCATCTATGTACTTATCCAAATTTCTTTAAAATGCTGAAATGGACCACTTCCACTGGCAGCTCATTCCACATTCTCACTACCCTCTGAAGAAGTTCACCCTCATGTTACCTTTATACATTAACTTTTATATTAATGTTTAATATTAATAGAGGAGGATACACATCCTCAAAATTAATATTTTCCAGTTCCAGCATTATCCACAGAAGCTACCTCTTCACTCTGGTGCAACCAGAATACAACCAGATCTCTATGCAGTACTCTAAGGAATGGTCCATGTTATTTAAGGACACAATACTCCAAATTAAGACTCACCAAAGTATTATCCAATTCAATAGGTACATTTAAAGTCCTGAAATATCCTGAAATTCTTTTTCTTCACAAACATCCATGAAAGTGCCCCAGAGAATGACAGTTAAATGTTAGAACCCCAAAGCTCCCCCATCCCACAGATAAGCAGCAAAGCAATGACTCCCCCCCCCCCACCAGCAAAAAAGCATCAGTGCCCCCCCCCCCAGTGAGAGCATCAATATAAATACAGACTCGCGGTATCCCAAAGACTACTCATTCACCCAGTAATTCGACATACCACAGGCGCTCGCTCTCCCTCGTAAGGGGTAAAAGAGGTGTCTCCGTTTCCCAGTGAGAGGGGAGACATAACAAAACAACTGGCTGACTTATGGTGTTGAAAGTCTGTTGCATTGCCTTTTCTGAACTCTGTGCTGCTGACCAACATCAAGTCTGTTGCCTCTGATCTTCCTTGTACTCCCTCAACACAGCAGATGGTGGCAACAGCGGTGCAGCTTTGAATCCACCCGCTGCCAGTGCTACAGAAATCCTGCATCCTGAAGGTGCGCTAGTTTTCTAGGCTGCGTCTTTGGCATGTTGAAAAGTGGCTGGTCGTGAGGCCCTGTGAGTGGTCCCATTCCACAAAGAACTGAAGTCAAAGCGTAATTCCAGGTCAGGGTCTTCACAAGAACCTTGAAAGAGAAAAAAAGGGATATCAAAGTTAGAAATCAAGCTGTTTCCAAAGATGCCAGCAAAGGATTTGCTGTTTAGCGCCATCATCACTTCGCTCTACCCCCTTCAACATAATTTCCCAACTTCTGTACTTGTTACATTTATTTATGAAGGCCAATGTGCCAAAGACATTTTTTTATGACCGTAACTACCTGTGATGCCATTTCCAAAGAATTCTGAAACTGTATTCCCAGATCCCTCTGTTCTACCACACTCTTCAGTGCCCTACCGCTCTCTGTGTAAGGCCTACCATGGCTGGTTCTCCCAGAATGCAGCACCTCATACTTGTCTGCATTAAACTCCATCTGCCATTTTTTTTAGCCTATTTTACTAGCTGGTCTGGATCCCGCTACAAGCTTTGATAGTCTTCTTCACTGTCCACTGCACCAGCAAACTTGGTGTCATTTGGTTTAGCACATTATCATCCAGATCAATGGACTCATCACTGATCCCTGCAGCTCTCCACTAGTTACAGGCCTCTAGTCAGAGAGGCAACCATCTGCAACCTCTCTGATTTCTTTCGCAAAGCCAATGTCCAATCCAATTTGCTACCTCATCTTAAATGCCATGCAGTTGAAACTTCTTGATCCACTTCCTATGTGGGACTTTGTCAAAGATCTTGCCTGAGCCTATGGAGATGACATACACTACTTTGCCTTCAACTTTCCTGGTAACTTCCTCAAAAAAAAAACTCTACAAGATTGGCTAGACACGACTTGCCATGCACAAAACTGTTGACTGTCCAAATCAGTCCCTGTCTATCCAAATACTTGTATATCCAATCTGCTAGAATACGTTCCAATAAATCTCACACTACCGATGTCAGGCTCACAAGCCTATAATTTCCTGGCTTCTTTCTTAGAGCCTTTTTTAAACAACAGAACAACATTAGCTGTCCTCCAGTTTTCTGGCACCTCAACCCTGGCTAAGGATGCTTTAGATGTCTGTGTTAGGGCCTCTGCAATTTCTGCACTAGACTTGCCTCGTGTTGAGAGAACACGTTGTTGATCTTTGGGAAATTATCCACCCTTAGTCTCCACAAGACAGCAAACACCTCCTTTGTAATCTGTAAAGGGTCCATTATCGTGCTGCTGCGTTGCATCACATCTATAGACTGTGTCCATCTCCTGACTAAATACAGATGCAAAAAATCTAAATAAGATCTCCTTCTCTTTTGGCTCCATTCATAGATTACCATTCTGATCTTCCAGAGGACCAGTTTTGTCCTTCGCTATCCTTTTGCTGTTAATGTATCTGTAGAAGTCCTTGGGATTCTCCTTCTCTACTAGCGCAACCTTGTGTTTTCTTTTTACTCTCCTTATTTCCTCCTTGAGTGGTCTTTTGCATTTCTTATACTCTTTGAGTACCTCCTGTCTGCCTATACCTCCTTTTTCTTAACTAGGGCCTCAATATCTCTTGATAACCAAGGCCTTACACCTCTTAGTCTTGGCTTTTATTCTGACAGGGGCATACAAATGCTGCGCTCTGAATTTCACTCTGGAAGACCTCCCACTTGCCAAGTACATCTTTGCCAGAAATCAACATGTCTCAATTCACACTTGCCAGATCTTTTCTGATACCATAAACATTGGTCTTTCTCCAATGTAGAATCTCAACCTGAGAGCCAGACCCATCCTTTTCCATAATCACTGTGGAATTAATGGCTTTACAATTACTAGATACAAAGTGCTCCCCTATTCAAACTTCTGTCACCTGCCTTGTCTCATTCCCTAATAAGAAATCTGGTATTGCTATTTCTCTAGTTGGGAATTCTATGTACTGATTAAGAAACTGTTCCGAACACATTTAACAAACTCTTTCCCAGCTATTCCTTTTACAGTATGGGAGTTCCAGTCAGAGCATTAGTTCCACATGCTCTTTCAATTCCTGAATTTGTATGTAGGCTTAACAACCTCTTTACCTCTTTAACCACAACCACTGCACTATCTGTTCTGGCACTCTGCTTCTCATCCCCCTGAAACTCTAGTTTAACATCCCCCCCCCCCCCCAATGCAGCACTAGCAAACCCCAGTTCCAATATTTTGGGAAATTGTTTTGTTTATTGATGAGGTGAGTTAATTTGTGTGATGTTAGCCCCTCTGCTTCAGGAGCCTGATGGTTGAGGATCCGTAACTTCCTGTAAGAGCATGCATGTGTTTTCATTAAATTGGTAAAATGCCATGTTGGACTGGCCACTCGTAGTATTACATGATCATTTAGTACCTTTTTGATTAAATGTTTTTTAAAAATGTAGATGTCAAGTATATTTGCTTGCATTGTGTGGGAAATATTGCATTTTCTGTTAAAATTAATGTGTCACCATAGCCGTATGTGGCTACTGTTATGTGTGCTGAACAGACCTGATGGAAATGGGGTCCAGAGCTACCCCCCCCCCCCCACCCCTAGGAACTATGCTGCTAATGAGAGAGAGAGATGAAGAACAGAGGTAGAGACATCTGCTACAGATGAGAGAGAGAGGAATGATTTATATATTATGGCTTCTTCAATGATTATTTACCTTTCGCTATGGACATATTGAGGTGATGGATGGCTGATACCCCGTCAGTGGGGATAAAAGACGGGTCTGTGGAGACGCCCTCAGACACACCAGTGGACACTGAAAGAGTGTTGTGCACCCACAGGAAGGTGGGGGCCTGGAGGATCGGTTCAGGAGGATCAGTCTGGCGTAGGGTGGATGAAGGCAGACCGGTGGGCACTTGTGCGTGTGTCCATCCTTGCCTGGGTGACGAGTCCACCACTGAAGAATGGTCTAGCCTGGAACGGAAGGGTCATAACCAATGACCCCAATGGTACAACGGAACAAGGAGACAACAGAAGGTTTGCTTGCTGCAGCTGCTCAACTCTCGCTCTCTCTCTCTCCAATTGCAACACAACAACTACCTCAGCACGAACTGAACTGAACTCTATATTCCCTTATGACTATTCATTTACCCCTAGACTTTGATAGAGCTTGTTTTTTTACTGTTGATTCTTATTCCTACACTTCTGTTTTTATTATTGCTAACCTGTTTTATATGTATATTTACATTATTGATACTGTATTGCTTAGTTTACTAATAAACACCTTTAGTTACAGTACCACCAGACTCCAGTGTATCCTTCCATTTCTGCTGGTCTGTTAACCCAGTTATGGGGTATGTAAAAAATTGGGGCCTTGTCTCGGGATTTGCTTACCAAATTGGGGGGCCGGTGATTTGATTGGGGTGCATTCCCTTATCTGCTTTGGTTGTGTGGGAAACCAAAGAGGCAGACAGCAGAAATGGAGTTTGAGGTTAATAAGTTTGTGGCGGATCCAACCCTTGAGGGGCTGGGCGAGGCTAAAAGGGATGTACTGCTGGGATTTGCTTGGAAGTTAAAGATTAAGGTGACCATCGCATGAAGAAGGTTCAGGTCCAGCTGTTAATAGCGCATCATTACGTAGCCGAGGGGAAATTTGAAGAGGAGGCGTTGGGGTTGTTTATTGAGGGTAAACCACTTACTGAGGCTGAGGTTCAGCTTCAGGCGGATAGAATAAAGTACGAACATGAGTACCGAATGAAACAGTTGGAAGTAGAGAGACAGAGAGAGGAAAGGGAGGAGGAAAGGAAAAGGGAGTATGAGATCTGGATAAGGAAGCTGGAGGCAGAGAGGGAAAGAAAGGAGGCTGAAAGGCAGAGGACAGAAGCTGACAGGCAGAGAGAAGAAGCTGAAAGGCAGAGGGAGGAAAGGGAAAGAGAGAGGCAGTTTGAGCTGGAAGAAGAAAGGTTAAAGGCATCGAAGGGAGGGGACCAGGCAGCAGACCCAGGCAAGGGGTTCAAGATTGGTCAGGAGGTTAAGTTGGGACCCCTGTTTGAGGAGATGGATGTCGATAGGTACTTCCTCCATTTTGAGAAAGTTGCTATGAATCAGGACTGGCTTAAGAGGAAGTGGGCTGTTCTGTTACGGAGTGTTCTTAAGGGAAAGGCTCAGCAAGCCTATTCTGCATTGTCTATGAATGAGGCTAAGGATTATGATGAAGTAAAAAGGGCTAGACCGAGGAGTTACGAGTTGGTTCCAGAGACATACCAGCAGAAGTTCCGGAATTTGAGGAGGCTGTGGGACCACACGTATTTAGAGTTTACCCGTGAGATGCAAATGTATTGTGAGCGTTGGTGCTTCTCGAAAGGGGTCACTGGGGATTATGACAAACTGCTCCAGCTAATGCTGATTGAACAGTTCAAAGGTTGTGTCCCTGAAGGTATGAGGACGTATCTGGATGAGAAGGAAGCAGAGACTCTGTCTGCGACTGCCACGTTAGCAGACGAGTATGCCTTAACCCACAAGATAAAATTTCCCCCAAATAAGAGCTACCAGAGAGGCAGTAGGGACAGTAGAGAAAGCCCACTGGCTAAGGCAGAGAATAAGCTGGGAACTACCGGAAAAGGAAGGAGGAAGAAAAACAGGCTGGCAAGAAGGTTCCCAGTTTTATGTGTTATAATTGTGGGAAAGCTGGTCACATAGCATCTAAGTGCTTTGCTCCGAAGAAGGAGACAAGAAAAGGTAAGACGACAACTCCAACTGGTTGCATTGAGCCAGTCAACAGACCAATGAGGAAGGCGAGGTTAGATAGAGCCCAAGAGGGGCACAAGAAGTTTATTTCGGAAGGGATGGTATCTGTGAAGGAAGGAGAAACCCCAGTTCCAGTGCGGATCTGGAGAGATACTGGGGCGGGTCAGTCATTGATCCTAAGGAAGGTGTTAGAATTCGGTGCTGAGACTGAGACTGGGGAGGTAAATGTGATAAAAGGTATCGAAAAAGGGACTGAGGCTGTACTGCTGCGCAAGATATTTCTGAAATGTGACCTGGTATCTGGACCAGTCGAAATAGGGGTGCGGTCAGAACTACCGATGGACGACGTGGAAATCCTTCTCGGTAACGATCTTGCAGGTGGGGATGTGTATTCAGCAGTGAAGCTGATGAGCAAGCCTGTAAGTGCTGGGGACCCGCTCATAGATTCCAAGATTTGTCCCGCCTGCGCAGTAACTCGCAGCATGTCTAGAAAGGCGGCTGAGACAGGAACCAGTTTAAATGAGTCCAGTGTTGATTTAGCTGAGACGTTTTTACCAGCCCTCTACCAAGAGGGGAGAGTAGTGGGGTTAAGGAAAGTAAAGGAGAGGAGGTGGATTTACCATTAGCAAGGAATGGAATTCTGCATTTTGCCCATAAGATACCCCTGGGTGGACATTTTGGAATGAGGAAGGAATTTATGGAGACACATACCCAAGATGAGAAACAGATGTGGCAGCTAGAAGATCCAGGGTTGGACACTGGTGATTTATGTAGCTTGAAAGAGCTGGTTGTAGTTGAAGAATTTAAGTGTGTTTCCAATGATGTGAGGGCAGTCCTAGATGAAAAGGATGCCACTACCTAGAGGGAGTCTGCTGTGTTAGCAGACGAGGTTGTGTTAACCCGCAAAATTGAGTTTACTCCAGATGGGAGTTGCCCAGAGAGTAACTGGGAGGATCAGGGGAACTTGGAATTTGAAATGGGGACTGGTATTGGAAGCCTAGAAAAGGCAGATGTCCCGTTGGCCTGTGTTCAGGTTGTGAAGGTACCTGTGGATGCACAGGGTACTGAACCTAGTGTTGAAGCTCAGGAAAGGTCAGAGATGTCTGATTTGGTTAAAAAGGAATGCAATCCTTTTGGGTCAGATGGACTTGGTTCAGTGAGTAAGGGGTTGACCCTGGCACCAGTGGAAAGTGAGGGTTCTCAGTCACTTATGTTAACAGTTAATGATGAGATGAAAGCTGGTGATGTGAATATTATTGAAGGAAAAGGGAAAAGTATTGTTCCTAAACTTTTAGATAAGGGAAATTTAAAGTCGGGTTTGGTTCCAGTACTGTTGATCAAAGGGAAGGGACTGTTAACTAAACAATGGTTTGTTAACAAGGTGCCTGCAAATCAATTACAGTTTGTTTTGAAATTTAAAGATAAGCAACTTGGTGATGTTGTTCAAGTATGTGATTTGGGGAGGCAAAACTTGAAGTGTTGTTTTGACCAAGAGGGATCACCTGCAGGTGTTCAACTGGAAACTAATAAAATTAAAGATCCTGAAGATAAAATTAATGACTTGCTTAAAATTCATGAGTTGTGTGGAAGTTCAGCAAATGGGCTTAGTTTGGAAAACATTAGTGACAAACTAGCCCCTGTGAAGACGGTCTGTGAAGGCCTAATCTGGGCTGGAGAGCATGCTGATCACGTGAGAGTTAAGTGGAAAAGATGCAAGGGTTGACCAAATGCCACTTTGAATAACAAGATCTGGTTTTGCTGAAATTTGATTTTTTTTTGGACGAAGCTTGTGAAAGATAGACAATATCATAGTAGATTGACTGAATGTTAAGTTTAAAAGTGAAATATAGATTAGTATTTGCACAAACTTCTGTAATATACTACATCATAATCACACATGTATTGGTTCCAATTCTGTAATATACACCTAAGCTAAGAATTATTCCACTGTAGAGAAAGAATTACTAGCACTTATCCTGGCGTTACAGCATTTTGAGGTCTACATTTGTTCGGCACAGAAACCATTGATAGTTTATACTGATCACAACCCCTTGGTATTTTTGACTAACATGAAGAATAAAAATAGGCGGTTATTAAGGTGGAGTCTGTTGTTACAAGAATTTGATATTAAAATACAACATGTAAAGGGGAGTGACAATGTAATTGCTGATTGTTTATCCAGGTGTTAATTTGAAAGTATATCTGTGTTATTCTTTTAGTTAATGACCACTTCTGTACTATATTAGACTCTGTAATGTGCCTTGCTAGTTAAGTTTCACCCTGGTGAAAATTCTTTGAAGAGTGGGGGTGTTATGTGTGCTAAACAGATCTGATGGAAATGGGGTCCAGAGCTAACCCCCCCCCCCACCCCTAGGAACTATGCTGCTAATGAGAGAGAGAGATGAAGAACAGAGGTAGAGACATCTGCTACAGATAAGAGAGAGAGAGAGACACGAATGATTTATGTATTGTGGCTTCTTCACTGATTATTTACCTTTCGCTACAAGGATGCTTCTTTGCTCATTAACATTCCTGAGGAGACAGCAGGAGTGGCTTAGTTTGATGGACATGGACATATTGAGGTGATGGATGGCTGATATCCCGTCAGTGGGGATAAAAGGCGGGTCTGCGGAGACACCCTCAGACACACCAGTGGACACTGAAAGAGTGTTGTGCACCCACAGGAAGGTGGGGGCCTGGAGTATCGGTTCAGGGGAATCGGTCTGGCGTAGGGTGGATGAAGGCAGACCAGTGGGGACTTGTGCGTGTGTCCATCCTTGCCTGGGTGACGAGTCCACCACTGAAGAATGGTCTAGCCTGAAATGGAAGGATCATAACCAATGACCCCAACGGTACAACGGAATAAGAAGACAACAGAAGGTTTGCTTGCTGCAGCTGCTCAACTCTCGCTCTCTCTCTCTCCAACAATTGCAACACAACAACTACCTCAGCACGAACTGAACTGAACTCTATATTCCCTTATGACTATTCATTTACCCCTAGACTTTGATAGAGCTTGTTTTTTTACTGTTGATTCTTATTCCTACACTTCTGTTTTTATTATTGCTAACCTGTTTTATATGTATATTTACATTATTGATACTGTATTGCTTAGTTTACTAATAAACACCTTTAGTTACAGTACCACCAGACTCCAACATATCCTTCCATTTCTGCTGGTCTGTTAACCCAGTTACGGGGTACGTAACACTGCAGTCATAGTAATGTGAAAACATTATATTCCTAATGTAATGAAACCTAGATGTCTTTTTAATTGACTGCATCACTTATATAACCTAGTGTAATCTCACTTTTAAAATTTGGAGAAAAGATTTTGCATAAAAATATGTCTTCCTCTCTGCAGGAGTTGGGCAATGCACAGTTTGCAGTTTAATAAGATCATTATGTCAGTGTAATATTAAAGTCTGGAGTGTACAAAAAGTGCAGCATCTCACATTTTCTTGTTGAAAAGCTGCAGGTATATTGAGAGGCAAAGCATTAGTTATTTGAAAATTGGATAGGAATTGAGAGTATTTTCATTGAAAACTTCAATCTCATGGTCAAAAGTTGAAATGCTGTTCTGCAAGTGTTTTAGCAAAACATCCCAATAATCTTAATATGCTGGAATCTTTGTGCTCCAGATTTTTAAAAAATACAGGCTAACCCATTCCTTCCTTTCTTTGCAGACTCTTGCTTGATATTATTGATTAACATGTGATAGACTGATTGCACTTTAACCTGATTGAACTTTTAGGTCTGTCATGAATTATAGAAAAATGAATGTTACTTTTTTATCTGTTTTGAATAGGCTAGTAAAGATTGTCAAGTGTGTGAAGAAGCATGTAGCTATCCTCGGCCACCTGGCTGCATTCACCCATGCACTCTACCATGTCATGAAGGAGTCTGTGCTTCATGTTCGCAGATGATCAGAACCAAATGTCATTGCAAGATGGCAACCCTCTACTTAGAATGCATGTATGTTAAAGCTTAATTACTTATTTTGTTCTTGGGAGACAACAAGTAGCCAAATGCACCATGCCATTCTGGGTGTTTTTAAACTACTTGTTACATGTTGGTTAAATCTAGTTAGAAACTATTCTCAGCCCTTCATATCACCCCACCTCTTTATTCCACTGCCTCCTCTTCATCTAAAAGGTCTCTGTCACCCTTCTTTTCCAAAACCAGTAGTTAAACAATGGCCTCAGTTCTTTTCTACCAAATTGTACTCTTTCAAGCTCCTTTCTTCTCAAGTTCACACCTTTCTTGGAAAACCCTCATTGTTTGGCTCTCTTAGCCATGCACTAACTTGCTTGCTGAAATAGTGTTCCAGATATGAAGTTGTGCAATTCTTCATCCTTGTTTGATTTCCATCATTTACTGGACTCATGGCACCTCTCCTTTAAATTCATATTATACTGAAGGGTCTTGGCCTGAAACATTGACTACTGTTTTCCATTGATACTGCCTGGCCTGCTGAGTTCCTTAAACATTTTGTGTGTTGCTCGTATTATTCTTTCCTGTTTTATTTTTGCTGTTGCATAGATTTTGTTGTTTGATTTGAAATTACTTTTGTAAAAATTTCCAACTTGAATCCAAGTTGGAAAAATGACCAGAGAACAAATTCATAATCCATTTGTCTTTTCTTTCCAATTTTAGTCTCTGCCTCACTTCAGCCTCTCAAAAGGCCATATCATTCTTGCCTTTATTGTACATGATTTTCTGTTCTTCAATCCCTTTTGCCATCTGACCAAATTATTTTTCCTTCATTTTCATCTGTATTTCTTTCAACTCCTTCACTTTTAGCCATTTGCACATTTCCACTTCAGCAACACTTGTATCTCCAATGCCATCCTTAATGCCTTTCTGAGTCATCCAATTGCTGTCTCCTGCTTCTGCCATCCTTATTCCAATCTTCCTGTAATCTATCAAATATTGTTTTAGATAGGGTCATAGAGAAGTACAGCACAGAAACAGGGCTTAGGCCAATGTCTGTGCCGAACCATTTAAGTGGCCAACTCCCATCAACTTACACTGGGGGTAGCCCTCCATACCCCTACCATCCATGCATTGTACCTATCCAAACTCCTCTTAAATGTTGAAGTCGAGCTTGCATGCACCACTTGTGCTGGTAGCTTGTTCCACATTTTTATGATCCTCTGACTGAAGAAGTTTGCTGTCATGTTCCCCTTAAACTTTTCACCTTTCACCCTTAACCCAAGACCTCTAGTTGTAGTACCACCCAACCTCAGTGGAAAAAGCCTGCTTGCATTTATACTTAATCTATACCCCTTGTAATTTTATATACCTGTATCAAATCTCCTCTCAATTTTCTATGTTCCAAGGAATAAAGTCCTAACCTATTCAATCTTCCATATAACTTGGGCCTTCCAGATTCAACAACATCTTTCCTGAAGGTAAGTGACCAAAACTGAAGACAGTTAGGTCTCACCAATGTCTAAGACGACATCAGCATAATAATCTCATCTCCTGTGCCAAAAACTTCCTTTATGACCCTATCAACCTGTGACGCCATTTTCAATTAATTATGGGCTTGTATTCCCAGATCCCTTTGTTCTACCACACTCCTCAGTGCCCTACTATTCACAATATAAGGCCTACCCTGTTGGATCCACTGAAGTGCGACATCATTAAATTTCATCTGCCATTTTTCCAGCTGATACAGATCCCACTGCTAGCTTTGGTGGTCTTCCTTGCTGTCCACTACACCCGAACCTTGGAGTCATTCACAAATTTGTTAATCCAGTTAACTTTATTGTCATACAGATCATTGACAAATAACAATAGACTCAGCACTGATCCATGCGGCACTCTACTGGTTATGGGCCTCCAGTCAGAGAGGCAATCATCTACTACCACTCTCTGGTTTCTCCCACAAAGTCAATGACTAATCCAGTTTGCTACCTTATCTTGATTGCCAAGTGACTGAACTGTCTTGACCAACTTTCCGTGCGGGACCTTGTCAAATGCCTTACAGAAGTCCATGTGGACAACATCCACTGCTTTACCTTATCAACTTTCTTGGAAAAACTCAATAAGATTGGTTGGACACATAATACCACTCATAAAGCCATGTTGACTATCCTTAATCAGTCCATGTCTATCCAAATACTTGTATATCCAGGCCCTTTGAATACCTTCCAAAAATTAACTTTCCCACTATTAATGTTGGGCTTGCTGGCCTATAATTTTATGGTTTGTTTATAGAGCTTTTTTTAAACAGCAGAACAACATTGCCTATCCTCCAATCCTCTGGTACCTGACTTGTCGCTAAGGATAATTTAAATTAGAGCTGTGGAATTTCTTTACTTGCCTCCTATATGGCACAAGGGTACATATTGTCAGGTCCTGGGGATTTATCCACCCTGATTTGCCTCAAGGCAGAAAACAGTGTCTTCTCTTTAATCTGTATAGAGTCTATGAAGTTGATGCTTTCTGCCTCACTTCTATAGACTATATGTCCACCTCCTGAGTAAACACAGATGCAAAAAATGTATTTAAGGTCTCCCCATCCATGCATGGATTACCATTCTGATCTTCTGGGAGGCCCAATTTGTCCTTTATAGTCCTTTTGCTCTTAACTTCTCTGTAAAATCCCTTGATTCCCCTTCTCTTCTTCACCTTGTCTGCTAAGGCAACATTTTTTAGTCCTCCTGATTCCTTTAAGTGTTCCCTTGCATCTCTTGTACTCCATAAGCACCTCATTTGTTCCTACCTGCTTTTACCAGTAATGCACTCTTTTTTTTAAACAGGGCCTCAATATCTCTTAAATCAAAGTTTCCTACACCTGTTATCTTTACCTTTAAATCTGACAGGCATGTACAATCTTTGAACTCAAATTTCACTTTTGAAGTCCTACCATTCACCAAGTACACTTTTGCCAAAAAACAGCCTGTCCCAATCCACACATGCCAGATCCTTTCTGATACCATCAAAATGGGCCTTTCTCCAATTTAGAATCTCGACCTGTGCAGCAGACCTATCTTTTCCCTTATTTACTTTTAAACTAATGGCATTGTGATCACAGGATGCAAAGTGTTCTACACAAACTTCTGTCACCTGCCGTCTCATTCCCTAGTTGTAGGTGAAGTATCACACAATTTCTCGTTGGGATTTAGATGTAGTGATTAAGAAAATTTTCTTGAACATATTTGACAAATTCTATCCCATCTGGTCTTGGTACAGTATGGGAGTCCCAGGTAATACGTGAAAAGTTAAAATCGCCTTCTAAAATAACAGAACCTTGGAATATTGAGCAGCCTGGCCTGCCCATCCTGCAACCAAGTCTCACTAATGGCTACAATATCATAATTCCAGGTGTGGATACATGCCCTGAACTCGTCTGTCTTTACTAGGATACAGCTTCCATTGAAATATGCACTATGCTCAACCTTTTGATTCTTGATTTTGTCTCAGGTCTTAGCAACATCTGTCTCCACAACCTTTCCACCATCTGTTCTGGCACTCTGTTTCACACCCCCCTACAACTCTAGTTTAACTCCACCTTCAGTACAGCAATAGCAAACCTTCCCACTAGGATATTAGACCTCTTCCAGTTAACTCTCTTCTGTACAGCTTCCACCTTCCCTGGAAAAGAATCCAATGATCCATGCCCTCTCTCCTATACCAGTTCTTTAGCCATGTGCTAAACTGCATAATCTTTCTAGTTCTGGCCTTACTAGCACATTGCACAGGTAGCAGTCCTGAGATCACAACCCTGGTGGTCCTTCTCTTTAACTTAGAACCTTTCTTCCTGAACTCACCTTGCAGAACCTCATCACTTTTCTTACATATGTCATTGTTTACTACATGGGCCAACTTCTAGCTGTTCACTCTCCCACTTAAGAATGCTTGATTCAAGATATCCTGGACCCTGGCACCCAGAAGGCAACATAACATCCATGAATCTCATTCTCATCCACCAAATCTCCTTTGTGGTTCCTTAATTAACAATCCTATATCACTACAGCTTGCCTCTTTTTCACCCCCCCCCCCTTAAGATTTGTGGAGTCAGACTGGGTGCCAGAGACCAGACCGCTGTGACTTTCCTCTGCTAGGTCATTTCCCCACTCCCCTCCCTCAACGATATCCAAAGTGGTCTACCTATTGTTGAGGGGGATGGACAAAGGGGTACTCTGCACTGGCTGTTTAACCACTTTCCCCTTCCTGATTGTTACCCTGTACCCTCTGTCTTGCACCTTGTACCTCCCTATATGACCTATCTATCACACTCTCAGCCTCTCGAATGATCTGGAGTTCATCCAGTTTTAGCTCCAACTCCTTAATGCAGAGTGTTAGAAGCTGTAGCTGGATACACTTCTCACAGGTATAATTGTTACACTGGAGGTCTCCTTGCCTTCCCACATCTCACAAAAGGATGTTGCCTGGCATCTCTACTGTTCCTAACAGAGCAACTATCAAGAAGAAAAAAAATGATAAACTATGGGGGAAGAAAAGAAAACTGTCTTCAGTTTCTTTTGCTTTCTCTGGTTGAAGCCTTTCCTCACCAAAGCCTTGAAGAGCTAAAGTTTCAAAATCTCCATTGTAACTCTGCCCACTCCAATTATGGCCACCCCATTTGCTCCTCTTCACTTTTCAATCAATCCCATACACTGATTGGGCACTGCTCAAAGCTCCAAAACTGCCGTAAGTCACTGCCTTTTGTACTCAGTCAGTAAACCTGAATGAACGACATCTTCTCAGGCTTCTGATCTCTCTGATTGGTTCATTTACAAAGTTTCATTGAGCTAGCCAGTTCAGCAATTGTCAGGGAAAGAAGGAGCAGAGCTTAGGGAGCTACCGAATGGCTTATCCAATGGTACAAGCCTCATATTTCGCCCCTTTAAACAAAATAAATGCTTTGTTTTTTGTGGTTCAAACTATATTCTTTGTATTCCATTATTTAATAACTGAGTAAGTTTGAACTTAAAATTTTCATCATTACTCATTAGAGGTGTTTAAAGAAATTAAGAGTGCATTTCTAAGAGGTAACTAGAATGAAATAGGAACAAGTTCAGGAGTATGATGTTTGGCTATCTTTAGTTATATTGAACATCAGTAAGTGAATAATGTATATTTGTTTAAGGAGCTGCTTTTGGGAAAATTTCTAAGTAATATTTTGGAAAGATGAATGTAAATAACCTACAAAATTGTGGCCTTGTAAACTAATCTTGTTAAAGTTATTATCATGCTACATTTTCTCTTTCAACTTCATATGCTCTTTTTCTTTTAGAAAAATGACTACAGCTGACGCTGAAACTAAAATTAACCTCAATTCCTGCAAAAATCAGTGTCCTAAGCAGGTATGTTCAAGCAAAGTCCTTTAGAAGAGAATGTAGAATTTAAGCCTTTTAAGAAATTGAATATTCAGCTGTTGTATTACCAGATACTACGTGCTTATTGGATATGTCAAAGAATGAGCATTGTGGAATTTTTTTTTGTAGAATTTTATGTTAAATAATTGAATTTGTGCAAAAGATGACCAAAATATATCACTTTCTAAAGAGTACTAAGTAATAAGTTTTATCATCATGTGTTTGCCTAATTTAATTTTTTAGCTATCAGTTTTTCTTGTCTTTAAGTTAGTTCATTTTCAACTGTACATCAAGAAAGAATCCATCCAGATAGCTGAATGCAGAATGAATCCAGCCCAACATCATAGCAATCACTTTGTTTAAAAACCATGCTCTCTGACATTATTTCAAGTAAGAGCTCTGCAGCTGTCAAGTGGAGATTTTTTTTAATGAAAGAATCAACCCTATTGTAATTATTTGGTGTAATCTTCCAACTGAACAATTTTGAGCAAGTTTAGGTCTGCCCTTCACTTACTTCATTTTATTCTTTATATTTATTGAACAAAATTCTGTGTATCTTCTTCATTTTTTCCAGTTACCTTGTGGACATCGATGCAAAGCAATCTGCCACCCTGGTAACTGTCTAGAGAGCTGCAGCCAGAAAGTGAAGATGAAATGCCCCTGTAGGCGGATAAAAAAGGTAAAACCTTAATTATAATGCATTGGGAAAATTCCAGAATAAGAACTTTGCTTCTTGGGTAATTTGCCTTGTTATTTCATATGTTCAAGGCCAGCAGTTTCACTTGGCCAATTAAGTTCTGATTTACCATTGGCGGCTGTGCAATATCCACTGCTGCATTTGTCACTGACGACCCAATTATCCTAAAGCCTGTGATTCAGCAAGCAACAGGCCTTCAGATCTTTATCAATGCAAATTCTTTCAAACTCTCACCATATCAAGCTGCGTGGGTGAGAGGAAAATGGAGATAACACTTCAACTTTAAAATCCTTCTTTAAATCAGAAAAAAGAAAAATACCTGAGATGCTCTGAAATAAATGCTAGGAACATTCTGGAAAGTGATATGGTTAACTTTTCAGTTCTAAAACTGGTTGCCATTAGTGGGAAAGGGAGAAAACAAGTTGTTTTTCAGTAGCAGAGGTAGTGGGAAGAGATGGATGGTACAAAAGGAATATTTTGAAAAAGTGAGACCAGATGATTTAAAGTAACAGGATCAGATTATGTTCTTTCATTGTACTGTGTGTTGCTAACAGCAAGGCTGTGGAACATGCCTAGCAGAATGTCTGTGATGGAAAGTTAATCAGGGAAAAAAAATAGGAGTTAGAGGCTGAAGGGGGTAATAAAACTGACTGAAGCAAAGGAGCTTCAGTTCACAGTTGTGTTAACAATGGTAGAGAGAAAACCACCGTGAAGAAAAATGTAAGACCTCTTAAAGGAACTTGTGTGAAGAGTCTTGCCTTGAGGGTAGATGTGACAGAGATAGAGGGATGAAGGTGGTTGGACTTCTGTTCAAAATGGGAGAGAAGAGCAGTCAAAATCATTCTGATGTGGGATGGAGTTGTGGAGTGATTAAAGCTCATGGTGAAATTGAACCAGTTAGAACTAGGAAACTGCAATAAAACAAAAGTTTGGAAACACCCAGCAGTGCAAATCACATCTGTGGAAAGGAAAACAGTTTGAAGACCTTTCAACAGAGCTGAAATAAGAGTAAACAAATTGGTTTTAGAGAATGAGGGAAGGATGGATAAGATGGAGAATATTTGCCTTGGGTCATATGCACATGAGGACTGCTACTGTGATAAACACACAGAATGTTGAAGGAACTCTGCAAGTCAGGTTGCATCTATGGAGGGGAATAGGCTTCTTCAAGACCCTTCAGCAGCAGAATTGAGAATGTATCTTCGTCCTACCACAGATTTACCATTTGTCTATCTATCCTGCCCCATCTACTCTGCACTCTATGCATTGTAAAACTAGTATTTTCTCACCGCTTTTGATAAAGGATTTTTTTGTAGATATTGCTGAGTATTTGCAGCATTTTGCCTTTTGCCAGTTTCCAGCATGTGCAGTTTTTTCGAGAATTATCAAGGTGACAGAGGGTACCAGAGGTGTCATAAATGCATATAGCGAGGAATTGAACAGAGGATGAAAGGATAATGTTCAGATCGAAAGACCCTGATGGATCTTGGCTGCTGTCCAGGTGGCCTTTTGACTTTGAGTAGTTTTAATGAACATTCAAATGGGTCTAAATTACTAAAATAAATTATATTTAAAAATATTAAATGACATTTTAAGTGGTATAAATGAATTGAAAACGTTATGCCACTTGCACAATCTAGGAAGGTGGTCCCATCCAAATTAAACAGGGTGGGGCTCCATTTATCCAAGACTAGACTTAAAATGTTCGTCTGCTGTTCCTGGTCAAATTATGTGCAGTTTTACCTGGTAAAACTAAAGACTTGCAGTTGGATAGATTAATTAATAAATTACCTGTAGTTGTTGGTAAGAACTAGGAGGGGGGCATTGAGAGAAAATAAGTTATAGGGAAAATTAGGGATGGAATTGCTCTGAGAACTAGCATTGACATGATACTCTGTTTGGTCATAAGGAAATTTAAAAAAAAACAAGCCAGAATGTAACCTGTATCTATAAATAGATTGGTAATGTGCATCAGATTTTGATTCAGTTGAAATGGTTTGAGTTGAAGAGTTTTTAGTCAGAGTGCCATGCAATTGGCTTCAAAAATAATTATAAATCTCACAGTTTAATTTTGGGAATTTAAACAAGAACATTACATGCAATATAATATTCATCCAATAACTATTCCAAATGCTTTTACATTTTTTAAAACCAATTACCAAAAACAATTAAAAGTTTATTTTCCCTTAATCTTCAAATGCATTTCTTTATGCATATGGGGAAGAATTATTCAAATTTAGGTGACGAAGACTATCTTTATTGTTTCAGTTCATGCATATCAGTGAAATGATTCAGAAAAGAAATTGAATTTGAGTTCTGCAAGGTTCAGATGTATTCTGCATGGTTGAGATGGTGGAGAAATAATCATGCACTTCGCATATAACTTCCACTAGTGCATCATTGCATGAACTGTATCACCCATCGGTTTTTGTGCAGCAAGTAAAAAAAAGTTTATTGACAATTAGTAAGTGTGCATATTTATGACATTTTAAGCAAAAAGCTTATTTAAATCCACAATATCTAGATTATTCATACACAATGTATATAGTTTTCTTTTAAATTAATGCAACATTCGTTCAAGAACCAATACTGTTTACGCTTTCTGTGTTCTGCAAGGAAATGCTGTGTTCTGTGGTGACTAAGGAGCAGGTCCAGGTGGAATGTGATGAAGTCTGTCAGGAAATGAAACAAAAGGCATCTGAGGTAATGTCTCCTGTATTGTCATACTATATTCTCCAAGCTTTCCTTAAAAGTGTGGTACAAGAAATAGACTTTGCAAATAAATGAACTCCGTACTTGAGCCATTGCAGTTATGTATGTGGATTTCAACAAGTTAAGCTACCATAATGCATGTGTCATGCCACATTGCTCAGAAGATATTTAATCACGGTTCCTTTCTCCGCCAGATTCCATAGTAAAAGCAGATTCCATGGAACTTGTAAATAAGATAAATATTTGTAAAAAGCAGAGGTTGTGGCGAAAGCAGAGAAATAAGAAAGAATATAGTGGTATCTTGTATTCAGAGTTTAATGTTTCAAAGCATGATATTTGTCAGAATATCAAAAAGTTTTGATTGATTAGAAAATTGATCAATAGTTGTTGGGTAAAATTAAATAAATCTTATATGGACACATAGCCTTGTGAAAAATCTATATTCTCGTTTTTTTAAAAAGTCCTGTCATGTCTGTCTCTTTTACCCCAAACATAAAATATATTAATTAGAAATGATTGGCCTCATAAATGCATGATTTTTGACACATTCCCTGGATCTGAACGGTATCTGAGAGAATATGATAACAGCTAAAATGAAAATAGTTGGACAAGGGGTGTTGACAGTATACAAAAACATTCAATATCAGTAGCTTTCAAAACAAAATTTAAGTTTCCCAAGTACTTGGCAGATCATCATCAGAAGTATGACACTGTCAAGTGAAGTATTTATGCCGAATGGCCATAACTTTGGTCAAAAAAATTTAGAAATTAGGAGTGGTAAGCATGAAAGAGTTGGAGTAGTTTAGGAAGGGAATTCCAAATATTAGGTAACTGAAAGTGTGACTGCATGTGATACTAGCATTAAAACTGGCAATCTCCAGGAGATCAGAATAGTAGGAGCAAATCAGATCCTGGAGAAATTGAGATGATTTCTTACCGATATCTAAATTCCCAGTGATGGTGTTTACCTATTGAATTGTCGGCAATGGCTTGAAACATTAATTTGTACTGATTTAAAGCTTCTCTGCAACTGCCAACTTAGCTGACTAGAAAAGCAGTGGAATAATAGCTTTTGCCAGAAGTTATATATCATGAGCTAATTACCTCAAATTGAATTATTGCAGTATCAATCTAAAGTCAGGAGAAGAATTTTAATCATTTTGCCATTATGGAACTACTGTTTCATCACAAAGACAGGATTTTAAATTAAAGACTCCCAAGAACTATATTGGGTTACATGCAAAACCTTGTATGCATTGTGAGGGATAAGTTCATTAAAATTTGTCAGGTAGCTTATATTTAGCATGGATGTACTCCAATTTCATATTACTGTGAGAGCCCCATAAATGCATATTTTAGCAAGGAACAATTTAGATTTCCTCCTTCCACTTTTACAAACTAGATGATGATTATATGCCTTATGATAGTCACGTATGGGGAAAAAGGCTTAAAACCCATTTATGTGCGGAAAATTGAAAAATTATTTAAACTTTTGAAATGACTTGTGATTTGTTGAAATGAAGCACGGTGATTTTTCAGATTACTGCTGAAGAAATACTGATAATTATCCATTACACAAACAGTATAGCTAATCTAAAGTGTAAGATTTGATCTGCAAGTTTTGCGATTAAAAATGAAAACATAGCTGAATAAGTTATTTGCTCATTTTGCATTTTTAGAGGTTAATTGATTATTGACTTAATAATATAGAAACTTTATTTTTAAACTGGTAACTCCAGATGAAAGAAGCTGAAGAGAAAGCAGCTCTTGAAAAAGAAAAATTAAGACAGCAGGTAAGTGGTATAAATTAGCTGAGAATATTCGTGATATAAAAATAAGATACAGATTAATGTTCTTAATGTTTATTAGTTCAAAATGAATCTTTTAAATAATGGAATAACATTTTTTTATTTAAGAAGTTCTCTCTGCTCAGATGGTTTTCTGTAGTGTGAAGTTTTGTTTTAAATTTTGGGTAACCCTAGCCTCCTCTTCTGTCCCCCAACTTCTGCATTCCTCCATTCCATTCACCTACTACCACACATTTCACCCACTGCCCCTCTCTGCCTACCCCCTCTTCCTGGTTCTATCACCTTTCATTTTTGCCCCTATGGTTCCCATTATCACCTTCCTTATCAGAATCCTCCACTGGAGCCTTTGTGTTCCTGCTTATCACCCTCCAGCAACTGTCTCCATTTTCACCCTCAAGACACATATCCCACCCCAAACAAATCCTGGCTCCATCACCCTCATTCCCTTGTCACCCACCTATAAATTCACCCCTGCCCTCCTCTACATGGCTCCATCTGCCTGTCATCCTTCAACAGCACCTGCCTCTACCTGCAGAGTGGGGGGCCTTCTTCACCCCCCACTCCACAAATCATCTGTGCCTGCTCTTTCACCACTGCCCTATCTTTATACTGTCTCCCCTCCCTGTTCATAGTCCTGATGGAGGGTGTGGTGGACATCACACTGGAGGCTGAGGTAGACCCAAGGACCCTACAGAAAATCCTGTCAATTTTGGACAGTGTTTCTCATCCTCTGCCTGCCACCTTGGCTGAACAGAGGAGCATGTTTAGTAATGGACTAAAACAACAGCACTGCTCATTCTAACTCTCGGCCATTAGGCTCTATAATGAGACAACCTATAGCCGGGGAAGTGATGAACCCCTCCTGTTAAACTGTTTGAGGTAACTTAATTTTTATTCTTAATTCTCTTCAAATATTTATATATCTGTGAACTTGTAATGCTGCTGTGACACTGTAATTTCCTTTGAGATCAATAAAGTATTTATTACCTATCTATCTTTTCCCTGCAAGGATGTAGCATAACCTACTAGTTCCTCCAGTAGATTATTTGATGTTCTAAATATCAGCAACTGTGGTCTCTTGTGTCTTATCTTAATTTTACCCCCTCTTTGAATATTCCTGGTAATGTTCCTTTTTATGGCTATATGGTGAATTAACTTCCATGCTTCATGCGAATCTAGTTGAAAACGCTATTTGAAAGTTGAAGTCTTACTACCATTAAATTGGTTGAAGAGTAGTGTTCAGAACATTGTTAGCATTTGTGGTAGAGACAAATCACTTCTATTGAATTAACCCTAGCAGTTATTAGACCTACGTTCCTTTTATCTAATTACTAAGCAATCTTGTCATATAGTTTTGCCAAAGCATAAAGATGGCATGCTAGAATAGTATAAAATGTGTAAATGTCTGATTTCTTTACCTCAGGAAGTATAACTTCTGATAGAGCAAGTACAACAAAGGTTTACCAGATTGATTCTAAGCATGGCAGATTTCTTCTTGATGATAAATTATGTGAACTGACCCAATGCTGAGAACTTAGAAAAGTTAGAAGAAATACTTCTGAACATACAAAATTTTTATGGGCTTTAGCTAGAGAAAATGCAGGGTGGTTGTGGCCTGTGGTTGGTTCTTTTCACGATTAAGATGAGCTGGAATTTCTTCACCTCGAGGATACAGAATCATTGGTATTCTCCACTTGAGGTTGTGGAGTTTAAAACATCAGTTCAAAATGGACTTTTGGATTTTAAGGTAATCAAGGGATATGGGGTTATTGTATGAAAGAGCCAAAAGGATAAATTAGCCAAAACATTGTATACAGAGCAAGCACAAGCAACTGATTAATCTACGCCTGTTGTTATTGTGTACATGACTGTTAGGAAGCAGAGGTTTTGTACTTGATGTATATTTTCACTATTGTTAATTTAAGGTCAAGTGTTTTGACATAGACACAAGTACAAATATACACAGGTGCAATGAAAAACTTACAGCCTTTACAATAGTAGGAATGTGCTGTGATCATCTTTTTCATTTCTTGGTATTTGTGTATTTCTATATTTTATAGATGGTTGTGTTGTTAAGATGCTGATGTTCAAAAATCCGCTCTGTTTGATCACCACATTTGATGGGTGTGGTTGAAGTCTTAAGTGAGATTAATATATAAATTTAGCTAACAAGATAAAGTGAAATTCAAGACAGTTTACTGTCATTTCCTGTATTCAGGTGTAAGGAGAACAAAATAATAGTTGCTTCAGATCAGATGCAGTACAAAAGAACAAAACACAAAGATAAAGAAGATTATAATAAAAACAATAAATAAATAGATACATAAGATAGCTGAAAAAAACGGAGCCTACAAAAAGTAATCGCACTGCCCTCCCCCCACCAGAAATCTTCATGTTTTATTGTTTTACAATGGGTGGTGGAAAAACTTGTGAAATCTTGGCTAGAGTTTGCAAGAAGGCATGTGAGAGACTCTGAAGTCAGCTGGAAGCAAGTTCTATGGTATGAAGCCAAAACTGAGCTTTTTGGTCAAACACCACACATTGTCAAAAACACACCATCCCCCTACTGTGAAGCGTGGTGGTGGCTGCATCATGCTGTGGGGATGCTTCACTGCAACAGGCCCTGGAAGGCTTGTGAAAGTAGAGCGTAAAATGAATGCAGCAAAATACAGGGAAATCCTGGAGGAAAACCTGATGTAGTCTGCAAGAGAACTGTGACTTGTGAGAAGATTTGTTTTCCAGCAAAGATAATGACCCCGAGCATAAAGCCAAAGCTACACAGGAATGGCTTAAAAACAACGGAGTTAATGTCCTGGAGTGGCCAAGTCAGAGTCCAGACCTCAATCCACTTGAGAATTGTGTCTGGACTTGAAAAGAGCTACTTACTTACAAGCCTCATGCAACCTGACAGAGCTTGAGCAGTTTTGTAAAGAAGAAAGGGGTGAAATTGCAGTGTCCAGATTTGCAAAGCTGGTGGAGACCTATCCACACAGACTCGAGGCTGTAATTGCTGCCAAAGGTGCATCTACTAAATACTGACTTGAAGGGTGAGTACTTATGCAGTCAATTATTTTGTGTTTAATAATTGTAATAAACTTGGACCAATTTGTAGAAAATTGTTTTTACTTTAACATGAAAGAGTCTTTTCTGTTGATCAGTGTCAAAAAAGCCAAATTAAGTCCACTGTAAAACAATAAAACATGTAAACTTCCAGGGAGGGGGAGGGGTGAATAATTTTATTGGCACTATACATTGATTGCATGTCTTATAAATTGACACTAGGCTGTATGTGTGGTGACTGATGGGAAATATTAAAGAAATGGTGAAGTTAGTGAGTGGAAGTGTTAATCAGCTTTACTGCTTGGGAGAGTAACTGTTTTTGATTCTGGTGGTCCTGGCGTGGATGCTCTTTGAAGGGAGTGGGACAAATAGTCCAAGAGCAGGTGTGTTAGATCCTTCATATTACTGGCTCTTTTCCAGGACCTTTCTGTACATAAGTTCTTGATTGCTAGTAGGCTGGTGCTAGGGATGTGCTGGCCTAAATATCTGTTGTAGAGCCTTCCAGTCTGCTGGAGTGCACTATTTGTACCAGCCGGTGATACAGTCTGTCCGAATGTTCTCTGCTGCGCATCTGTCGAATGACGTTTTGGACATGCAGTGTCCAGCTCTCTTCAGTCTCCTCAGAAAGTAAAGGTGTTGGCGAGCTTTCCTAAGTGAGTAGGAAATGTTCAGGGACCATGAGAAGTTAGGTATGATGTGCATACTGCTTGCAGTTTCCACTGCTGTGTCGCCCATGTAAAAGGGGTGTTGGTGGTGCGAGTTCTCCTAAAGTCTCTTTTGGCTTGTTGACATTAAGGAAGAAGTTATTTGCTTGGCACCAGGCCTCAAGCTCTTCCACCTTCTCTCTGTAGGCTGTTCCATCGTTGTTGGTGATGAGCCCCACCACTGTTGTGTTATCGATGAGCTTGACGATGTGATTACTCAGATGTTTTGCTGTGCAGTCAGGTGTGAACAGGGAGCACAGCAATGAGCTTAGCACACAGCCCGGAGCTGGGAGGCACCCATGTTGGCAATGATGGGGAGGGAAGAGTGGTTGAGCATCTTGATTATCTGAGGTCTGTTCGTGAGAAAGCCCGATAGCCAGTTGCATAGTGATGTAATTAGACCGAGGAGTAGGAGTTTGTTCACCTGTCTCTGGGACAGTTGTTTTGAATGCTGAAATGAAATCTAGAAACAGCATTCTGACATACAGTTACAATAAAAAGTTTGTGAACCCTTTGCAATTAACTGGTATTCTTTATTAATTACTCATGAAATGTGGTCTGATCTTCATCTAAGTCACAATAATTGACAAGCACAATCTGCCTAAACTAATAACACACAAACAATTGTACTGCTTCTCATCAATACTGAATACACCATCTAAACTATCACAGTCTAGGTTCAAAAAAGTATGTGAACCTGTGGGTAATGCCTTCTATAAAAGCTATTTGGAGTCAGAGGTTCCAACTAATGAGATGAGATTGGAGCTGGGGATTACAGAGGTGCCCTGCCCTTTATAAAAGAGACACAAAGTTGGGTTACTGGCAGAGCCTGCTCTTCTCAAAAGAAGATCTGTTTATGTGCACCATGCATCGATCAAAACAACTTTCAGAGAACTGTAGAAGAATAGTTGTAGAGCTGCATGATGCTGGAAAAGGCTACAAAAGCATTTCTAAAGACCTGAGTGTCCATCAGTTCACAGTAAGAGAAATTATCTCCAAATGGAGGTAATTCGTACTGTTGTTACTCTCCCTAGGAGTGGGTGTCCTGCAAAGATCGCACCAAGAGCACAGTGCAATTCTGAAGGAGGTGAAAAAGAACCCAACAAGAGACCTGCAGAAATATCTAGAACTTGCTGAAGTCTCTGTTCATGTGTCCACTATAAGAAAAGCACTGAACAAGAATGATGTTTGTAGAGGAAACCATTGCTCTTCAAAAAAAAAGTTGCTGCACGTCTTGAGATTACAAAAGACCACCTGGATGTTCCACAATGCTTCTGGGACAATGTTCTGTGGACAGATATGACAAAAGTCAAACTTTTTGACAGAAATGCCCATTGCTATTTTTAAAGGAAAAAGGGCACTACATACCAACATCTTCTCACATTTGCATCTTCTCATGTCACCATTTTGTTTATCTCCTGCTGCAATCTATTACTGGCAGTCACAGTACTACCAGATTTTGTTTCTTCTGCACGGTTCAAACTGTGACTATATATAAATGCCTGTCTTGGATACCATATTGCAGGTGTTTTAGTAACCAAATAATTGCTGCTCTCATCCATTCTTCTGGATGTGAAAGATTGAGTTTTTGTTTGTACTGCCAAGGAAGCTTAGAAAGTTGTTGCCTTCCATTTAGTAAATGGCGCGTACAACACTACATTTGGTAATGGACAGTATTAAACACTTAGGGTAGTAGATGGGGTCAGCAATCAGGGCATACATTTTATCCTGAAAGCTGTTTTCAAGTGTTTAAAGCTACAGTCTTGGAAACGGGTAGAAAAAACGTTACTCAGCAGCTTTGTGTCATCTGAGTGATTGTAATTATTTTGAGAAGTCATTTTTTGAGCACCTCACTATAGAATTTGTAAACCATCGTGGTCTTGCAGCTCTGCAATGTTGAACACTCTTAGTGAGAATGAAAACAAGAGCTTGATTTTTTTTCCATAGCATGTACCATGCAAAGTAACAGTGTCATGCATTCGATTAATACTGAAACCATATAGCTATTGTGCAAGCCCTTAATTGCCTATATTCTGTGTTCCTTAGCCTTCCCTACAATTCTGTGCACTTCTCATAGAGAACTCTGTAATGGCTACGGAGAGTGAAGGACAGATTTCTAGCATCATAGAGAACTGTGATTACCTGAAAGTGCCTATGGCTAGTAAAACCCAGGGCCACGTTGGCAGCGTTCTGAATTTGCATCACCCTGTCACATAGTCAGCTTATGCCACTGTGGAATCTGCAACCTAAGCCATCAAATGCTGTCAGTATGTTTTTGTCCCTAAATATTGAAATAGAGCTGGAGCTAGATGTTATTACAAGACCAAGGATAGAGTATTGGCCACAATGTTCAAGTTTAAAGCTGGATTTCCACTTACTCAGTACTGGCTTTGAGAAAGGCCTGAAATGTCGATGCATCTGCAATCAAGAATCTATAGAATTTCCTAATTTAGTATGATCTGTATCTTAACAGAAGTGATTTCAGAACTTGTGTGCAGGGAGCTGATTAACAAGAAAGATGTTCTGAAAGGTGTTTGCTTGTCTGCAGGCTTCTTGTACCCTGTGATCACTACAGGCGGAGCTTTCCATGATCTGAGCTTGTGTTTATAAACATCAGATGGAGGGGTAGAACGCCCTCCAGTTAAATTCCATCCAGTTCTGCTGTCAGTGTAGACAGAATTTTTTTTTGGTATCTGAAAAGAGAAAGACACACTGTTTTGAACTCAGCAAGTGAAGTATGAAGCTTATTTAAATCATCTACATCATGTAACAGGAAAAAAAATATGGGATGATTTGGGGAGAGGGCTGTGAGAAAGTGGAATGGATATGAGCATTCCGTCAATGATCTTAGCTATATTGTCGGCCATAGTCCGTGTGATAGCCAGTGTCATTGTGATGAGCATATTATTGAAAGTTTGGGGTGTTGTCATGGTTGACTAGTGGGTACTGTATGCAAGCTACAAAATGTGCATCAGTCTCCATATTGCACCTACAAATATATAGATGCTTGCTAGGTAAGTGTTTGGTTCGTCATTGAGTAATGGTAGTGGAATGCTTGAAGCAATATCCAACCATACTGATGTATTTGTTTGTTGCTGTCTTCATTAATCTTGACCAGATATTATTAAACTTTCAGCACTGTACCCAGATCCATGGGGCATTACTCCTGTTGTCAAACTCTGGCATTCTCCAGGGTCATGAAAAAACAGGCTCCTTCCTGGTTTCCCTCTTTTCTAGTAATTCCTGTACTGGATATGAGAGCTATATTGTAAGTTCTTATTCCTGGCTTACTTTGTTACAGTAAAGGTTTCTAATGCTTTGAAATGACTTCCTGCAGCGTGTGCTTCCTCCTCATGAGTTGCAGGAATGGCTTCGATTGTGTTCATACTGTTGTAATCAGCTGGTACATGGACTGCCTGAAATTATTTAATTATTATGAGCAAAGCAGTGTATTTTTGTGGTTTGAAGGTTCTGATAATTAACAACCTTTAAAAAGCATTCAAAATTTTAAATTATTTAAAAAAGCTTAACATGAAAGCAAGCAATTAAATAGGCTTAAAAGTTTAAAAAAATCCTTAACTAATGCAAAAATATAAATTGCAACATTTTTTAATTCCCTGGAGGCAAGGTTCCTGTGTCACCACCCATGTAGTGTAGCTTTTCAAGCATATCCCCCTTTACTAGTGTTGGTGTATCACAATGTCATACTCCCTTGCCAACATCAAAATATAGCCACAAGGATGGTACCAAGTGGTCAGAAATCACTGGCATATGAGTGCAAAATTAACATTAGAAACTTTTTTGTTCATTTCTGCCACATTGAATAAATAATCTGCAATTACATGAGCAATGATTTAGATTGGAATTAGTTTTATTCATGAATATCTGTTGAATATTTAGTTTGTTTTTTAATTGAGCAGGGAAAATTAAGGGAGGGAAACTTAGGGGAGACATCAGGAGTAAGTTTTTTTACACAGAGGGTTGTGAGTGCCTGGAGTGACTTGCCAGGAATGGTGGTGGAGGCTAAAACATTAGGGATATTAAAGAGCCTCTTGGACAGGCACATGAATGAAAGAAAAATGGAGGGTTATGGGGTAGTGTGGGTTTAGTACTTTATTTTAAGGATTATATGGGTTGGCACAACATCGAGGGCTGAAGGGCCTGTACTGTGCCGTAGGGTTCTATGGTTCTATGGAAATCTGACAAGTACTCTTTTGTCTTAGAAGCCCCATTTAGGACTAAAATGTAATTTCTGGTTTGAAATGATAGACAGAATCAGGTTTAATATCACCAGCGTTTGTCATGAAATTTGGTGTTTTGCAGCAGCAAGTACATTGTAAAATAAAGTAATAAAAAGTTCCAATTTAAAGTCAGAGAAATGTATACAATATACATCCTGAAATGCTTTTTTTTTGCAAATGTGCTCAAAAAACAGAAGTGCCCCAAAGAATGAACAACAGTTAAGCATGAGAACCCCAAAGTCCCCTCCAGCTCCCCCCTCCCGTGTGTAAGCGGCTGCGAGCAACAACCCTCCCCCCCCCCCCCCCACCAGCAAAAAAACAAGCATTGGAACTGCCACCGAACACTCAAGCGTGAGCAAGGCAATAGCAAAGACACAGGCTTGCTGTTACTCCAAAGACTTTGCGTTTCATTCAGCATTCAACAAACCACAGGTTCTCTCTCCCTAATGAGGTGTCTCTATTTTCCCAGCAAGTGGGGAGACATAACAGCAACTCGCTGACTTATGATGTTAGAAGTCCGTTATGTCGCTCTTTTGGAGCTCTGTGCCTGAAGATTGCAAAGATCTCAGGTCTTTGGGCCCACACCAGTAGATTTTCTGACTGCCCCGGCAACACATGGGTCTCCTGCTGTGACACCAACTCTCAATCTGCCCTTCTCCAGTGTCCCATGATCTTGGGCTTTGAAATATGAGCTGGACTCTCAGGCTGAACCCTTAGCGTGCCAAACAATGACCAGTCCTGAAGCCCTGAGAATGGATCCCATTCCCGCAAAGAACCGAAGTCTGTGTATCACTCCAGGTCAGGGTCTTCAAAGGAACCCTGAAAGGAAAAATAAAGATATTAAAGATGGAAATAGAGCTGTTTCCGATGCTGCAAGCAAAAGGAGTCGCCATTTAACGCCATCTTAACTCTGCCTCCATCTCCATGATATTGTATAAATTACAGTAAGTACAGTGGATTCCAGTTAATTGTATAAATTACAGTAGGTCCAGTGGATTCCGGTTAATTGAATAAATCAGTGTTCAGGAAAGTTTTCTAAATCAATATATAGAGGTACCGACTAGAGAGGATGCAATAGTAGATCTCCTATTAGGAAACGAGTTAGGACAGGTGACAGAAATGTGTGTAGGGGAACACTTTGGTTCCAGTGATCATAACACCATTAGTTTCAACTTAATCATGGATAAAGATAGATCTGGTCCTGGGGTTGAGGTTCTAAACTGGAAAAAGGCCAAATTTGAAGAAATTAGAAAGGATCTAAAAAGCGTGGATTGGACCAGGTTGTTCTCTGGCAAGGAATTCGTTGGTAAGTGTGGGCCTTCAAAGGAGAAATTTTGAGAGTGCAGAGTTTGTATGTTCCTGTCAGGATTAAAGGCAAAGTGAATAAGAATAAGGAAGCTTGGTTCTCTAGGGATATTGGAACTCTGATAAAGAAGAAGAGAGACATGTGTGACATATATATAGCAAACGGAGCAAATAAGGTACTTGAGTATAAAAAGTGCAAAAAAATACTTAAGAAAGAAATCAGGAGGGCTAAAAGAAGACATGAGGTAGCTTTGGCAGTCAAGGTGAAGGATAATCCAAAGAGCTTCTACAGGTATATTAAGAGCAAAAGGATAGTAAGGAATAAAATTGGTCCTCTTGAAGATCAGAGTGGTCAGCTATGTATGGAACCAAAAGAAATGGGGGAGATCTTAAATGGGTTTTTTGCATCTGTATTTACGAAGGAAACTGGCATGGAGTCAATGGAAATAAGGCAAACAAGTAGTGAGGTCATGGAACCTATACAGATTGAAGAGAAGGAGGTGCTTGCTATCTTGAGGCAAATCAGAGTAGATAAATCCCCAGGACCTGACAGATATATTTAAAATGTCAACACAAAGCACACTGCAGGTGCTGTGGTCAAAGCAACACGTACGAATACGCTGGAGGAACTCAGCAGGTCGGGCAGCATCCGTGGAAACGAGCAGTCAATGCTTTGGGCCGAGACCCTTCGTCAGGACTGAAGAAGGGTCTTGGCCCGAAACGTTAACTTATATTTAAAATGTTGGTATCTACGGGTGAGGTACTGGAGGATTGGAGGATAGATCATGTTGTTCCGTTGTTTAAAAAAGGCTCTAAAAGTAATGCAGGAAATTATAGGCCAGTAAGTTTGACATCAGTAGTAGGTAAGTTGGATCAGCAAATTTGCTGATCATATAAAGATTGGAGGTGTAGTGGACAGTGAGGAAGGTTTTCAAAGCTTGCAGAGGGATTTGGACTAGCTGGAAAAATGGGCTGAAAAATGACAGATGGAGTTTAATATAGACAAGTGTGAGGTATTGCACTTTGGAAGGACAAACCAAGGTAGAACATACAAGGTAAATGGTAGGGCACTGAAGAGTGCAGTAGAACAGAGGGATCTGGGAATACAGATATAAAATTCTGGTTAATTGTATAAATTACAGTGGGTTCTGGTTAATTGGGGCATTGGTCAATCGGGAAGTCGCTTATTTGAGACAGCTCTTGGCAAAAATCGGGAAAATAGCCAGGATTCCTTTCATTTCTTTGGGACACTATGCCACTTAACTGTGGCCAAAGAATTTCTAACGGGTGTTGGTCACGTGCACATTATATAGCCCTTGGACACTACACTGTGCTTAAAACAAAGTTTCTAAATAGCATTAGTTGTGTGTACTTGTGTTATGTTATCTGTTTGGGCCAACGGACATTGATTCAAAGAGCAGTGATTTTTGATAATTTTTTTTATTTGACATCAAAAAAAATTGCTGACCCTTTGCCAAGATGCTACCAAAAGATTTGACAGTAACTGTAAAAATACCCAACTGGACTAAATTAAAACTCATTTGCCTAGCATCACTCAGTCAGCTGGCAGAGATAACTGGAGTGCTGAAATCTAGAATTGCACACTGATACATCTGCAAGGTAAACTGTGAGAATAAGCATTATGCCATGGACTACAGGGAACATCCCAAAAACAAAAGCATGAAGAGGTCCTCGATCTATGGTTTTCCATTGTAACTGGATGAAGTGTGCGTGCCAGTGGACCAATGTTTAAAAAAAACAAGTCAGAGCAGGTCAGGAAGATTATAAAGCAACAAATGGTCGTTTGTCTTGATGGAAATGTTAACACCATATTAAATTTAAGGAAGTACATGGTGAGAAAGATATTGCTGTTGCTATAATTGCGAAAACATGGAAATCCATAAAACTCCCTGAGACTTGCTTCTAAAAATATTGTGCGATGATAACCTACAATGACGATGAAATAGGCCTTTTTTATTGTGCCACACTGAATGGTTCCTTTCACTACAAATATACAACACTATCGGGTTGAAAGAAACCACCAGGTTGCAGAGTGGATCAGTTACCTGCACTTGGTGTCTGCATTGATGTAAAGTCAATCAAAAGGACACTGCGTGTACACTGGATGAATTCCATTGTTGATATATTTTAGAAACAAATACAGTTTTATAGTACTGTAGTAATATTGCTAGTGTTATAATTTTTCAGTATTTCATTTAAATACTTAATTTGCTACTCAGCTACTCAGTTAAACAGTAGTTTGTCTTTTATTTTAATACCTTAACTTTTTACATAAAACCAGCTAATTGAGACAACCACTTAATTGAGCCAAAATGTACTGAACCTGATGTGTCCCATTAACTGGAATACACTGTATATATAAAAAAAAATGAATTAAATAGTGTAAAAAGAGAGGGTGGGAAATATTGAGGAAGTGTTCATGGGTTCATTGTCCATTCAGAAATCTGATGGTGGAGGGGAAGAAGCTGTTCCCAAAATGTTGAGTGTGTCTTCAGGTTCCTGTACTGCCAACTTGATGGGTAGCAATGGACATCACCCAGGACATGCCCTCTTCTCATTGTCACTGTCATGTAGGAGGTATAGAAGCTTGAAGGCACACACTCAGCAATTCAGGAACAACTTCTTCCCCTCTGCCATCTGATTTCTAAATCGACATTGAGCCCATCAACACTACTTCACTTTTTTTATTATTTCTGTTTTTCCACTACTGTTTTTAATTTAACTATTTAATATAGATATATATACTTACTGTAATTCATTTGTTTCTATATTTATAATGTATTGCATTGTATTGCTGCTGCTGCTAAGTTAACAAATTTCATGACATATGCCAGTAATATTAAAACTGATTCTGATTCTACTGAGAAGAGAGTATGTCCTGGGTGATGGGTTTCCTTAATGATGGATGCCACCTTTTTGATGTATTTCCTTTTGAAGGTGTCCTGGATGCTTTGGAAAGTCGTGCTTTACCCAGTTCTGGTCCCTCCGTACCAGACAGTGACGCAACCAGTTAGAATGCTGTCCACAGTACATCCGGAGAAATTAGTGAGGATTTTTGGTGACACACCAGTTCTCCTCAAACTCCTAATGATATATAGCCGCTGTGTTGCAAACTTTGTAATTGTATCAATATGTTAGGTCAAGGATAGATCCTTGGAGATGTTGAACCCCAAGAATTTGAAACTGCTCACCTTTTCCATTTCTAATCCCTCGATGACGTTGTTAGAAGTGGATATTTGGCTGTCTGCTCAATGAAATGGGAAGATCTCACATCAGTTCTTGAAGAATATGTTTTCCTGGTTTCCTGTGCAGTATTATTTTTAACCAGGAGCATCACAAATATATTGAAAGTATCTTGAAAGTACATAGTTTCCCTTGTCTACATTTCAGAAGTACCTGGGCTATTCACCACTTTGGTTCATACTGTAAATGTGAGAGTTGCTATCAAATGCTGGTGCTTTCTTTCTGATTTGCTTTGAAAATCCAGTGACCTTTCAGCCTATTTTGTATGTTGAAGAACATTCTTTAAAGACTGGACAAAGCAATAATATTTAAATTTTCACTTCTAAATAAAATAGAGTAACAATAATTTGTGCAAGCCAAATAATGCAAGCATTACCCCCACCACACAATTTTAAAAAATACAAGGAAAAGTAGTTTATCACTACCTCTTAGTGTTGTGAAAATTATAATGACCTTTATATTTTGCTGATGAACACTATTTAGTTGTACTATCATATTCTTGTTTTTAGTTCCAATTTCAAGTTGAAAAATACTATGCTGTCTAGTCATCATGTTCATCTCTGAATTTCAGGTGTCTTTAAAATCACTTCCAGTAATGTCATTGTAACATTTACAATTTCTGAAGGAAAAAAAAATTGAAAGCCTGTTCCACTTCAAAAATTTAAAAGCTAGAGTCAATGCTGAATGATTCTGGCATTCCTAAAATCTATTTCTGTAATTCTGTATGTCTGTCATGAAAAGCAAATCAGTTTTTAGTTTTAAAAGAAATTTAAATTTAATTTAAAAGAGAAGCAAAGGTAATACCCTCTACTGTACCATTTTCACTCGTAACAGCAAAGTCTATTAGAACATAATTTATGCACACTCAGTAAAATCATTGGATGAGTGACTTCACTATGTCATGCTTGTAATTGCCCCATAGACACGCTCATGAAAAATAGTACACCTGAAATGCTTGTTTTCTCTCTCCTATTCAGTAGCTTAAATTATTTTTCACTTCAGAAGTAAAACCTGTTTTGTCTGGCATCTTATCCAGGTGGAACTAGAAGCCTTTGAGAAAAGGCAGAAAGGTCGCCGTAAGAAGAACAAGAGGCGGGATGCAGAAGAGACCAAAGAGACGGCTTGGCAGAAATACAGGAAATACCTGATGATCCCTATCTGTGGAGTTGTTCTAGCAGTCGTTACTTTTTACCTACTGCAACTCAAGTGATAAGATTAGAAGACTTTGTATGACCAAAATTAATTGGGAGAGAAAAATACATATTAAATTACCTTTTTCAAAAATAGTTACATTAGGTTGAGTCCCACACAAGGATATATTTTGAGTTTTTCTCAAACCTGCAAAGATTTTAAAATGCCATTACTAACGTTAAAAGTGATTGATACAAGTGACAAATAGATATCAATTTGTACGTGTGAAAGCTTAGATAACACTTTCGTGTATTTAGGCATGCATAACATTGAAATTCCAGTGAGGTTTTGAACTAATGTATATGAATTGTGTTCGTATACACTGGAAACAAAATTTGTTGTGAGAAATCAGCTTGTATAGATTACACTACAGCTGTTTAGTTTATTTCTTTCTTTGTTATTCTGGGTTCAGAAAGGCTTGTTAAAATATTCAAATTGTTTTTTATACCCATTCCAACATTTTTAATTCTCATCCTTTCTGTTCTGTTATCTTTTCAGTGCAAGTAACAATCAGAAATGCTTGGAGATAAAATAGTTGACCCCAGCTAAACAGAATGTTTTGGATTGTTAATCACCTTTCCATGGAGTAATCCTTTGCTGTTTGAGATCAAAAGGATCAGTTGGGGTTCTTTTGCATTGTTTACACACTGCTTTAAATGATCAAAATACAGCAACAAATTAAATTAGCTGGCTCTGAGACATGAAAATGTGGAATTCTTATGACTTGAAATCAATTGACACGTAACTGCCTATGTTGGTCCATTACCTAGCTTATCACGAATGGGTCATTTTGTTCCAGCATCCGGAAGTAACTTTTTGTCTTTGAGATCAGTGCTAAACCTTGTGTTTTCACACTTCAGTTATATAGTTGTATTACTTTTCAATCCATTATTTAAATATAGCAGTAACTTAAAATTAATTCAAAACTGCTTGACAGTCAACTGCATGTTATGTTCTGCAAACTCATTTCTGTAGGAAGTTATTGCTAAACTTAAAACAGAGTATTGAAGGAAAACTCAAATAGTTTGAATTAAGTCATGTTATGTGTTCTGAATTAGAATTTATCTGTGTATTTAGCTGAATTTTTAACTGTGATTTAATTGTTTTTGATTTATGATCGTATTCCTTTACTCTAGTGAATAAATTTTGGTCTGCAGAATAAAAGATGTAGAAAGATGTGTTCTCATTCCATCAGCTTTTTTCATTCAAATAAGTGTCATCCCAAAACACAAGAAGGAAGAATATTTGACAATGGTTGAATTTACATGAGAGCCTCACATCTGCTAATTTCAGTTCTTCATTCTGTTAAGAGGCTGAAGCATTTTTTAACTCTTACTTTTCCCAAAGGACTTTAGTTTTATATTTGTCAACAAGTTGCCTTCTACTTTGGTAAATGTTCTTAATCAGTTTTTCCACTGATTTATGGTAGTAATCCTTTAGTGTAGTGGGTAAATTTAGTTCTGCAGAATAAAAGATGAAGAAATATGTGTTCCCGTTTAATTAGCTTTATTCATTTAAATAAAGTGTCACCCCAAAACACAAGAAGGAAGAATATTTGACAATGGTTGAATTTACATGAGAGCCTCACATCTGCCAATTTCAGTTCTTCATTCTTTTAAGAAACTAATGCATTTTTTAAACTCTTACTTTTCCCAAAGGAATTTGGGCTTTATATTTGTTAATAGATTGCCTTCTACTTTGGTAAATGTTCTTGATCAGTTTTTTCCACTTTCCAATCTTATTCATGGAAGTATTTTGATGAGTGCCATCACATACTACCAATTTATAGATTCAAAATACTGGGAAACGTTTACTAGTCTTGGCACATTTGTTGCAATCCTTGGAGCAGAGCCCATACAAATACTAATATTTATCCAAAAAAATGCTTTGGAAAGGTTTTCCATTTTAATCAAACTTCTTTATTATTAAGTTCTACAGTGTCAGTCAATATAAAAAAATTCCCGTGCTTAAGCAAACCTTGGTTTTATCATCTACTGAAATGATAATCATTTTTACAAAAATTCAGTGCTAATCACAACTCCTAGAGCTACTGACAGTTGGTTAGGCATTTAGATTTTTTTCTACACTTATCCCTTGTCTGTCTCCGCAGTAATTCCATTTATGCCCACAGTGATGCATATTATACGTCCTTAACGTGACTTCACCTTGGTTTGGATTCTCTTTAATAAATCAAAATTGTTTTTGGAAGAAGGTGACTGTAACTTGAAAGTTGGAGGTACTTGTGGGAAGATACAATGCCAAAAGCTCAGTTTGTGGTTGAATGAGTTACCAAGATTGCAAATGGTCTTATTTCAACTTGAGTTGGTGGATAATTGTTAACCAGGTTTAGGGAGTTTGTCATTTGAACTGAAATTGATGAAATTATGAAAACTTTGAATAGATATGATATAGTCATGCAACATGGGGATATAATGCAATCAAAGATAGAGGTAGAATTGGTTGCCTTCATTATACATGTGTGAATTGAACCCATTGTGATATCCCCAAAAGTTTGATGTAGGTGATAGAGAATGAGAAATTGAATGATAAATTCTGAGGGTCACATTCAGGAGAAGATAGTAAAGCAAATTGGTATGCATATAACCAAGTGGATGGATAACAGATGAAAGGTCTCAAAGAATGATGCAGTTCAAATGTTAAGAGTATAATAGATTTGTATTGTTTTTCTGCAGTGCCATTAGGAGGGAACCCTAACCGGAGAAAAAGCCTCATTTTCACCATGGATATTCAATCCCTACACATTTTTGTCCCCCATCGAGAAGGCTCCAAAGTGCTCTGCTTCTTTCTCAGTAAAAGAACCAATCAGTTCACTTCCACCACCACCACCACCCTCCTCCATCTGGCAGATCTAGTCCTTGCCCTCAACAAATTTTCCTTTAGCTTCTCCCACTTTATGCAGACGAGTTGTAGCCATAGGCACCCACACGATAGGTATGCTTGCCTCTTTGTTGGCTACGTAGAACAATCTATATTCCAAACCTTATGTAAAGTTTCCCAACTCTTCCTTTGCTACATTGATGACTGCATTGGTGCTCTTCATGTACTCATGCTGAGCTTGTCGATTTCATCAACTTTCCCTCCACCCTGCATTTAAATTCACTGGTCCATTTCTGATACTTCCATCCCCTTTCTCCATCTCTGGAGAAAGACTGTTTACCAACGTACTTTATAAACCTACCAATTCCCAGCCTATCTCCTGCAAAGATGTTCCTTTTTCTCAGTTCCTTTGCCTCTGACACATCTGTTCTCAGGATGCAGTTATCCTTTCCAGGACATCAGCGACTGCCTCCTTATTCAAAGAGCAGGCTTCCTTTCCTCCACTCTTGATGCTTTCCTTTCCCGAACTTCTGTGCTCATGCCATCTTACTGCCACCTGAACGATGACAGGCCTTACCTACCACCTCATGAGCCTCCACATCCAACACATCATCCTCCACAACTTCCACCATCTCAAAGGGATCCTACCACTAAACATAACTTCCCCCTTCTCTTTGCTTTCTGGTGGGATCTCTCCCTCTGTGATTCCCCTTGTCCATTCACCTCCTTTCAGGGCCCCAAAGAAGTCCTACCAGCTGAGGCAACACTTCACCTGCGAATCTACTGGGATTGTCTATTGTGTCTGGTGCTCCCAATATGGCTTCTACATTAGTGAGACACATCATAAATTGGGGAACAGCTCCATCCATCAAAAGCAGAACGTCCTGTGGCCAAACATTTTAATTCTGATTCCCGTTCCCATTCCAACATGTCAGTCCATTCCCTCTAGTGCCAAGATGAAACCACTCAGAGTGGAGGAGCAACACCTTTCCTTCCCTTTCCCCTCTTGTATGTTCCACTCTGGCCTCTTGCCTCTTCTTGTCTGCCTATCAACTTCCACTGGGTCCCCTCCTTCCTGTTTTCCTATGGTCCACTCTCCTGTCCTCTCAGATTCCATCTTCTCCACCCTTTATCTTTACAACTCACCTGGCTTCACCTATCACCTTCTAGCTATCCTCCTTCCCTTCTCACACACATTTTAGTCTGTCTTCACCCCCCCCCCCCACCTCCCTTTTCAGGAAGAAGGACCTTGGCCTGAAATGTTGACTGTGTATCCATTATTCATAGATGCTGCCTGACCCGCTGAGTTCCTCCAGCATTTTGTGTGTGTTATTTTGGATTTCCAGCTGCTGCAGACTTTCTTGTGTTTATAAATAAATTGCTGTAACTGCCTGTTCTGTTTTCCTTTATAATTGTCACTGAGGTACAGCATAAAAGTGGGTCCTTAAGCCATTGTTTTCTTCAATCCTTCCTTAATCCCATTTTCATGTTCTGTCAACAACCCCCTTCTACCATTTACCTGCACACTAGAGCAATTTAGAACTTTTACCCGTAAATCCTCTCTGTATCTTTTCAATGATTTTGTTTTTTTTTAATAAAATAACCAGAAATATATTCAATAACCAAAGTTTCATACAGGTGTATTATAAGTTATCCGATTTTCAAAGTCATCCATTGACAAATAAAGCAGAGTGCTTAATTTTCCTTTTATGGCCTTGTTAATCACTGGCACAGATTTTCCTTATTAGTGTCTGTATTACTACCTGTTTCACTATCTAATTGGACTCACACTATCCCAAAGATGGGTATCTTTTCTGTTCCCACCAAGTTGTATTACATTGCATTTGTCAATTATTTGCTGATTCTACATGATGAACCATGTCCTCCTGTAATTTAATGCATTGCTCCTTATCATTAACTCAATTCCTCCTCCCCCATAACTGGCATTGTGAACAATTTCTGAATTTTTGTTTTAATTCCACAGTGTAAATCATTCACGTCATAATACTCCGTATGAACAGAATGCCTTTCATTGCCTGCCAAATTATTCATTATAGCTTTGTGTTAATTACTCAATTGGAAGAAAAGAAGCAGAGAAATATAGTTTCAAAGTCTGAAGCAGTTTAAATCTAAACTGAATTTCCATTTAATATTTGGAGATTCATGATAAGTGTCCTGGGGATGTAAGAGGTAAACCAAGTTCATTCTGAATGATTGAGGAGGCTCTGGAATCTGCAGAGACTATTTTTCATTCTTTGTGATTGGGGGCCACAGGGAGTGATAATTATAATGTTCCAGATTGTGTTTCCAGCTTTTAAGTGAAACCTGTGATGAAGAACTATTATATTTTTCCATTTCTCATTGTAGTCTGGCTGTATTGAATGTTAACATTTATTTATAGCTTTGAGACAGAGGAGAGATGAGGAAAATACAAATAATACCAAATACCGTTTACCAAACTTATTATTTATAGAGATGTGTTTAGAAGATCATAAACTAATAGTTACTGATTGATAATTCTCTCTTTCCCTATAGTGATTGTGCTTCACTCTTCCCCTTCTTTCTCAGTGAATTATAGAAATCCAGCTACATGTTAAATTTTGTATTTCCAGTTGTATCAAACTGTCTTTGATCATTGATTTCTTCATTGGGAGAACACAGTCAGTGCAGATCGAAAATAGCAGCTCCTTTTCGCTGGCAATCAACACTGCCACACCTCAGGGATGTGTGCTTAGCTCACCTCTACTTTCTCTGCACCCTTGTCTGTGTGGCTAATCACAATTCAAGCATCTGTAACTTTGCCGACTATTGTCAGCAGAATTTCAAATGCTGACTTGGAAGGCATACAGGAGTGAGATAGATCAGCTGGTTGAGTGGTATGGCAACAAGCTTGCACTCAGTGTCAGTAAAACCTCTTTGAGGGGAAGGGGAAGTTGAAGGATCACACACTGATCCTCATTGAGGGATCAGCAGTGAAAGGGGCGAGCAGTTTCAAGTTCCTGAGTGACAACAACTCTATAGATTTATCTTGGTCCAACATATTGATGCAAAGAAGGCATTACAGTGGCTATATTTTATTAAAAGTCTAAGGAGACTTTATCACCAAAGACTTTTGCAAATTACTGCAGATGTACCATGGACAGCATACTAACTGGTTACATCACTATCTGGTGTGGAGGGGCCACTGCACATTATTAGAAAAAGCTGCAGAAAGTTGCAAATACAGCCAACTTCATCATGGGCACTAGCCTCCCCAGCATCAAGGACATCTTCAAAAAGGCAATATCTCAAAAAAGTGGCATCTATTGTTAAAGACGCCAGTCAGCCAGGACATGCCATCTATTCATTGATACCACCACAGAGGAGGCATGGGAGCCTGAAGAGACGCGTGCTGCTTAGGAGCAGCTTCTTCCCTTCCACCATCAAGTTTCTGAATGGACAATGAACCTGTGTAGACTGCCACACTATTTTGTTTTTCTTGCCTTTTGCACTACTTACTAATTTCTTATATACCAGGGATGATTGATAAGTTTGTGGCCCAGGGTAGAAGGAATCAATTGAAAACCTAGCATATTTCAACATATTTTTCAACATAGTCCCCTCCTACATTTACACACTTAGTCGAGCGGTCGTGGAGCATACGGATCTTGGACCTCCAGAAAGTGTCCACAGATGGGTGATTGATAAGTTTGTGGCCTAAGGTAGGAGATAAGTTATACAGCTCTCGTACATGCACATGCAGTTCAACCCTTTGATTATGCAGTTTGAAGTTAATTACTCATCGGGGTGATTGATAAGTTCGTGGCCTAAGGTAGAAGGCGGTATTAACTTCAAACCTTCTGCATAATCACTCAGCGTTGACCTGCATGTGCATGTAACGAGAGCTGTATAACTCATCTGCTTCAACCTTAGGCCACGAACATATCAATCACCCATTTGTGGACACTTTCTGGTCCAAGATCCATATGCTCCATGACCGCTGGACTAAGTGTGTAAGTGTAGGAGGGGACTATGTTGAAAAATAGATGTGCTAGGTTTTCTGAAATTGACGACTCCTACCTTTGGCCACGAACTTATCAATCACGCCTCATAATTAGCAGTCACTATTTAAAACTAGAGTTGCCTATTTTGAACAGAGGTGAGGTACAACTTCATTTGAAGGTTGCAAGCTTTTGGAGTTCTCTTCCTTATTGGGATATGGGAACAGTCTGAATATTTTTAAGGGAGAAACAGGTCAATCACCGATGAGCAACTGGGGTGAAAAGGCATGCAAAGGTCTGATTGCAATCCGGCTGAGTGGCCAAAGCCTGCTTTTAACAATTTCTGTCAGCTAGGTATAATGAAAACAGCTCATAGATGTAGCATCTTATCTTGATTTTGATTAAGATTTGTGCAACCAATACAGTGACATGAATTTATATTAGTGCTGTAGCGATGTACTACATACAGAGCTAGAGACAATGACACGCAGTCGGTAAATCGTTTCGAGACTAGTTTATTCAAACTTCGCGGCGCTGGCAGTTAATCCCCAGCTCCTGCCCTCTCCTGTGGACATCAGAGGTGCATTACCAAAGTCTCCAACTGCACGCTGGCTATTTGTGAGCCGGTTCGCCTGCGCAGAAAGTGGGTTGCCACATAATCCACCCCCCCCTCCCCAGAACCGGCAATACACCCCCCCCCCCCCCCCACAATGTCCTCAGTCTGGATCAGCCTCTGGTTGGGAGGTCTGCCTCTGCGCCGCGGTGCCTGAACCTCGACCAGCTGCACCAAGTCCACATGGGCTGGTTTGAGTCGGTCCACCGTGAAAACCTCTTCTTTCCCCCCAATGTCCAGAACGTACGTGGACCCGTGGTTGTTCACCTTGAACGGCCCCTCGTACGGCCGCAGTAGCGGTGCCCGGTGTCCACCCCTTCGTACAAACACAAACTTACAGTTCTGCAGGTCCTTAGGCACATGGGTCGGGGTATGTCCGTGCTGTGAAGTCGGTATGGGGGCCAGGTTGCCGAGCCTTTCGCATAGTCTGTCCAGGACTGTTGCGGGTTCTTCCTCTTGCCCCCTTGGGGCTGGTATGAGTTCTCCTGGGATGGCCAGGGGTGCGCCGTATACCAACTCGGCCGACAAGGCGTGCAGATTCTCTTTGGGCGCTGTGCGAATTCCAAGCAGGACCCAGGGAGGCTCGTCCACCCAGTTAAGTCCTCTCAGGTGGGCCATGAGAGCCGACTTCAAGTGACGATGGAAGCGTTCCACCAGTCCGTTCGACTGTGGGTGGTAGGCAGTTGTGTGGTGTAGCTGCGTTCCCAACAGGCTGGCCACAGCCGACCACAGGCTGGAGGTGAACTGGGCGCCTCTGTCGGAGGTAATGTGGGCCGGTACCCCGAAGCGTGTTACCCAGGTTGTGATCAGTGCTCGGGCGCAGGAATCAGCAGATGTGTCGGTGAGCAGGACTGCCTCTCGCCACCTCGTGAACCGGTCTACCATAGTTAGGAGGTACTGCTAACACTGGTAGGGGGCCCACCATATCCACATGAATGTGGTTGAACCTCTGGTGGGTGGGTTCGAACTGCTGTGGCGGGGCTTTAGTGTGCCGCTGCACCTTGGCTGTTTGGCACTGCACGCACGTTCTGGCCCATTCACTGACCTGCTTGCAAAGTTTGTGCCATGTGAACTTGCTGGAGACCAGCCGGATGGTTGTCCTGAAAGATGGGTGCACCAAACCATGTAAGGAGTCGAAAACTCACTGTCACCAGGCTGCCAGGACGATGGGGTGAGGTTGGCCAGTACCCATGCCACACAGGAGGGTCCTCTCACCTGGGCCTACGAGAAAGTCCTGCAGCTGCAAACCTGAGACTGCGGTCCTGTAGCTGGGCATCTCGTCGTCTGCCTGCTGCGCCTCCGCCAGTGCTGCATAGTCCACCCCCAGGGACAGGGCCTGGATAGCTGGTCTGGAGAGTGCATCCGCCACGACGTTGGCCTTTCCCGAGACATACTGGATGTCCGTTGTGTACTCGGAGATGTAGGACAGATGTCACTGCTGGTGAGCCGACCAGGGATCGGACACCTTCGTGAATGCAAAGGTCAACGGTTTGCGGTCCGTGAACGCGGTGAACGGCCTGCCTTCTAAGAAGTACCTGAAATGCCAGATTGCCAGATACAGTGCCAACAGCTCCCGGTCAAAAGTACTGTACATGAGTTTGGGTGGTCGTAGGTGCTTGCTGAAGAATGCCAGGGTTGCCAGTGCCCCTCGCGAGTTGCTCCAGCACCCCACCAACTGCTGTGTCGGATGCGTCCACTGTGAGGGCGGTTGGAACGTCCGTTCTGGGGTGCACCAGCATCGCGGCATCTGCCAAGGCTTCCTTGGCTTTAACGAAAGCGGCCGCGGCCTCCTCATCCCAAGTAATGTCCTTGCCTTTACCTGACATCAGGATGTACAAAGGGCGCATGATACGGGCTGCTGAGGGGAGGAAACGGTGGTAGAAGTTCACCATACCAATGAACTCCTGCAGGCCTTTGACCGTGTTGGGCCGGGCAAAGTGGTGGATCGCGTCTACCTTGGCGGGCAGAGGTGTTTCCCCATCTTTGGTAATCCTGTGGCCCAGGAAGTTGATGGTGTTGTCTGAACTGGTATCTGGCCAGGTTGATCATGAGGCCGAAATCACTCAGGCGTGAGTAGAGCTGGCGGAGGTGGGACAGATGCTCATGATGACTACTGCTGGCTATAAGGATGTCGTCCAAATAGATGAACGCAAAGTCCAGGTCGCGTCTCACCACATCCATTAGACGCTGGAACGTCTGTGAGGCATTCTTCAGGCTGAACGGCATTCGGAGGAACTCGAACAGGCCAAACGGGGTGATGAGTGCTGTTTTGGGGATGTCTTCAGGGTGCACCGGGATTTGATGGTATCCCCGGACGAGGTCTACTTTGGAAAAGATTCTTGCCTCATGCAGGTTTGCTGCAAAGTCCTGTATGTGCAGCACGGGGTAGCGGTCTGGAGTGGTAGCCTCGTTCAGTCTGCAGTAGTCGCCGCATGGTCTCCAACCCCTGGCTGCTTTGGGCACCATATGCAGGGGGAAGGCCCATGGGCTGTCGGACCTCCATACGATCCCCAATTCTTCCATCCTCTTGAACTCCTCCTTCGCCAGGTGGAGCTTTTCTGGGGGGGAGCCTTAGTGCGCGGGCGTGGAGGGGTGGCCCCTGGGTCGAAATGTGGTGCTGTACCCCATGTCTGGGCATGGCTGCCGTGAACTGCGGTGCCAGAATCGATGGAAAGTCCACCAGGATTCTGGTGAATTCGTTGTCTGACAGCGTGATGGAGTCCAGGTGTGGGGCCGGCAACTTGCCTTCACCCAGGGAGAACGTCTGGAAAGTCCCGGCATTGACTGGTCCTTTCCTTTGCAAGTCCGCCCACAGGAGTGGTTGGGCCACCACTGCCAATGTGAAGTCCCACGTGAACTAGCTGGCGCCGAACTGCAGCTGCACTGTGTGGGTGCCATAGGTCCGTATTGTGCTGCCGTTTGCGGTCCTCAGGGTGCGTCCTGGCTTCCTGTTGCGGGTGTCATACCCCGTCGGAGGCAAAATGCTTATTTCCGCTCCGGTGTCGACCAAGAAGCGGTGTCCCGACTGTTTGTCCCAGACATACAAAAGCCTGTCCTGGTGGCCAGCCGCCATAGTCATTAGTGGCAGCTGGCCCTGGCCCTTGCAGGGCGGGTGACAACAGTGGGCTTTTGTGCCCCACCGCTGGTGGTAGAAACACCACTGTTGACTGGCCTCTTCACTCCTGCCTCTGTGTTGTGTGCACTCCCCTGCTGGGGCTGGTCTGGTCTGCTGTCCGCTGAGGGAGAGTGTGGCCTGGTAATCTGACTGACGGACGCCATGCTCTCCCTCTTGGCTTTCCACAGCACATCTGCCTGGGCCACCACCTTCCGGGGGTCGCTGAAATCTGCGTCAGCCAGCAGCAGATGTATGTCCTCAGGCAGTTGCTCCAGGAACGCTTGCTCGAACATGAGGCAGGGCCAGTATCTCGTTCATCAATGCTGACGGCAGTCTGCCTCCCAAACCGTCCAGGTGAAGCAGGCGGGCACCCCGCTCACGCTGTGGGAGGCCAAAGGTCCCAATGAGCAGCGCTTTGGATGCTTTATATTTGCCTTCTTCCGGGGGCAACTGTATGAAATCCGCAACCTGGGCGGCCGTCTCCTGGTCAAGGACGCTCACCACCTGATAGTAACGCGTGGAATCAGAGGATATCTGCCGAATCTGGAACTGGGCTTCTGCTTGGCTAAACCACATGGTGGTTGCAGTGTCCGGAAAGTCGGCAGTTTTAGCGAACCTGCGTGAACAGATGAAGAGTCGGTCATCTTTGGTCCAAATCCCGTTTGGACCGTCGGGATCACCAATGTAGCGATGTGCTACACACAGCGCTGAAATAACGACACGCAGTCGGTAAGTCGTTTAGAGACTAATTTATTCAAACTTCGCGGCGCTGGCAGTTAATCCCTAGCGCCCGCCCTCTCCGGGCGGAAATGACGTCAGAGATGCATTATCAAAGTCTCTCCCCGCGCGCTGGCTACTTGTGAGCCGGTTCGCCTGCGCAGAAAGTGGGTCGTCACAGTGCTATAATTACAATAGTAATGAAAAGGCCTGCTTCTTAAAGGGTTATGATATAATAAACCTGATATTCTAGCTTAATCCAGAGGTGATGTTTGTAAAATAAGCACAAATCAAGTATGAAGACATATATCATCTGACTGCTCTTGAGTAAAACTATAGGAGGTTCACTTGTTACAATAAAAACTGTTTCATTTGGTTGTAAAGATATCAATAGCACTGGGTTTATTTGTCCAGAAGACAGTAATTTTCAAATACCTTTGCACAGGAGGTTGTTTTTCTGTTCAGCAGAAACAAGGGTGTTATGATGAAAATTTATTAGGGAATACCTGAAGCAGATTTGAAGTCCCACCCACACAACAATGACTTTTGTACTCCCAAGAGAAACAGGAGAGATTAGTTACCCAACTTTACTAAATTTGCTTAGTTTGGTTAGTATCACATTTGATCTCAGATCCTTGTGTGTACATTTGTTATCACTTTAGGAGTGAAGAAGAGATAGCAATCCTTGTAACACCAACCAAAAAATTGGGTTCTATGTGTCCAAAAACATTAGCTGATTTACAGGCATGAAACTGTTTTAAGTGGAATGTGAAATATAGCATAGTTTATTTCAATGTAACAGATCAGTTCTGAAGAGAGCAAGAATAGTTAAGGTAACTTTTGTTACAGTCATAGTAGATTTCTTTAGGCATTTTATTCCTTGATCTTATTTCAAAATGCAGAATTGATGAGTTAAGATGTTGGGGGAAGTATATCTATTTTATATTGCTTGTGGTGGTATAAACAACATCTGAAATTTAGCATTCCACCTGAGCTGAAAATTTTTAATATCTTGAATTGCTTTTTTGTTAAGGTTCACTGATCTTCGATACTCCATGATAGTATGATTAGTTTGAATTGGTTTGTTCAACAAACATTGTAGCTAAACACATTTGGTAAGATATGTAAACACAAGAGATTTTGCATATACTAGAACTTCAGGGTAACACATACAAAATGCTGGAGGAACTCAGAATAAACAGTTGATGTTTTAGGCCGAGACCCTCTCCTGAAGAAGGGTCTCGGTCCGAAATGTCACTGGTTTGGTCCTTGACATAGATGCTGCCTGACTGGTTGAGATCCTCCAGCATTTGTGTGCAGTAATGTTTGTAGTAATTAACATGTGCCTTGTGCTGCTTGGCTTGTTTTAACCAGAAGTCAGTCCACTTGCGATATGACCAAATAACACATCCAAAAGATTTATCTCAATGCCAGGTCTGTATACATAAAAAATAACTATATGGATAAAACTGCATGTTTTCACTTGTACTTATAATGCATGTGGACAGCTATCTATTTCTGATCTTAATTTATAAGATTTATTCATAATGCTTTCCAGATACGTTAATTTATTTTTCACTCTGTATTTGTTGCATCTGGGCACCTGATGCTGTTCAACTTCAGCACCTTCAGTTCAAAAAAACTCTTTTGCTCGCAGAGTTCTGGAGTTTCAAACTGAAGATGATACAGCTATAGAAATTATGTTCTGGATCTGAGTGAGTAGGATGTTTAATGGTATAGTCTCAATAATTTTGTTTATTGAGTCTTTAAGGGAAATTTATTAATGGAATATTTTAAGTTATTACTTTGCTATTTTACTTAATTTAATTATTGAGATTCTCTGCTCACTTTTTATGCTTCTGAATAGGCAAAAACATTGCTTAATGGGATCTTATCCTTGAGATTAATGGAGAAATATAACATGTTCCTAAAAGTTAATGGGAATTTAATGGCAGATCTGTATTCTTTAAAGCTAACAATGGAACAATATAGCTAGTATTGTATGTACTGTGTAGATTCATATTCCAACAATTATTTGCCCCTCACCTTAAGTTTATATTATAGTTACTGATAAATAACAGCAAATACCTAAAGGACTTGCTTAAGCACTAGTAATTGCTATTACTTTCATAGTAATGGTGTCAAAGTTGAATGAGGATTTCTTAACATAGAGCCATGTATGGGATGGCCACAAAAATTTAATGCAACAGTATAGTTACATTTCTCATTGTACAATTTAAATGTTCTCACAATTTTAACCATGTGTCATGATAACTATAACCGTGCGCCTAGACATGCAAGTAACGATAGCTGGTGGTATATTTCAATTCGATTCACCTCAGTAACATAATTCACGTTACCATTCTCAGGAACTGCTTCAAAGAGGGAACATTCTTTTCATCCAAGTACGTTTTAATTAGAAAGCAAGTGAGAAATTTTCTTAAAAATTTGAATTTTTCATCTTAAAATAACCAGTATAGATCCTATCTGATTGGCACTGTGCAAATGGATTTGTCCAATTACTATTTCAGATTCCAGGAACAATATTTTGATTTGTTTAATCATAAATGGCATTTTGTATACAAGTTTGAACTTTCAAATGCACTGTAATTTCTCTGTATTGGGGCTCATATGCAGGTTTAACCTGAAGATTTAGGAAATTTACATTTTGTGTATGCATCTTTTATTTTAGATGCTGCGCAATATTTTATAACATTAAAGGACTCAGCAAAACTTCATCAGTTTTAGTTTCCTTATAATTGAGGAGCTATACATATTCTGTCATCAATGAAATTGTGTATATTGACTTTCTGTTTTAAAAACATTCAGAAACAGTACCCTGATATATGAATATTCATTAAAAGTTCCCAGAAGATCTCTCTCCCTCTTTTCTGTAACTTCTTGGAAAAATACAATTTTGGATTTAGACTACAGTATATGATACAGGAGTGGAATTCTGCCATTTGGCCCTTCGAGGTTGCATCATGGCTGATTCATTATCCCTCTCAACCCCTTTCTCCTGCCTTCTCCCCATAATCTTGGAAACCCCTGACTAACCAGAAACCTATCAACCTAAGTGGTACTAAACAACTTGGCCTCCACTGCTGTCCGTGGTAGTGAATTACACAGATACACCATGCTTTGGTTAAAGAAATTCCTTCTCATTCCTGTTCTAAATGTCTCTATTCTGAGGCTGTGCCCTCCAGTCCTAGACTCGCCCACTATATGAAATTTCCTTTCCACATCCACTCTAGTAAGGCCATGAAATATTCAATAGGTTTCAATAGGATCCTTCTCCTCCAGTGAGTATGGACACACAGGCATCAAATGCTTCTCAAACTTTTGTTTCCAGGATCATTCTCACAAACTCCTTTGGACCCATTCCAAAGGCAGCACTCCTTAGATGAGGGACCCAAAACTGCTCACAATACTCCGTGCAGTCAGGCCAATGCTTTATAAGGTCTCAGCATCACATTCTTGCTCTTATATTCCAGTCCTCTTGAAATGAATGTTAAAATTGCACTTGCCTTCCTTACCACCAACTCAGTCTGCGAGTTAATCTTTATGGAATCCTGCACAAGGACTCCCAGGCCCCTTTGCAGCTCTGACTTTTATATTTTCTCGTTTAGAAAATTATCTATGCTTTTATTCCTTCTACCAAAGAGCATGACCATACATTTCCTTATACTATATTCCATCTGTCACTTCTTTACCCATTCTCCCTATCTGTCTAACTCCTGCAGACTTCTTGCATCCTCAACACTATCAGTCTCTGCACTTACCTTCATATCATCTGCAAACTTGACCACAAAGCTATTCACCCCACCATCCAAATCATTGACATTTAATGTTAAAAGCAGTGGTCCCAATACTGACTCCTGCAAAACACAACTAGTCACTGCCGGCCAACCAGAATAGTCTCCCTTTATTTCCACTCTTTGCCTCCTGTGAATTAGCCAATCTTTTATTCATGCCAGTATCTCACCTGTAATATCATACGTTCTTATCATGCAAAGCAGCCTCATATGCGGCACCTTGTCAAAGGCCTTCTGAAAAATCCAAAGAAACAACATCCACTTTGTCTTCCCTGCCTGTTATTTCCTAAAAGAACTCCAACAGATTTGTCAGGCAAGATTTCCACTTAAGGAAGCCATGTGGATTTCGGCTTTCTTTATAATGTGCCTCCCAATACCCTGAAACCTCATCCTTAATAACAACATCTTTCCAACCACTGAAGTCAGGCTAACTGGCCTATAATTTCCTTTTTTCTTTCTCCCTTTTTAAGGAGTGGAGTGACATTTGCAATTTTCCACTCCCCTGGAATCATTCCAGAATCTAGTGACTCTTGAAAGATCATTACTAATGATCATAATTTCTACAGCTACCTCTTTCAGAACCCTGGAGTGTAGCCCATCTGGTCCAGGAAGACCTTTCAGATTCCCAAATACATTCTCCATAGTAATAGCAACCATGCTCTCTGCTGCCCCCTGACACTTTTGAATTTCTGGCATATTGTTAGTGTCTTCCACAGTGAAGACTGATGCAAAATACTTATTAAGTTTATCTGCCATTAATTTGTTCCTCATTACGACCTCTCCAGTGTCATTTTCCAGTAGTCCGATATCCACTCTCACTCCTCTTTTACACTTTATATACTGCTTCTGAAAAAAAAACTTCTGGTGTTCTCTTTGATGTTATTGGCTAACTTACCTTAATATTTCATCTTTTTTCTCACTATGTTTTTTTTAGTTCCCTTCTGTTGTTTTTTAAAAGCTTCCCAGTCCTCTAACTTCCCACTCATTTTAGCTATATTATATGCCCTCTCTTTTACCTTGACTTGCTTTGTCAGCCATGGTTGCCTCTTCCTCCCTTTAGAATACCTTTTTGTCTTTGGAATGTAACTATCCTGCACCTTCCAAATTGTTCCCGGAGTCACCAGCCATTACTGTACTGCCATCATCCCTACTAGTGTCTCCTTCCAGTCAACTTTGGCTAGCTCCACTGTAATGCCTCTACAATTCCCTTTACTCCACTGTAAAGCTGCTACATCTGTCTGTAATTCTTCCTTTTGAACTGCAGGGTGAATTTTATCAAGTGATCACTGAGGGTTCCTTTACCGTAAGCTCCCTAATCATTACACAACACACAGTTTGGAATAGTCTTTCTTCAGTGGGCTCAGCCACAAGCTGCTCTAAACAAAAATCTTGTAAAATTCCCTCTCTTGGGGTCCAGCATCAAACTAATTTCCCTATCTAATGCATATTGAAATCCCACATAACTATTGTAACCTTGTCCTTAGTACATGTCTTTTCTATTTCTTGTTGAAATTTTATATCCCACATCCTGGCTGCTATTCAGAGGCCTGTATATAACCCCCATCAGGGCAATTTCTTAGCTCTACCCACAAGGAGTTTATATCTTGCAATTTTAAGTCACGTCTTTCTAAGGATTTAATTTCATTTTTTACCAACAGAGCTACCCCACCCCCTCTGCCTACCTGCCTGTTCTTTCGCTCTATATTGTATCCTTGGATGTTAAGCTCCCATGCATGCTCTTCTGTCAGCCATGACTCAGTGATGCCCACAACGTCATACCTACCAATCTCTAACTGCGCTACAGGACTGCATGCATCCAAATATTCTGTATTCATCACCTTTTCAGGAGAAGGTCCTTAAGGGATAATTCAGGCAGTTAGGTAGAAAGCTAGAAAGCAGGACCTCCAGGATAGTAATCTCTGGATTGCTGCCTGTGCCACATGCCAGTGAAGGTAGCAACAGGGTGATTTGGCAGATGAATGTATGACTGAGGAAATGGAGCAGAGACAGGGCTTCAGATTTTTAGATTGTTGGAATGCCTCCTGAGGAGGATATAATCTGTATAAAATGGAAGGGTTACACATGAACCCGAGGGGGACAAATATTCTTGTAGGCAATTGTGCTCAAGCTGTTGGGTAAGGTTTAAACTAAGTTGGCAGGGGATGGAAACTGGCGTGATAGGGCTGAAGACGGGCATTTGGTATACAACTAGATGCAGTATGCAGTGAGACTGTCAGGAAGGGCGGGCAGATGATAAGAACAGTAAGACTGTGGCGTGTTGAGATGCAATGGCTTCTTGAGGGGCCAACCAAAGGTTTTGTTTTAATTTGCTAAATACGCTTTTTAACAATTGCAAGACCATTTTTATTTAATTATTAATTTATGTGATGTGGGCGTCGCCAGCTAAGCCAGCATTTGTTGCCCACCTCTAGATGCCCTTGCGAAGGTGGTGACAAGCTGCCTTCTTGAACTGCTGCAGTCCCTGAGGTGAGGGTACACCCACGGTGCAGAGGGAATTCCATGATTCTGACCCAGCAACAATGAAGGAAAGGTGAAATGACTCCAAGTCAGGATGGTGGGTGACTTGGAGGGGGTTTTCCAGGTGGTGGTGTTCCCAGGTATCTGCTGTTCTTGTCCTTCTAGATGGTAGTGTTCGTGGTCGTGGGCCTGGAAGGTGCTGCCTTAGGAACTTTGGTGAGTTGTTGCATTGCATTTTGTAGATAGTACACACTGCTGCAACTGTTTGTCGATATATCATATCACATAATATAAAAATCATATGATGATGATTTTTGCTTGCTCTTTTGAATGTGCTGTGTATGTTTTGCATCTTGGCCCCAGAGAAATGCTATTTCATTTGGCTGTATTCATATATGGTTGAATGATAATTAAACTTGAATTGACTTGATTTGATGATGGGGCAAACAAGGGACTGGGTGTTTGTGGAAGGGGTACCAATCAAGTGGTTTGCCTTGTACTAGATGGGTCAAGCTTCTTGAGTGTTGATGGAGCTGCACCCATCCAGGAGAGTGGCAAGCATTCGATTACACTTCTGACCTGAGCCTTGTAGACGGTGGACAGGCTTTGGGGAGTCAGGAAGAAAGTTACATGCTACAGGATTCCTAGCCTTTGACCTGCTCTGGTAGCCATGGTGTTTATATGGCTAGACTAGTTCAGTTTCCTGTCAATGGTAATCCCCAGGATGTTGATAGTTGAGGATTTGCTGTATGTTAAAGGACAATGGTTAGGGCCTCTCGTGTTGGAGATACTCATTGCCTGGCACTTGCTTGGCTCAAATGCTGCTTGCCACTTGTCAGCCCAAGCCTGGATATTGTGCTGGACTCTGGGTACTGCAGGTCTACCACATCAGTGAGCTGCTCGTTGATTAGAGTAGATGGACTGGTGTCAGAGGAGCAGGGTGGGGTGTCGGAGGAGCTGGCTGGTGTGTTGGATAAGCTGGTCTGGGTTCTGAGGAGCTGGCTAAGGCCAAAGTGCAGATCGTGTTGTTGCCTGCTACTCGAAGACATCAGAGTTGGTGCACAAAGGCAGTATGCAGTGTAACTGTGGGTGATTTGTTTTGGATGTTTCTCTTGCAATCGCAGCACCCTGTTAGACAGTGGTAATGTAAGAAATCGCAGGTCTGTTTACTTTTGTTTGGTGGCACAGCAGGAAAGCATGGCCTTGGTTGTAGTGTGGAATTGGCCTCTTCTGGAGAGCAGATGCTGGAAGCAGTGTAGTGCAGTGCCTGCGTTCAGTTGGGAGCTGGCCTTTCCCATCAGTGCCACCCTCCAGTGTTCGATTGTTGAATGACAGGCTTGATTTTAGTGGCTGAACACTGTGGGGAACTGTACCATCAATTTGTGTGACATGTCATTAGGCGTCTTTGGCTACGTATATATATATATTTTTTATGTGATGATGATTTTTGCTTGCTCTTTTGAGTGTGCTGTGCATGTTTTGCATCTTGGCCCCAGAGAAATGCTATTTCATTCGGCTGAATTCATATATGGTTGAATGATAATTAAACTTGAATTGACTTGATTTGATGATAGGGCAAAATTGCAGTCAGTGGGATGAGTTGCACTGTAGCATAGACAGAAAATTGAAAAGGGCAATGAATACAGGACTAAAAGTGGTATATTTGACTGCATTGTACTTGGAACAAGGTAGCTGATCTTTGAGTGCAGTTAGAGATTGGTAAGTATGCTGTCCTGGGCATCATTGAGTAGTGGCTGAAAGAAGATCATAGTTGGGAGCTTAACATCCAAGGATACACATTGTGTTGAAAGCACAGATACATAAGCAAAGGGGATGTGGTGGCTCTGTTGGTAAAAAAAATAAAATCAAATCCTGAGGAAGAGCTGACATGTGATCTGAAAATGAGGAATTAAGAAAGTGAAGAGTAAAAAGCCACTAATGTGAGTCATACTATATACAGGCCTCCAAACAGTAGCTAGGATGTGGGCTATAAATTACAATGGGAGACAGAAAAGTCATATAATAAGGGCAATGTTACGATAGTCATGGGGGATTTCAATGTGCAGGTAGATTAGGAAAATAAGGTTGGTACTGGATCCCAAGAAAGAGAATCTGTAGAATGCCTATGAGATAGCTTTTTAGGGGAAAGGCTACTCTGGATTGGGTGTTGCGTAATGAACCATATTGGTTAGAGAACTTAAGGTAAGGGAACCCTTAGAAGGTAGTGATCACACAATGGACTTCACCCTGCAATTTGAGAGGGAGAAGCTAAAGTCAGATATATCAGTATTACAGTGGAGCAAAGGGAATTACAGAGGCTTGAGGGAGGAGCTGGCCAAATTTGATTGGAAGGGGTCACCAGAAGGGATGAGGGTAGAACAGCAATGACTGGAGATTCTGGGAATAATTCAGCAGGCACATCCCCAAGAAGTAGTATTCTAAAGGCTGACAAGGAAAGTCAAAAACAACAAAAGCAACAGAGAGGGCATATAGTAGAGCAAAACTTAGTGGGAAGTTAGAGGATTGGGAAGCTTTTAAAAATGAAAAAAGCCACATGGAGTGAAAAGATGAACAATGAGGGAAAGCTAGCCAATAATATAAAAGAGGATACCAAAAGTTTTTTCAGATGTATAAAGAGTAAAAGAGAGGTGAAAGAAGAATCACAGCATTGGGAAATGATGCTGGAGAGGTAGTAATGGAGGACAAGGAAATGATGGACGACCTAAATAAGTATTTTGCATCTGCTTGCACTCTGGAAGACATGAGCAGTGTGCAAAAATTTGGGAGTGTCGGGGGCAGAAATGAGTGTTATTGCTGTTATGGGGGGTTGATGCTTGGGAAGCTTATAGATCTGAAGGTAGATAAGTCACCTGGACCAGATGGACTACACCCTAGGGTTTTGAAAGAAATAGATGAAGAAATTGTGGAGGCAATAGTAATGATCTTTCAAGAATCTCTGGATTCTGCCATGGTTCCAGAGGGATGGAGAATTGCAAAAATTTCTCCACACTTCAAGAAGGAAGGATGTAGAAGAAAGGACAGCTTCTTTTAAGTTTTAGGTCTGTTATTTGAATGATGGAATTGTTGGCTTTGTGGTCATGTTTGTAGATCATACGAAGATAGGTGGAGAGGCAGGTAGTGTTGAGGAAGCAGTGAGGCTGCAGAGGGACTTAGACAGATTTCAAGAATGGGCAAAGAGATGGCAGATGGAATATAATGTTGGGAATTACAGGACCGGAGGGCACAACCTCAGATTAGAAAGCTTACATTTAGAATAGGGATGAGGAGGAATTTCTTTAACCAGAGGGAGGGGAAATTGTGGAATTCGTTGTCACAGGTGGCTGTGGAGGCCAGGTCGTTGCGTGTATTTAAGGCAGAAGTTGATAGGTTCTTGATTTGTCAGGGTGTGAAAGGTTATGGGGAGAAGATATGAGATTGCAGTTAAGAGTGAAATGGATAAAAATAACGAAAAGGTGGAACAAGCTTGATGGGCCGAATGGCACTGCCCTTTCACTTATTGTCTTTACACTTCAACTCATTCCACTGATGGCAATTTTCTATCATCTGTCTGTCCTACCACACAGTCTCACTACACAATGCATTGACTTGCATATCAGTACCCCATTTTAAGTCCTATCACTCTGGTTCCCATCCCTCTGCTAAATTAGTTTATACCCTCTCCAACAGCTCTAGCAAACCTTCCCACAAGGATATTGAATCTCCCTCAGGTTCCTTTTTGTACAAGTCATAACTTCCCCAGAAGTGATCTCAACGATCCAGAAATCGGCCACCCTGCCTCCTGCACCAGTTCCTCAGCCACTCATTCATCTATGCTATCATCCTATTCCTGCCCTGAAGAGCACACGGTACTGGGAGTAATCCAGAGATTACTACCTTGGAGGTCCTACTTTTCAGCCTCATCCCCAACTCCCTCTACATAATGTGCCGGACCTCTTCCACCTTTCTACCCACGTCACTGGTGCCAATGCACACCACATCCTCTGGCTGCTCACCTTCCCTCTTGAGAATTTTCTGCAGCTGCTCTGGGACATCCTGGACCACAGCACCTGGCGGCTTCTCTTTTGCAGCGAAAGAATCTGCTGTCGATCCCTTAAACTATCGAGTTCCCTGTCATTAGCATTCTGCCTAACTTTTCCCTTTCCTGCTGAGCCTCAGAGCCAGATACAGTCACTGAAGTGTGGGATTGTGTTTGAAATCATCCAGCTCAGATTATACTATACTTATATCAGTAGTATACAGAGTGTGCAAATGAATGTTTTCTGTCTAATAATTAAGGAAACAAAGAAGAAAACTTATGAAAAGTGTTGGTTATTACTTGTGACATAATTAGAGCCTATAAAACTCAAGACAGTAAGTATACAAATTATTTAGTTCAGTTATGCAACAAAAGCAAAGAACTCAAATTTTGCCACAGTATGATTTACCTTTTCCATTCATATTTTTTCATTTAATTTCTCTTATGCTTCACTCTCCTAGGCATTCCCATTTGTTCTTCAACCTCCCTTATCCTTCTCCATATCTTCACCTATCTTTCCCTCTCTTCCTTTTCCTTCCATCTTTATTTCCTTTGCCCTTAGAAATTATCATACCAGTTTTGATTAGAGGCTGTCAGCCAACTGGAAAAATTCCATCATAGTTGCAGGAATGGGCCTGTGTAATACACAAACTGAGCCTAGTTCATAGCTCAATATCCCCGACTGGACATACCACAAATGTTCGGATCAGTTTGCTCAGCCTCTGCATTGACTGAATTAAGTTGCACCTCCTTTTACACTTGGGAGAACTTGCATGTCCAAGCTTGCATTTGGCAAGTATAGCTGTATAATTTTGGTTCAAATTTTTCTCTTAGTGTTGGTGATGTACTTTATGATCATATCAAGACCCTGTAACCCCCATGTTACAATACACACCCAAATGCACCAGCTTCCAGAGTTTGGATGCTCTGATTCTCCGGAATATGGATAGCTGGAGCAGCCCCTTTAAAGACTGAGGCCCACTCCGCTAATTGGTGGCCAGGTTTTGGTGCCAGGATTTTAATATTTAAAGGGCACCTGAACTGATCTCAACCATCAGCTCTACTTTGGATTCTCACCTATCGACTAGTTTAGAAACCTGTTCTCACTTCAGTCTCATATCGTGTCTCGATTCTAGTCCCAGATACTCCAGCACTTGGGTCCTAATCATCATAACTTGGGTCTCTTGTGACACCATAATACACAAAACTTTTCAACACTTATTAAATCTGTTTTGGAAACTGTTGAAAGAAGTAAACTAAGAAATAAACCGGTCTGAAAACTGAAGATTGGGGATTTTGGTCAATCTGCTGTAATTCTACACATCTGTAAAACCCAAAGACCTCTCAATTTTATTGACTGGTCTCTAATGTGTAGAAATAATTCTGCTTTACGGATGTCATTGCCATTATACAATCCTAATTTTCTTCAGATTTATAATGCATCAACACCTATGTTTAAATGGATAATTGCTTAGTCCTAGATTCTCTCTAAGTCAATGGGATTGATGGCTTCTTCTGTGCATTTGCTAAGAAATGTTTTGGTTATGTAAGCTTTCACAGTTTAATTGCCATTGGCTTTTACTTTTTGGGCTGGAGGTGTAAGTACTAGGTGTTTTAAGGTCAGCCTTGTACAGGCATTACAATATTTCTCCTGTTATTTTATGCATGGTATATAATATGTGAAAAATAACATGGTTTGACAATACAGCACATTGCAATCCATAAACTGAGCAACATTGTGATAATGAAAGTGCCCAATTGGACCCTGGATGGCATTGGTTTGCCATTTTCATAGGAACAGTTCTTGATGTTGACCATGAGATAAATGTTAAGAAATCTTAAGTACTAAGATGAAATATTTTGACTTGGATCTCAGGATGACTAGAAAGTTGGCATTGCTGTTTTTCAAAATTAGCTCATAGCTATTACATCACTTTCATAAAACAATAAGTGATTTATCAACTGACTGAAATGTTAAATAGTGGAAATTTCCATTTGTTACTATTAATATATATCCTGCTGTTCTGATTTTCTTATACTTCATTTAACAATTGTTTAATGGTGGTGTTTAAGAGAGGAGAACTTAAAGCAATTACTGGTCCAAGGTGCTTGAGATAGAATATCTGTTAATAGAACTAAGTAAACTCTCTACTGTGAGCTTGGTAATCCAGTAGCTGGGCAGACAGAACTGTAGTGTGACCTTTAGTACTGGTAATGATTGACTAGACAACCCAAAGAAATTAGAAAAGCAAATTTGTTTCAAGGTGGCTGGATTTCTTTCTGTTCAGCTCCAGGTGGCCTTTGTGCATAACAGATAGAGTTGTCCAGACCCGAATTACAGTATGGGACCTATTAATGCTCTGTATGTTGAGGTAGTTGAGCTGCAGAAGCATTCTTGCTGTGGCCCTCAAATTTTGGCACTGCCAATCTTCACTTATGTTCTCCCAAAGTGGAAAGATTACAACTAGATCAGGCAAGGTAGAAACCTGTACAGAATCCTCTATAATGTGATTTTGGGATGTATTTATATAACCAGCCTTTTCTTGAAAAGTGATATTGCTTTAGAATAAGATATTAAATTTGTATTAATCCAGGTGTAAGACAGATTCTCAGTCTGGAGCAAAGCAGGAAGTCTCAATGAGTCCATGATTTGGTAAATTCTTAATTTAAAATCTTACAAATTGCAGCATGGAAGGCCATCTCATGTCAGTGAGCTCTCTGTAAAAAAAAATCCAGTTATCCCCCACGCAGAAATTTTATTCTTTTAAGTAATTATCCAATCTCCTTTTGAATACCACTACTGAATCTGTTCCCACCACTCTGTTGGTAGTTCATCGTTGTTTAAAAATTTCCTTGCTTTCGTTAGGCTACTTTTGCCAATCACCTTTATTCTTTGCCCTTTGCTCTTAGTCTATCTGCCAATTGTCCACATTTCTCCTTATCTAATCTGTCTCAAAACTCCTCTGTTCCAAGCAGAATAATGCTAGCTTCCCCACCCATTCATACGACTAAGATCTCTCAATATTAGAACCATTTTGTAAAATCTCTCTAGCGCACTATCTTGAAGGTTCTCATACTTTTCCTAATGAATGATGCCCACTAGACACAATACTCCAAAGTGTGACTAAATCCCTTGTTAGATTTAATCATAACTTTCTTTATCTTATACATTGCGTTTAAAGTAAAACAGCTTTTTACGTGAAACAATATAGATTGATGAAATTGCATGAAATGATGTAGACTTGAATAAAAGGTACAGGAAGAAAATGTAACACTTTTTCTTTCTGGACTTTTTATTCAAATTTACATCGTTTCATCTCCACACTATCTGCCCATTTGACCAACTTTTTGAAGTATACTTCTATCCTCCTTATACTTCACTGTGCTTCCCAACTATGAATTACTTGAGAATTTAAAATGAGAGCCTTGACACACGAGTCCATCTCATTAAAATACACTGTATGTTAAGGAAAGTAGTGATCCTTGTAAAAAAAAGTAATAAAACAACCAAAAAAAAACCTATTTCTCTAATACTCATCACTAAGCCCATTTTCCACTCCTTTACTGTGTCTTTTATTCCATTGGCTTCAATTCGTCCATAAGCCTATATTGCTTTACTTTATTTAAAGTCTGTTAAGAGTCCATATACATTATATTTCCCTTTTACAATTTATTAAGGTTTATTATTATTTCACTTAGAATTAGTCTATCACTAATAAAGTGCAATCTGCCTTCACCAAATCGCTCATCAATTAACATTTTTTGGATGACAGCCAACTCTGACCCTGATCATCATTTTTGAAAATTCCTACTCCAACTGGCATGTAGTTGTTGATCCCTGTACCCTTGTTTTTGCTCAAGGATTAAACATTCACAGTTCTTCAGTCATTGGCAACACCCTGCAGATGCTTTTTGCATCTTTCAGCAGTCCTGACTGATTCAGAACTAGATGTTTTAAGCACATATGCCCTTTATCAGATTTTAGCACAGCAGCTATTTCAATAAAATCTTCCTTAACAGACCCCAGCACCTCCATCCTTTTTGGTGAAAACAAATGTACTCATTTATAATGTTCGCCATTTCTTTTGCCTGCATGAGATCATCTTGTTTTTGATCTCTAATTGGTTCCACTGTCTATTGCTACTATCATTTACAGTTTAAGTGCCAATAGAACTTCTCATTTTTTTTCCAGTCCTGGTGAAGGGTCTAGGCTCAAAGTTTTTCCATAGTTGCTGAGTTCCTCCATCATGTTGTGTGTGTGTGTTGCTTGTATTTCCAGCAGCTGTAGATTTGCCCATCCAGATGATTTTTGGATTCCATTTTATGTTCATTGTCAATCTTTTCCTAATTTCATTCTTCATTATGATAGTAATAGGGGAAGGTTCAGTTGCAGTGTTCAGAGGGAATAAGATGAAAGGAAAAATCTGCATTGTGGGGGAATGGGAATAGTTGGATTGTTCTTGAGTTGAGCCAGCACTGACATGATGGGCAAAATGGTCTTCCGTGCTATCGTCTTTCTGTAATTCTGGGTGACCAATCAATCAGACCATGGATTCAGGGTGAGACTGACTGTTTTGATCTCAATTTAGAACCTGTTTCACAGCTACATTAATACAACTAATTTTACTTTCACTCTGTACTTTTCTCATCACCCTGATTTTCATTTGTATAATCTTTCTGAAATGTCCATCCCTCAAGCTATTCAGGAACCTTTTACTTAATAACTATACTTTTCTCCTCTCTGGGTCAGTTTCTGAACTATTTTCCTATAACTGCCGGCTTGTATGTTTTTCTTAATGATTCAACTGAAATTCTGTTTTCCAACTTATTAATTAAATTTACCAAGGCCAGATCTTTTCTCATCCTTTCAAATTTATCTACCTTGTAACTGACTACTTTTACTATTTGCCAGAGTTATTTCAAATCTTTGTCACACTAAATTGATTGGCCTTATTTCTAGCCATGACAGTTGCGCCAAGGTAACAACCTCTCCCTCAATGTCCAAAAAGCAAAGGAGCTGATTGTGGCTTCCAGGAGGAATGGAGACAGGCTCAGTCTGATCAACATCAATGGGTCTGCAGCTGAGAGGGGGAGTAATTTTAAGTTCCTCAGTATATACATCACTGAAGATCTCACCTGGACTGTGAGCACCAGCTGTGGAGCCAAAAAAGCACAATAGCATCTCTTTTACCTTAGGCAATGGAAGAAGTGCAGCGTGAGACCCCAAATCCTCAAGACCTTCTACAAGGGTGCCATTGAGAGCATCCTGACTGGCCATTTACCACCTAGTACGGGCACTGCACCAACCTGGGTACTGCAGAGAGTGGTATGGACAGCCTAGCACATCTGTGGATGTGAACTTCCCTCTACTGTGGACATTTACAGTAGCAGGTGTGAAAAGAGGGCCTGGAAGATCATCGGGGACACCAGTCACCCCAACCATAAACTGTTCCAGCTGCTTCCACCTGGTAAATAGTCCTGCAGCATTAGAGTGGGATAGCTTCTTTCTGCAAGCCATTAGACTTTTAAAATTCACATGACTGTACATTGAGATGGAGTCATAATGCAAAGATTTTCACTCCTTCACATTGTGGGACAAATGTAAGATTTAAATAAATTCAGATTCAAATAAACTCAAATTCAATTCACTAAATATTGCTCACTGATACTTGCTGCACTTTGCTTCCTGCTTTCCCCAAACCAAGCACACCAGTGTTCCTTCTCTGCATAATGGTAATCAAGGATCTCCAAGGGTAGCAAGGTAGTGCAGTGGTTAGCGTACTGCTTTACAGTGTCAGTGATTGGGGTCAATTACCACCACTGTCTACAAGGAGATTGAACCTTCTCCCTGTCACCACACTGGTTTCCTCCAGATGGTCTGGCTTCCTCTTACATTCTAAAAATGTATGGGTTTGGGTTAGTAAGGTGCGGGCATACTATGTTGGTGCCAAAAGCACAGTTGCGGTTGCCCCCCAACCCCAACACATCCTCTGTACATTTTGGTCTTCGTTGCTAATGACACATTTCACTGTAATTTTCAATATACATGACAAATAAAGCTAATTATGTTATCTTTATCTACATATAACAAGTTTAAAATTTCCACTTCCTCTTTTTCCTTGTGTTTTAATATCCTTATCTTCATTATTTAAAATGCTTACGGCTTTTGCTTATCACTGTAATGTTGCAACTCTACTTCTTAAAAGTTAACTGCCTTGCAAACATTTCCAGCCATGTAACATCACATCTATTGTTTTTTTTTAAACTCCAAATAGACTGTTACTAACTGCTCCATGACATCTTTTGTCTCAACCACTGTTGTTTTCCTTAACTAAGTTTGTCAGGTACTTACTGCACATGCACTATTCCTCCCAATCCCACACTTTTCTTCCCATTCTTTCCTTACATCCTGGAATGTCTTTAGACGTTCTCTCTCTTGATTTACTCTGATCTGAAGTCTTTCTGTCTCTTGCTCTAGCTTTCCTCCCTTTATAACTCTACATCCTAGAATCCATTGGCTGCCAAATAAATGTAAACATCTTGCCCACCCCACCCAAACCCCAATCCCACACATCCCCACAACACCAGTTAATCAGCCTGTAAGGACATTAGTCTCAACTCTGTTGGCGTATAACCCATTGTGCCTTGCGCAGGTCCCCCAGAAATGCTCACAATTCTCAATGAATCTAAACCCTTCTTGTGCTCCACAGCCACATGAGTAGCTGCACAATCCTGTATTCATAAACCAGTAATTTTATCTTTTGATCCCTTAAACTCTTAGCTCACTCCTTAAAATCTGCCTGCAAGACCTCATCCCTTTCTGTAACAATTGCTGCTCCTAACTTGTACCTCAATTTCTAGTGCAGTCCCTTCACCTCACCAAATCTTGCTTTGATGTTCTTTACCCTGGCTTCAGGACTCTTGTTGACAGATGCAAATATGCCTGCATTCTCCTTAAATACAGGCTTGCCGATGTTTATTGGTGCTTTACATTCTCAAACTTTAGTTTTTGTTTAATGGAGTATTGCATATGCTTATCTCCAAGTGTGTGACTGGCACTTCATGTATGACACTGTGCAAAAGTCATAAGCACATGTAAAAAAAATCTGTAAAGCGAAGATGTTTTCAAAAATAATGAAATTAAAGTTTTCAAAATATTAAAATAACTATAAAGAGCAGGAAGCGGTTAAAATCCTAAATCAAATCAATATTTGGTGTGATCCTTTGCCTTTAAAACTGCATCAATTCTGTTAGGTACACTGTTGTGCAGTTTTATAAGAAAATTAGTTTGTAGGTTGTTCTACCATTTTGGAGAACTTATCATAGTCCTGCAGACTTTACCTGTCCTGTTTGCTTCTGTCTCTCCAGGTAATCCATAAGACCATAAAATAAAGGAGAAGAATTAGGCCATTTGGCCCATCGAGTCTGCTCTGCCATTTCATCATGGTTAATCCATTTCCCTCTCAGCCCCAATCTCCTGCCCTCTCCCCATATCCTTTCACGCCTTGTCTAGTCAAGAACCTGGCAACCTCTGCCTTAAATATACCCAATGATTTGACCTCCACAGCTGCTTGCGGCAACAAATTCCAGATTCACCACTCCCTGCATAAAGAAACTCCTCCTTATCTCTATTCTAAATTGGTGTCCCTCTATGCTGAGGCTGTGTCCTCTGGTCAGTCTCCCCACCATAGGAAACATCCTCTCCACAACTAGAGGCCTTTTGACATTCAGCAGGATTCAGTGAGATCCCCCCCTCATTCTTCTGAATTCCAGTGAGTATAGGCCCAGAGACACTACACGCTTCTCATATTATAAGCCTTTCTATCTCGGAAGCATTTTTCTGAACCTCCTTTGAACTCTCTTCAATGGCAGCACATCTTTTCTTAGATAAGGGGCCAAAAGCTGCTCACAATGCTCTGTGAGGCCTCATCAGTGTTTTATAAAGCCTAACCATTACATCCTTGCTTTTATATTCTAGTCAACGAACTTCACTATCAAGCAGTTTTATAAAATAAATCATTAATTAGTTGTTCCAAGCATCTTGGAGATCAGTTCTCTTGCAGACTTTAACTGCATCACCTGCTCCTGCGTCTCCAAGCAATCCTGATGTTGAGATCAGGGCTCTGCGGAGACCGTACCATCTGTCGCAAAGCTGCTTCTTTCTGCTGAAGTTTATGATATTGGCCATGTGTTTAAGGTCATTGTCCTGTTACAGGATGAATTTGGGATCAGATCAGATGCCTCCCTGATGGTATTGTGTGGTGGCTGAGAATCTGCTTGTTCTTCTCAGCATTGAGGATTCCATTAATTTTGATCAGGTCATAAACTCCATTTGCAGAAATACAGCCCTAAACCTGCAGGGAACCTCCACCATTCTTCACTGTAGAAATTTATCCACGTAGTGGTCTCCAGCTCTTCTTCTGACAAACTGCCTCCGGTTTGAACCAGAACTTTCAAATTTAGACTCAGTCCAGAGCACTTTCTGCCATTGTTCAGCACCCCATTCGTTCTGTTTTTGTGTGAAGGTAAGTTTCTTGGCTTTGTTTCCACTTTGGAAGAATGGCTTTTTGGCAGCAACTCCATGAGGACCACTTTTGAAAAGACTTTTCTGAAAGGTAAAGAGGTGTGCTTGACAAGTGGGACTTCCTGGTGGCCAAACACTTTAATTCTTTAAGGGAATGAAGGGTTATGGGGAAAAGGTAGGTAGGTGGAGATGAGTCCATGGCCAGATCAGCCATGATTTTATTGAATGGCAGAGCAAGCTCGACAGGCCAGATGGCCTACTCCTGCTCCTATTTCCCATGTTCTTATGTTCCAATTTCCATTCGCATTCTGACGGTATCTAATCATGGCCTCCCTTTGTGCCAAGATGAGGCCACGCTCAGGGTGAATGATCAACACCTTATATTCACACCATCTGGGTGCCCTCCAAACTGATGGTATGAATATTGATTTCTTCTTCCAGTGAAGGAAATTCCACCCCACCGTTCCCCACTCTGACTTTTTACTTTTTCTCACTTGCCGATTACTTCCCCCAGGTCCCTTCCTCCTTCCCTTTCTCCTATTGTCCACTCTCCTCTCCTATCAGATTTTTTTTTCTCCAGCCCTTGACCTTTCCCACCCAAGTGGCTTCATCTATCACCTTCTAGCAAGTCTCTTTCCTCTCCCCCCACCAACCATTTAATTCAGGTATTTATCTCCTTCCATCTTAGTCCTGAAGAAGGGTCTCAACCTGAAGCATTAACTGTTGACTCATTACAATAGATGCTGCCTGACCTGCTGAGTTCTTCCAGCATTTTGTGTGTGTTACTCTGGAATTACAGCATCTACACATTTTCTCATGTTCGTACTTGATTTCCAGTGGGTTCTGTGATCATTCCTCTGTCCCCTCAAATTAATCCAATATGTTAACAACAATTTCAACCCCCGCAACTATAAGGATATTGTCCCATTTCAAACAGTAAAGCTGAAACAGGAGACAACCTTACTGCACCACAACACAGTCTTAAAGACTGTGCTTGTAAAATTTGAAGATAAAGCTGATCCATAAGCCACACAGCCATAATCAAGTACAGAGCTAATTAAACAAATATAAATGGTCAACAAAATTTTTGTGTAGCACCCCAAGAATACCTACATAGACCCCTAAGGATATAGAACATAGAATAGTACAGCACATTACAGGCCCTTCGGTCCACAATGTTGTGCCGACCCTCAAACCCTGCCTCCCTTATAACCCCCCCACCTTAAATTCCTCCATATACCTGTCTAGTAGTCTCTTAAATTTCACTAGTGTATCTGCCTCCACCACTGACTCAGGCAGTGCATTCCCCGCACCAACCACTCGCTGAGTGAAAAATCTTCCTCTAATATCCCCCTTGAACTTCCCTCCCCTTACGTTAAAGCCATGTCCTCTTGTACTGAGCAGTGGTGCCCTGGGGAAGAGGCGCTGGCTGTCTACTCTGTCTATTCCTCTTAATATCTTGTATACCTTTATCTTGTCTCCTATCATCCTCCTCCTCTCCAAAGAGCAAAGCCCTAGCTCACTTAATCTCTGATCATAATCCATACTCTCTAAACCAGGCAGCATCCTGGTAAATCTCCTCTGTACCCTTTCCAATGCTTCCACATCCTTCCTATAGTGAGGCGACCAGAACTGGACACAGTACTCCAAGTGTGGCCTAACTAGAGTTTTATAGAGCTGCATCATTACATCGCATCTCTTAAACTCTATCCCTCGACTTATGAAAGCTAACACCCCATAAGCTTTCTTAACTACCCTATCTACCTGTGAGGCAACTTTCAGGGATCTGTGGACATGTACCCCCAGATCCCTCTGCTCCTCCACACTACCAAGTATCCTACCATTTACTTTGTACTCTGCCTTGGAGTTTGTCCTTCCAAAGTGTACCACCTCACACTTCTCTGGGTCGAACTCCATCTGCCACTTCTGCATCCTATCAATGTCTCTCTGCAATCTTTGACAATCCTCTACACTATCTACAACACCATCAACCTTTGTGTTGTCTGCAAACTTGCCAACTCACCCTTCTACCCCCTCATCCAGGTTGTTAATAAAAAATCACAAAAAGTAGAGGTCCCAGAACAGATCCTTGTGGGACACCACTAGTCACAACCCTCCAATCTGAATGTACTCCCTCCACCACGACCCTCTGCCTTCTGCAGGCAAGCCAATTCTGAATCCACAATTCTGAACTTCCCTGGATCCCATGCCTTCTGACTTTCTAAATAAGCCTACTGTGTGGAACCTTGTCAAATGCCTTACTAAAATCCATGTAGATCACATCCACTGCACTACCCTCATCTATATGCCTGGTTACCTCCTCAAAGAACTCTATCAGGCTTGCTAGGCACGATCTTCCCTTCACAAAGCCATGCTGACTGTCCTTGATCAGACCATGATTCTCTAAATGCCCATAGATCCTATCTCTAAGAATCTTTTCCAACAGCTTTCCCACCACAGACATGAGACTCACTGGTCTATAATTACCTGGACTATCCCTACTACCTTTTTTTGAACAAGGGGACAACATTTGCCTCCCTCCAGTCCTCCAGTACCATTCCCGTGGACAATGAGGACATAAGGATCCTAACCAGAGGTTCAGCAATCTCTTCCCTTGCCTCATGGAGCAGCCTGGGGAATATTCCGTCAGGCCCCGTGGACTTATCCGTCCTAATGTATTTTAACAACTCCAACACCTCCTCACCCTTAATATCAACATGCTCCAGAACATCAACCTCACTCATATTCTCCTCTCCGTCATCAAGTTCCCTCTCAGTGGTGAATACCGAAGAGAAGTATTCATTGAGGACCTCGCTCACTTCCACAGCCTCCAGACACATCTTCCCACTTTTATCTCTATTTGGTCCTACCTTCACTCCTGTCATCCTTTTGTTCTTCACATAATTGAAGAATGCCTTGGGGTTTTCCTTTATCCTACTCACCAAGGCCTTCTCATGCCGTCTTCTTGCTCTTCTCAGCCCCTTCTTAAGCTCCTTTCTTGCTACCCTATATTCCTCAATAGACCCATCTGATCCTTGCTTCCTAAACCTCATGTATGCTGCCTTCTTCCACCTGACTGGATTTTCCACTTCACTTGTCACCCATGGTTCCTTCAGCCTACCATTCGTTATCTTCCTCACCGGGACAAATTTATCCCTAACATCCTGCAAGAGATCCTTAAACATCGACCACATATCCATAGTACATTTCCCTGCAAAAACATCATCCCAATTCACACCTGCAAGTTCTAGCCTTATAGCCTCATAATTTGCCCTTCCCCAATTAAAAATTTTCCTGTCCTCTATATTTAATGCCCCTTTACATTTGTCAATTATTTTACTGATATGGTGCTTCCATGTCAGTTTATTATCTAGCCCCATGCCAAGAAATCTTACCGTTGACATTTCTTTAAAAGTTTGACTATATAATTTCAAATTAAGTGCAAGTCTATTGATTCTCCTTGTAAAGCATTTAACTTGTATTTTAGCTACAGAAAGCAGTTAATCAGTTTAGTTCATTCAACTCATTATATCATTGATCATTAGCACCTGTTTGTTGTCTTTGTTTAATCATTCACTGGCTATATATCTACAAAATAATCAAGTTTTTATTTGAAATGTGGTCCATTACTTAATGTTACATTCTTTAATGAAATACAAGAATCTCTCTGTAGTATTTCACGTTTGGAAAATGAATGTTTAGAAATCTAAAATTTGTTCATTTCTACTGGCATACTAATGCAGAAGACAAAACAAATAACCAACTAAAATTTAGATAAACAATCTTGGGTGCCTAATACACAGTACTGTAATAGAATTTAATAGCACCTGTGATGTTTTTTTTGTAGCTGAAAACTAGTGAGAAAAAGATCCCTTTCTTTACAATTTAATAGCAGCTTCCTAATTCAAATAAATGTAATAAACAATCAATGCAGGTTAAGGAGTGAAGGGAATAAAGAATGAATATATGGGGTGTGAGTTAAGGAATAATCAGCACAGATTTGGGTGGGTTCATCCCAACTTCAGGGAGAGTGAATGATGAAAGGCATCTTTCACTATTGGCCAACATGTAGAGTCAGTAATGAGGCAATGACCACTGCCCTAAAACTAAGATCGGTAGAATCTTTGCAACTGCCCAAACTCTACCCTGAGAGTAAAATAGCCTTTCCAAAGCAAACATGGCTCCATAGTGGCTAATCTGGAATCACAGAGTTGTACAGCACAGAAACAGGCCCTTGGGCCCATCATATCCAACTTCCCTGTCTGCTGGTAGGTCCTTTTATATGATCCCATTTCCCACATTGGTTCCCTGGCTATGCCTTGCCTGTACAAATGCCATCAGAACGTTTCTTAAATATATCTGAACACCGTCATCTCAGTCAGCAAGATACAGATATCAATCACTTTCTGTTAACATGCAAAAAAAAATCTTTCTGCTCAAATCCTTTTTAAATATTCAACTTAAACCTGTGGCCCCTTGATTTTGATACCACTACCATGGGAAAAGAAATAACAATCACCACCTATGCCTCTTATAATTGTGTATATCTCCATCATGTCACCCCCTCAGCCTCCTTCATCTGAAGGAAAACAAGACCAGCCTATCCATTCCCCATTATTGAAATTTTTCAATCCACTTAAAATAGCACCAATAAATTCTGTTGATGCTATTTGAAGCTCCAATGGGAATCTTCAAATCTGTCCAGTTAGGACTACTACAGCGAAAATCCAGTCACAGCCATGGGTGCTTCAGTAAGCAGCTTAAGATGTTTAAAAATACCTATTGATATCTCAATACTTTTTCACTTTTTTGTTCTTTTTGTCCTACACATTTGGTTTAATTTTATACATACTTCTTAGAGTAACTTATAGTTTAAAAATTTGCATTGCGATATATCACTGTGGCAAACCACAAATTTCCTGGCATATGCCTGTGATATTTAAACCTTATTCTGATTCGAAACATCTTGGTGAATCTCCTCTGCACAAACTGTTCTCCTGCTGAGAGGTTAGTCAAAGGCTGGGAGCACTATGACCTGAGGCAGTGCCCAGAAAGGGTGCAGACAGAGGTGTGGTCGGCAGGGCAGATCTGGGAAACACGCATTTAGAGGGAGCTTTGAAGACAGGTCAGCGGGGATGGCTCACTGTAGGCAGGATGAGTGGCAGCTTGTTGTTTCTTGCATGTCCTGGTTTGATAAGTAAGTTAACTTTACTCATTGGTCAAATTTAGATATGAAAAACTTTTACAACAGAACAAATATCAAAGCATCGTGCAATACTGAAAATTTAAATACACTATTTTCTATATATTTAATGATTTAATATCTATATTGATAACAACTCTGTCCCTGCCATCACATTTCTGAAAGGACATTGAACTCAGGAACACCACTTCAATACTTTTTACTTTGGTTCTTGCACTGCTTATTTAATTTTATTATCTAATATGCTTGCTGTAATTTAATTTTTAAAATCTATATAATGTATCGGACTGTACTGCTGCCGCAAAGTTAACATATTTCACGACATATGCCGATGATGTTAAACCTGATTCTGAGCAATTGCACCAATTGATCAGAAAGGGACAGGAAAACTAGTCCCATCAGATTGAAAAGGAATTGTGAATAATTAACGTGAGGATAATTAAGGCACAACCAGGAATTGTATTTCTAAATCTTAGCCGGACTTTCTCATGTTTTGATAATTCATCCCTTATAAATTAATTGTTTAAAGTTTAGCTGGCGCTAAAGTAAACGTTAATACTTCTTCCAGCAAGTCACCGCATTGTCGCTACTTTGGTCTGATTCGCCTTAATATACTTGCAAACAGATCAGAAATGTGAATTCGGCTTGCTGGCGGGGTACTTGCCACGCCGCGCTCATCCGAGGGTCAAGCAAACGGACAGTAACCGAGATAGGAGAGAGGCGCAGCCGTCGGTGTATTGATCTCAACGGAGTCTCCACTCGTCTGGTAATTGCAGACGAAACTTTGGTGCAAAATCTGCCGGAGTTTCGAATACAATCGATGTTTGGAAAATAGTGCGGGGAATTCCACTAGCCGGCTTTTTAAAGTAATAAATTCAGAATCATAGTTTTATCTTATTTTGCTCTTTGCCTTTCAATTACATCTGTATATTGCTTGTTAGCAAACCTGCTGACGTTTTAATATGTCGAGATTCGTTAAGAGGATTTGGGCTTTTCAACATGTCGGCGCTCACGGTGGGGAAAGAGCGAGTCAGTATTCTGGTTGTAAGGTAACTAAAATGTCAAAAGTAGCCAAATTCTGAGGTGAGTAGTCGAGGAATAGTACTGCTTCCCTCTCCGTCAATTAGAAAATCCAGGAAGTCAAGAACACGATTTACAATCCTTGTTTCAATTACGACAGCAATGCCATGCGTGTAAAGCTTTATAGCGCCAGCGATTAGCGTTCAGTTCCCTCCGCTGTCGGTAAAGAGTTTGTACCTTCTCCCTTTAACTGTGTGGGTCTCCCCCAGGTGTTCCAACAACCTCCCACATTTCAAAGTCTCACGGGTTAGGGGTACTAAATTGTGGGCGTGCCATATTAGCGCCAGAGGCATGGGGCTCTTGCATTCTGCCCCCATCTCATACTCCAACTATGTTGGTTGTTGACACAAAATGACGCACTTAACTATTTGTTTCATTGTGACAAATAAGGCTAATCTTTTTCTTTATTTAGTCTGAGGCATTCCACATGTACATTTTTCAAGACTAATATGCTTAAGTCTCACATGGACTTGCTGCTGAAAATTACACCCCTTTGATGAAGGTAAATTAGCTTTACTAGCTATGGCTAGAAACATGGACGTTTGGTTAAAAATGGCAGGTATTGATCTTGCATGCAAATTGGGCTGGAATGCAAATGGTATCATGGATTGAATAGAAATGGGAGGTGTGCTGCAGTGAAAGGAGCCCACACACTCCTAGATAAGTGTTTTAATGCTTGCAATTCTGTCCTAATAAATTAAGTTTTGTTGCTCTAAGTAGATATTTGGAGATTGTGTCTTTCTTTTTGCCTTACGGAGCTGAATCTGTGAACCTTTTGTAATGTAACATTTTGGCATTGTCAGCAGGATTTGAACCTCTTTATAAAATTATGATGGGTATAGACAGAGTGAATGGCTAGTATCTTTTTCCCAGGGCTGAAAATCTAATATTAGAAGGCATGCATTTAATGTAAAAGATTTTTTTTCCCAAAAAGTGGTGGGTGCCTGGTATGGAAGCCAGCAAAGGCATGTAAGGAGGGCAGTGTTATGATGGTCACAGAGGATATCAATATCAAGTTAGTTTGGGAAAATCAGGTTGATACTGATCCCAAATGTAGGAATTTGTGGAATGCCTACATGATATTTTTTTTAGAGCAGAGTATGGTTGAGCCCACTAGGAAAAGTCAGTTCTGGATTTGGTGTGGTACAATGAATCAGATTTGATTAGGGACCTTGAAATAAAGGAACCCTTTAGGAGACAGTGATCCATAATATGATAAAATTCACCCTGCAACTTGAGAAGAAGCTAAAATCTGATGCATCAGTACACAATTGAATAAAGATATAAGAGATGAGTGTGCCAAATTTGATATGAAGTGGTCACTAGCAGGGATGAAGATAGAGCAGTAATGGCTTCAGTTTCGGGGAGTAAGTTGGAAGACACAGGAGCAGTTCACCCCAAAGAAGGAGAAAAATTTGGAAGGGAAGATAAAGCAACTATGGCTAAAAAGGGAAGTCAAAGACTGCTTAAAAGCAATGGAGAGACATGCAATATAGCAAAAATTATTGGGAAACTAGAGTGGGAAGCTTTTAAAACCAACAGAAGGCAATAAGGTGAAAAAAGATGAAGTATGAAGGTAAGCTAGCCAATGATATAAAAGAAGATACCAACAGATTTTTCAGGTATACAGAGGTAGGAGTGGACATTGGACCACTGAAGAGGTAGTAATGAGAAATTTAAAAAAAAATACCAGGCAAACTGAATATGCATGATACACCAGTCTTCACTGTGGAAGACACCAGCAACATGCCAAAACTTTGAGAGAGTCAGGGAGGCATAAGTGAATGTAGTTGATATTACTAAGGAGAAGATGCTTGCAAGGTGAAATGTCTGGAGGTAAATAAGTCACCTGAACCAAATGGACTACACCCCAGGGTTTGGAAAGAGGAAGCTGAAGAGGTTATGCAGGCATTAGTAGTGACCTTTCAAGAATGACTAGATTCTAAAATGTTCCTGGAGGACTGGAAAATTGCAAAGATCACTCAACTCTTTAAGAAGGAAGGGAGGCAAAAGACAGGAAATTCTAGGCCAGTTAGCCTGACTTCATGGGTTGGTAAGATGTTGGAGTCCATTATTAAGGACGAGTTTCAGGATGCATGAAGACACATGATGAAGTAATCAAAGTCAGCATGATTTCTTTAAGAGGAAATCTTTCCTGACTATTCTGTAAGAATTCTGTGAGGAAACAGCAGGCAGGATAGACAAAGGAGTTCAGTGGATATTGCTTACCTGGATTTTCAGAAAGGAAATTTTTGTCAAATGCCTAGTTTAATATAGCAGAAAGTATGGAAAAGTATGGAAAGTTAAAATAGAAATAAGAAAAACTGAGGTCATAAAGAAATATTGATGAAATCAAAGAAAATCTAAAAGTACTTTATAAAAATATATGATGAGCATGAGAATAACGGTGGTTAAAGTAAAGCTTATTGCAAGCCAAATAGAAGTTATTCTGCGAGCTGGAAAATATAGATGAAGTTCTTGCACATAAATCAAATCAGAAAAATCAATGTGCCCAGATAAAATCTCTCCCAGACGGTTTATAAAAACAAAGAAGGGAATTTCAAATATTCTGACTATCATTTTTCATTCCTCCCTCGCTTGAACTGTGGAACCAGAGCATTGGAGGATTACTAATGTACTACTGTTTTAGAAAGTGAGTAAGAGATATCCTAATTGGTCTAATTAATTGGTTTAAATTTGGTAGGCAAATCATTGTAATTGACTTTAAAGATCAGTTAGTATGGGTTCACTAATATTGAGGTTAATGACTGAATTTTTGAGGAAGTAATATGGATGGACAATAAAAGCTATTATCCACAGAAGTGCTGAAAGAGGAGAATTGTTCCTTCAACAGTTATAGGAAGTTAAATGGCTTCCTTTATTGTGTAAAATCATAGAAAAATTGATTTTGCAAAGTGGAGGAATGGATTAGTAAGTTTGCAGAATACACAAAGGTTGGAGGTCTTGTGGATAGTGTAGAAGGCTGTTGTAGGTTACAGCAGAATGAAGACAGGATGTAGAATTGGGCAAGGAAGTGGCAGATGGAGTTCAGTCTGGAAAACTGTGGTGAAGTGATACACTAGAAGATCAAACTTGAAGGCAGAGTATGTTTAATGGCAGGATTCTTAGTAGAGTGGAGGAACAGAGGGATCTTGGGGTTTAAGTTTATAGACCCTTCAAAATTGCTACATATGTTGATGGGGTGGTTTAGAACACATATGGTATGGTAGCTTTCATTAGTCAGCGGACTGAGTTCAGTTCTGTATGCCTCATTGTAGGAAGGAAGGATGTAGAAGCCTCAGAGAGGGTGCAGAGATTTGTCAGAATGTTGCCTGAATTAGAGAATATGTCTTACAAGGGAAGTGATGAGGGTTCTTCTATTTGGAGCAAAGAAACACGAGAGGTGGCTGGACTGGGTACTAAATTATGACAGGTGTTCCTAAGTTGCACACTGAATGTTACTACTTCTTGTGAAGTAGCACAGAGGTAGATACTAAATAAGATTGAAGTCTTGGAATAGGACTTAAAGCACCAACTTCCTGATACAGAGGCAACCATAGTATCAATGTGCCAGGCTGACCCATTGATTATAGAATGAATAATTATGGCATATTGCTTGATTATTAAAAAAAACTCAAGTCAATTTTAATAACTAAAAGATAATAGCATAGGCAAATATAATGGGAAACCTAGAATATTAATAGTTGATCAAAATGTCATTCATTTACCACCTTTTCAGAATACTTAGTTCTGAACACATTTTTAAAGAGCAATGCACACTATAGAACATAACCACAGGAAAGCAAAGTGCATTTGTTTAATCCTTTGACAACGTTGGGATATCCTGAAGTGTTTTCCTGCCAATTAAGTATTTCTGAAAAATAGCAACAAAAGCATGCACCTTTAAATCCCGCAAAGTAATATTGATTTTGTTTCTATAACGTAGTAATTTTTTAATGTCTTGGACTGTACTGCTGTCGAAAACTAACAGAATTTCATGACATATGTCAACAATAATAAGCAGAGATTCTGATTCTGAACTCTATTGTATATATTGTACCCCCCTAGAGGAAGCAATCTCTTTGGATAAAGAATGCTTTTAGCAGTGTGGAGCTCCCTCTGTAGTGCTTTGGTGTGGCAACCTATGAATCAAACTGAAACTTAACACTCTGGTTTGGAGGGTCATGTTATTTCCAATGGATTAAGAGTGCTGGTGCAAGTGTCATTCCAATGTAATCATCATTGCCTTTCTTTATTTTTTTATTGATTTTAATGCATTTTCTACAACACTACAAATTTAAAAGAAAAACCCAAACCAAAATAAAAAATAATACAGTGCAAAATAAACATACAATAATAATATGATACAAAAAAAGATAATTGAGAAAGCACCCAAATTGAGGTCATGTAAAATTAGTATCCTCCCCAAGCCCCACAACAAAAAAAAACTCCAGCCAACCCACAACACAATATAGAGAATATAAATCAGACATTCAAACCCCCAAAACTGTAAATACACTTAGCAACAGAAGATAATAATGCCTACTACCAAAAAAAAGAAGAGCTGAAAGTAAGGGACTGAAAAAAAAACCTTAATTAAGAGGAAAGTTAGGAAAGTACTCAATAAAAGGTCCCCAGACCTTATGAAACTTTATATCCAAACTAAGAATTGAATAATGAGCTTTTTCAAGGTCTAAACAGGACATAATATCGTTAAGCCATTGAGCATGCATGGGTGAGGCAACATCTCTCCATCTAAGGAGGATTAGACGTCTAGCCAGGAGAGAAGCAAAAGATAATATTCGACACTTAGTCGAACTCAAATGTATATCTGTCTCACCCAAAAAAACAAACAGAGCTATTAAAGAGTTAGGTTCTAAGTGGTGATTCAGAATACAAGATAAAGTTATAAAAACATCTTTCCAAAATTTTGCTAAACTAGGACAGGACCAGTACATATGAATAAGAGAAGCCTCGCCCCTTTTTTATTTATCACAAAGAGAACTAATATTAGGGTAAAATTGAGATAATTTAGATTTGGACATTTGAGCTCTATGAACAATCTTAAACTGTAAAAGGCAATGGTGAGCACAAAGAGAGGTTGAATTAACCGATTTGAGAATCAAGTCCCAAATCTCATCAGATAAAGAGATATTTAAATCATGCTCCCAAGCCATTCTAATTTTATTCACAGGGGCACGCCGTAGGAATGCTAATTTATCATGAATAAATGATATTAAACCTTTACCCAGTGGATTAATAGAAAGAAATAAATCCATAACATTTTTCTCGGGCATTTCAGGGAAGTTCGGAATTAAAGGATTGATAAAGTGTCTAATTTGGAGATATCTAAAAAATGGGCATTAGGCAGATTGAACTTAGCAGAGAGCTGTTGAAAGGATGCGAAGATATTATCGATAAAAAGATCTTCAAAATGTCTAATGCCCTTCCTATACCAATCATAGAATGTTGAGTCATACATAGTAGGTAAAAAAAAGATGATTATGTAAGATAGGACTAGAAAGGGAAAAAACAAAACATTTCCTCAACTGGGCCCATATTCGCAAAGTGTGTCTGACAAGAGGATTAGCAATTAGTCTAGACAAGCTACTAGGGAGTGCAGAGCCAAGAAGTGCAGAAATAGATAAATCTTTAGTGGAATTCAACTCAATTGCCACACAATTAGGGCATTCAGGTTGGCTATGAAAAAAAGACCAAAAGGTAGTGCAACGTTTGTTAGCTGCCCAGTAATATAAACAAAAGTTAGGTAAGGCCATGCCAGCCTCTTTTTTAGATTTTTGAAGATAAACTTTATTAATTCTAGAACACTTATTCTTCCATAGATATGACAAAATAATAGTCTAAAGAATCAAAAAAGGTTTTAGGAATAAAAATTGGGATAGATTGAAATAAATATAAAAATTTAGGGAGAACATATATTTTAACAACATTAATACATAGATAGAGGTGACCATTGTGACAGACTCTGTTTTGTAGTGTATAAAAGATTGGCAAAATTTTCACGAAAAAGATCTTTAAACTTCCTTGTAACTGTAATCCCAAGGTAAGTAAATTGATTATGAACTACTTTAAAGGGGAGGTCACGAAATGCTAATACTTGTGCTTCTTTATTAACTGGGAAAAGTTCACTCTTATGTAAATTAAGTTTATAGCCAGAAAACTGGCTAAATTGATCAAGAAGTGAAAACATTGGAGGTAAGGATGTAGACGGATTTGAAAGAAAAAGTAATAGATCATCAGCATAAAGAGAAACTTTATGCTCAACTCCCCCCCTCCCCCAGATCCCAGTCAGTTCAGGACAGCTTCGGAATGCTATCGCCAGAGGTTCTATAGCCAAATCAAAGAGAAAAGGACTTAAATGGCATCCTTGATGGGTGCCACGTTTGAGGTTAAATAACTGGGATTGCTGAAAATTAGTCAAAACAGAGGTGGTAGGACACAAATACAGCAATTTGATCCAAGAGATAAAACTTTGACCAAAGTCAAATTTTTCTAAAACTGCAGAGGTAGTTCCACTCTATACGATCTAATGCTTTCTCTGCATCGAGAGAAATAACGCATTCAGGAATCCCAGTTGAAGGTGAATATAAAATGTTAAATAAACGTTGTATGTTAAAAAAAGGAAGACGGTTTTTAATAAAACCAGTTTGATTATCAGAAATAATAGAGGGAATAACAGTTTCTAATCTATGAGCCAAAACTTTGGCCAAGATTTTAACATCAACATTAAGCAAAGAAATCGACCTGTACGAGGAGCACTCTGTTGGGTCTTTACCCTTTTTTAATAAAGGAATAATAAATGCCTCATTAAAAGAGGGTGGCAATTTACCATAATTAAACGGGTCAGATAGTACTGAGAGTAACTGAGGAGAAAGGAGCCTTTCTTTATCCTTAAATATCCGGAATAAAAAGGTGACCGTGTGTGTGCTGAAAACGAAGACCCGACAATCTCCACCTGATAAAAGTACCATTCATTTTTGAACTTCTGTAATTCTGAATGTCTGTGAAACTTTGCCTGTGTGGTTTGTTCGTGTAAACCTCTGACAAAGTAACGTTAGCTTCAAAGACGTGTTAGCTTTTAACCCTACCAGGATACAATTTACTCTGTTTCAGGCTTTTCTAAACCACTGTTGCTTTAAGGCATTGTAAATGTCAGCGTGCTGGAGGAGTTTGTTTTGTTTTACGTATCGAAATGCAAACATTGTGAGCTCAGCGTGAGCCGATTAAAAACGAGTGGAAGTGAGGTGATGCACCATCAATAACTCCCGGAGACGTGAGGCGAGATATAGGCTTTTATTGGCTGGAAGAAAGAAGAAGCAGCAGCAAGTGACCACCAGACTGTATCCTGGAGACTGAGACCGGAGCGGTGTCCCCAATCGCCTTTATACCAGGGTCCGTGGGAGGAGCCACGGTCAGTGGGAGGAGCCACAGGAGCAGTCAGCAGAGGGGGCGTGTCCAGACAGGTATATGTAGTTCACCACATGAGGCTTCTCATGCTCTCTGATGGAAGAGGGAAACGGGGATCGTAGATCACAGCCAATCTCACAATGTCGTCAGAGCGACAACGCGCTCCTGCTCAGCCTAAAGAGCAGTACCAGCGTGTCAGCACTAACAGAGTAAGTTCAGAACCATTGTTAGCACCACGAAAAGTGCAGGTTGCATTGCCCTCCAGAGAGCAGGTTTCTTCTGTTTATGCTTTATTTCCCCAATACCTGTTGTTCCATTGGAATTCAATAGTAACCAGAATTTAACTGGAACTGGGAAAAAGAGCGATATGGCGTAAAAGCCTTTTGCTGTGTTTTAGTGGTTTGTAGTTTCTAAACCGAATTATGACAACTACCTGAAATTTTCCCGAAGGGAAGAACAATTTTTTTCCAGGAACGCCAAGATCTTAAAGAAAAATACAAATTGTTTTGAAGTATAAATTGAATATTGTGAGTTGTATGTTATTTCAATCTAAAGGGTTAGATGGAAATAACGTGAACTTTTAAAAATAGTTTGGAGTAAATGCTCAGGCAATAAGATCCACGGTATCCGGTTTGGTTTAGTTCTAGCTGATTGTATTGCACTGTTAAGAATTAAGTCTTGTTGCCGGCAGTGCTGCGGGTTTGAGTTACTCTCGATCACGACAGCTTCAAATGGTGTTATGTTCCCGTAGCTTGTCAATATTGTTCGGCTTCGGTACGTAAAGTTGCGCCAGAATGAAACTTAATAATCGGAGCGGATAGCCATTCATTTTCACTGTGAGTTCTGTGGTATTGGGCCGCGTTTTGTGAATTATAAAGCCAGCGTCAACATGGAATTTGCACCATGAGAAGTTTCAGGTTTATAAGGACAACCGGTTTGATGATTTTTTTTCCTCTCGGAAATCGGAGTAGTGTCCGGGATTCTTTATTTCTGTTGTTTCTATGAAACATTTTTAGTTATACTTCTTCACTGAACACTAACGTTTAAATGCAGGAGACAACAGCTTCTCTGAAGCTTTGATCTGGGGGACTTACACACGCACTGTCGTCATTATTAGAGAAAAATCGTTTCAGTTAGGAAATGTTTCATCAGTTCATTTGATGTAAACCCTGAAACTTTTAATCATTTTCTCTGTTTTAATGTCTCTGCCCGTGCGCCCATTCTGCAGAAGCTTTTGTGGTATGGAGCGCAAACTCGAACTATGATTGCCCCTGAATACAGCCTTCTTGGCGTTGTGGTCTAGCTTGGCTTCTCCTGTAAAAGATGTGACCTATGATTCCAATCCTCGTTATCCAAACAGACCCTAGGCTAAACACAACGTAATTTACACTATGTTTCAAATTCTAGTCTATTTACTACTAGATTGGAAGATCCGAAGACAAAAAAAAAGGATTAAAAATAGCCAGCAATGGGTCGGAGGGAGTTAATCACAGGTTCTCCTCGGCGTCCTGCTGTTGTATTCAGATTTGTTCCTGAACAAAGCATATTTGATCATGAATCATGGTCTTTGTCTTTGAAATGCACATGGGCAAGTCATATATAGTCTTCCAATCTATGTGGAAAATTCATCTAAAGATATCAATACATTGTGTTAACAGTTTGATGCACAGAAGCTGAACTTAACCAGCGTGACTTTTAATCGTCAAATTGTTTACTTTTCTCAGTGCCCTCGCTACTTGATAGTTTAATGTCTTAAGGGAAGAAAGGATGAGGCAGGAACATTATATCTGAGTTGAAAGTTAAAGCTGGGTTTGAGCGATCGCTGGCCGATCAGCTATTCCTGATGTTCCTAAAACGGGTGAAGGTTATTGAGTCAGAGTGGGGAGAATACCCGTGGCATTAGGACCTCGCGGCAACTCCAACTTGATGGTGCATAGACGGCTAGCACTGAATGAGTGAGTCCTATGGATTGAGAAAGGCAGATGATTTCCCTTGGTGATGAAGCACAAACCATGGCCATGTATTATTTCATCCGATCCTATGGCCACGCAGGTCATTTACAGTTTGCGTCCGGTTTAAATACTGGGAGAAGTTCTTGGAGTGGGTGGAAGAGGCACAGTTCCCACGGCGCGGTAGAGTATTAGAAACTAGCGTTTACTAATCTAATATTTAAAAAAACAAACCTGCACCCCGGTCATCTACTGTCCCTAATTGGGCGTGATTCCGTGCAAGTTAATTCTAAACGGAATGTCTTGTACATTGCAGCGTTTTTGAATGTAGTTTTATGAGTTGTGGTCACCAACGCTGGGGGCTAACGATGCCTTTCTTTTTTTCCATCAGAAGCAGGTGCCGGGGACAGAGGAAAGCAACACGGGAATTGTTTGTCCATACAAACTCGGATCAGTCGAGCTCCTCCGCCACTTACTAATGATATTCATCCCCTGCGTCTGCGCTTTCATCTGTGTGCTGGTCATCGTTTTGGCATTTCTAGGTGAGATGTTTTTAGTATTTGTCGGTGACTGTGTCGAAGTGTTTGTTGGTGCTTGTGATATTTTGATCTTTCTGAGCCACTTTACCGTAATGTCACTGGCGCAAACCGCTTTCTAAATTAAGTAGCACGTTAGTTAATAAAATGTCAGTTACGACTTTTGGCTATGATGCGCTGGAATATCCGAAGGTCCGCACGCTATGAAACGGTGGTTCAAAAATTAATTAAATAATACTAGGGAATTGAGGGAGTGAACATTCTCTGAAAGTCGATACTGTGGCTCATACTGGGAGAGTCTAAATGAGTTTAGTTACTGATGTCCCACAATGAGGATGTAGCTAGGCAGTAAAAATAGTTGGATAATCGGGATAAATAAAGTTAATTCCTTTATTGAGACCGGACTGGTGTTTGCACGAAATGAGTCCATCAACATAGACCCAAACTGACAAAATAAGACCCTAGGAATCCCCATATTGCATCTCCGCCTTCTGCTGTAATGTATTTCATTACGTACAAGGTATTTCTATTTTCATTGTTTCCGAACTGCTAGGAGCATCGGTAGCATTGACCTGTAGACGTAGTAGGTGACTCCAACATGCACTATAAAATTGCAGCACAATGAACGCAAAAAAATTACTTACACTATTTAATGTAACATTCTGACATGTATAAATATTCTTTTCAAAAATGTTTCCTTTGAGTAGGAAAAATGAGGCATCATCTTAATAGATGTGATAATCCCATTTCCAATCAGCAGAAGGAGACAGAAGTTGTCATTGGATGTCACACAGTTGTTTTTGGAATGTTACCAGTTCCTTATTGAACTCTGCTTTGAGACATGATTTATTGTTTTAGACATTGTTAAAGTTACTTCCGAAGATGTTAAAAAGAAAAGCTGTGATGGAGCAATTTTCAAACAGAATACAGAAATATATATAGATCCTGATGTTGTGCCAGCCTTTAAATGTACACTGTGATCAACCCAATCCTTCCCTTCTCCATAGACCATAACTTACTTTTTTCTTTCAGCCATGTACCCATCTAAGAGTCTATTAAATGTAGCTAATGTATCAGCATCTGCCACCAACCCTGCAGTGTCCTAGACCCTTACCACTCTGTTTAAAAAAAACTACCTCTGAAACCTCCTCTAACTGTTCCTCCGCTCAGTTTAAAAGGATGATCTCTGGTATCAGCTATTGCCGCCCGGAGAAAAAATGGCTGGCTCTCCTCTCTATCTGTGCATCTTCTAAACTCCCCCTCCTCCATATCTAGTCACCTCTCATGCCTTTGAAATGGAAATTAAGTGGCTAGCTTGTAATTTCAACATAGAGTCACTTCTGAACTTTCCTACCACTGGGGAAGGACTGTTATCATCTACTTTATCTATGCATGTCATAATCTTAACTACTTCCATAAAGTTGCCCGTCATTCTCCTATGTTCCAAGGAAGACCCAGCCTGGCCAATTTCTTCCAATAACACAGGCCTTCTAGTCCTGGCAAAATCCTTGTAAATCTTTTTTTGCATTCTTTGCAATTTAACCACATCTTTCCTTTAACACGTTGACTAAAAGTATGCATATTACTCCAACTGGCTTTTACAACTACCTGGTATTGTGCTAACTCCTATACTCAATGCTCTGACTGATGAAGGCCAGCATGCCTTGTAACTTTCATAGTGCTCTGTCTGTCTAGGACTTTGTTTTCAACAAACTATGTGCTTGTACTTCTAGTTCCCTCTATTCTATTAAACTCCCTATTGAACTACCGTTAGTTCCATAAATCAGTTTGCTCCAACTGGTCTGTGGTCAAATAGGCAGCATGAATTTACACCAAATTAAGGAAGAGGTCTTTGAAATCTTGGACTACTTGAATCTACACATGTTCAATTGCAACTTCGAAAAATGAAATATTGGAAAGAGTGGACAGTTTGCATCTAAATTTCTGACTGGCTTTGCCAGAGGGCAATGTTGGCAGTCAACTGTTTAGATTCAGTGAAGTGCTCCATCAAGCCAAATAACCTTTCTTTAGAATTATCTGCTTGCAAAATCCTACTACTGCCATGATGTTTCTGTTCAATACCTAACTGCAATAAAGAATCTTGGGAAGCCAAGAAAAAAATTGCTGAAACCAATTAATTTCTGAACAGATAAGAGTTAATAGCTTGGCTAGCAACTTCAAAATAGTCAACACTGCACAGTTTTCACTGTGGGCCACTGTTGCCAGAAACATATATGATCAGATATTTAGTAGTCAGAGAGAAGTACAGAAAAAGGCCCCTTGGCCCATCTAGTCCATGCCAAAAACCATTTAACTCCCACTGACCTGCTGGGACCGTAGTCCTCCATACCCCTACAATACATTGAAATCGAGCTAACATGCACCACTTGCGCTGGTAACTCTTTCCACACTCTCATGACCCTCCGAGTAAATTTTCCCCTTATGTTCCCCTTCAACTTGTCACTTTTACCCATGACCTCTGTTTGTAGTCTCATCCAACCTCAGTGTAAAAAGCCTGCTTGTATTTACCCTACCAACCCTACCCTACCATAATTTTGTATACCTCTATCAACTCTTCACTCAATATTCTACATTCTGAAGAACCCAGACCTAACCTGTTCAATCTTTCCTGATTACTCAGGTTCGCCAGACCCCGCAATATTCTTGTAAATTTTCTTTGTATTCTTTCACCCTTATTTACATCTTTTCCGTGGGTTGGTGACCAAAACTGCACACAATACTCCAAATTAGGCCTCACCAATGTCCTAAACAACTTCCATGTAACATCCCATGTGCTGTACTCAGTACTTTGATTTGTGAAGGTCAATGTGCCAAAAGCTTTCTTTACGACCGTATTTACCTGTGACACCACTTTCAGTGAATTATGCACCTGTATTCCCAGATCCCTTTCTTCTACCACATTGCTCAGCGGCTGATTATTCACTGTGTAAGTCTTACCCTGGTTGGTCCTACTGAAGTGTGACAAAGTTGCGCTTGTCTGCATTAGATTCCATCTGCCATTTTTCGGCCCATTTTTCCAGCTGATGCAGATCCCTCTGCAAGCCATGATAGCCTTCCTCACTCTCCACTGCACCTCCAATTTTGGTGTCATCCACAAATTTGCTGATCCACTTAGCCGCATTTTCCTCCAGATCATATATGTAGATGACAAACGTAGGACCTAGCAATGATCCCTGCAGCACTTCACTAGTCACAGGCCTCCACTCAGAGAGGCAAACCTCTACTACCACACTCTGGTTTTTTCCCCAAAGCCAATGTCTAATCCAGTTTACCACCTCATCCTGAATGGCGAGCGATTGAAACTTCCTGAACAACCTTGTCAAATGCCTTACTAAAGTCCATATAGTCAACATTCACTTCCTTGCTTTCATCCACTTTCCTGGTAACTTCCTCAGAAAACACTGTAAGATTGGTTAGACATGTCCTATCATGCACAAAGCCATGCTGACTATCCTTAATCAGTCCATGTCTATCCAAATACTTCTATATCTGGTCCCTTAGAATACCTTCTAGTAACTTTCCCACAACAGATGTTGACTCACTGATCTATAATGTGTTGATTTATGTTTAGAGCCTTTGTGGAGGAACATTGGCTAGTTTTCAGTCCTCTGGTACCTCACCTATTGTTTAGGATAATTTAAATATCTCTGCTAGGGCCCAGGCAATTTCTGTATTTGCCTTCCATAGGGTTTGAGGGAACATCTTGTCAGGCTCTGGGGATTTAGAAACATAGGACATAGAAAACCTACAACACAATACATGCCCTTCAGCCCACAAGGCTGTGCTGAACATGTACTTACTTTAGAAATTACCTAGGGTTACCCATCGCCCTACAAATACCCATATTTTTCTAAGCTCTATGTACCTATCCAAGAGTCTCTTAAAAGACCCTTGCGTCCACCACCCTTGCTGGCAGCCCATTCCACACACCTGCCACTATCTGAGTAAAAAAACTTACCCTGGACATCTCCTCTGTAGCTACTTCCAAACACCTTAAACCTGTGCCCTCTCGTGTTAGCCATTTCAGCCCAGGGGAAAAAGCCTCTGACTATCCACATGATCAATGCCTCTCATCACCTTGTACACCTCTATCAGGTCACCTCTCATCCTCTGTCATTCCAAGAAGAAAAGGCCAAGTTTACCGAACCTATTGTCATAAGGCATGCTCCCCAATCCAGGCAACATCCTTGTAAATCTCCTCTGCACCCTTTCTTTAGTTTCCACATCCTTTCTGTAGTGAGGTGACCAGAATTGAGCACAGTACTCCAAGTGGGGTCTGACTAGGGTCCTATACAGCTGTAACATTAACTCTTGGCTCTTAAACTCAATCCCACGGTTGATGAAGGCCAATACACTGTATGCATTCTTAACCACACGGTCAAACTGTGCAGCAGCTTTGAGTGTCCTATGGATTCGGACCCCAAGATCATTCTGATCCTCCACACTGCCAAGAGTCTTATCATTAATACTACATTCTGTCATCATATTTGACCTACCAAAATAAACCACCTCACACTTATCTAGGTTGAACTCCATCTGCCATTTTCAGCTCAGTTTTGCATCCTACTGCTGTCCTGCTGTAACCTCTGACAGTCCTCCACACTATCCACAACACCCTCAACCTTTGTGTCATCAGCAAATTTACTAACTCATCCCTCCACTTCCTCATCCAGGTCATTTATAAAAAATCACGAAGAGGAGGGGACCCAGAACAGATCCCTGAGACACACCACTGGTCACTGATCTCCATGCAGGATATGACCCATCTACAACCACTCTTTGCCTTCTGTGGGCAAGCCAATTCTGGATCCACAAAGCAATGTCCCCTTGGATCCCATGCCTCCTTACTTTCTCAATGTCTTACATGGGGTACCTTATCAAATGCCTTGCTGAAATCCATATACACTACATCATCTGCTCTACCTTTATCAATGTAACATCTTCAAAAAATTTAGTCAGGCTTGTAAGGCACGACAAGCCTTTGATAAAACCATACTGACTAATCATATTATGCCTCACCAAATGTTCATAAATCCTGCCTCTCAGGACAGTAGATGGGTTTTAATTAATACGGTAGTCTTTCTCTCATGATAAGTGTGGGAAGAGCCAGCCTTGGATAACTAAGGAAATAAAAGATAGTATCAAATTAAAAGCTCATTTGTACAAAGTCACAAAGAGTAGTGGGAGACTGAAGGATTGGGAAAACTTTAAAAAGGAACAGAGAACAAGCAAACAAGAAATAAGGAAAAGGAAGATAGAGTATGATAGTAAATTAGCACAAAATATAAAAACAGATACCAAAAGTTTTATAAAGCCGAAGAGGGTGGCTAAAGTCAGTGTAGGTGCCTTGGAAGATGAGAAGGGGAAATTGATACTGGGGGATAAGGAAATGGTTGAGGCATTGAACAACTATTTTGTGTTGGTCTTCACAGTGGAGGACACGTCTAATATACCAAAGAAGGATGTTATGGAGGAAATGGGAGGTGAGGACCTGGATAAAATCATCATCACTAAAGAGATAGTGATGAGAAAACTAGAGGGCTTGAAGGTCGATAAGTCCCCTGGTCCTGATGGGATGCATCCCAGGGTGCTGAAGGAATTGGTGGAGGTTATAGTAGACGCGTTGGTGATCATTTATCAAAACTCTCTAGACTCTGGCAGGTCCCGGCAGATTGGAAGACAGCAAATGTCACACCACTTTTTAAAAAAAGAATATAGGCAAAAGACGGGCAACTATAGACCAGTTAGCTTAACATCTGTAGTCGGGAAAATGCTTGAAGCTGTCATTAAGGAAGAAATAGCAAAATATTTAGAAAGGAGTGGATCCATTAGACAGACACAGCATGGATTCATAAAGGGCAGGTCCTGTTTGACAAACTTACTGCAATTCTTTCTTTCTTTCTTTTTCAATCTTTTTATTAAATTTCATATATAAAAAAAAACAACACAAAATAATGAATAGATTACAGATTCAATAAACTTGAGATTACATTAGTAATAGGATAATAATATCCTATTAAAACATCCATCAACAAAAGGTGCATAAATCAATCAAGTCTATGTAAATATATATGAAAAACAAAAATAATCGTCGAAAAAAGAGAAAAAAAAAATTGAAATTATATATGAGAAAAAATATATAATGAAAAAAAATACTAAACTAACACTAACATGGGCAATAATAACACTTTATAAATATATAAAGGTGTCAAGAAAAGAACTCCAGAACTCCATACCTGAACAAGTATAAGTAGAGAAAAGGATCTGAAATAAGCCAAATTAATTCATATGAAAGTGTCGAATAAATGGTCCCCAGGTTTCTTCAAATTTAATTGAAGAATCAAAGATAGTGCTTCTGATTTTTTCCAAACTCAAATAAGAAATAGTTTGGGAGAACCACTGAAATGTAGTAGGAGGATTTACTTCTTTCCAGTTTTGTAATATAGACCTTCTGGCAATTAATGTTACAAAGGCAATCATTCGTCTGATTGAAGGGGAAAGTTGATTGCCATCTTCATTTGGTATACCGAAAATTGCAGTAATAAAATGGGGTTGTAAGTCGATATTCCATACTGAGGAAATGACATCAAAAATGTCCTTCCAATAGTTATGTAAAGTGGGACATGTCCAAAACATGTGAGTCAATGAAGCCACTTCTAAGTGACATCTGTCACATTGAGGATTGATATGCGAATAAAATCGGGCAAGTTTATCTTTAGACATATAAGCTCTATGTACAATTTTAAATTGTATTAAAGCATGTTTAGCACAAATAGAGGAGGAATTAACCATTTGTAAAATTTTTTCCCATTTATCTGTTGATATATTACATCGAAGTTCTTTTTCCCATTCTTGTCTAATTCTATCCGATATTTCTGGCTGTATCTTCATAATCATGTTATAAATAAAAGCTACTAATCCCTTCTGACAAGGATTAAAAGTAAAAATCAAATCTGAAAAATCCGATGGAGTTGAATTAGGAAAAGATGGAAGAATTTTATGTAAGAAATTTCTAATTTGTAAGTATCTAAAAAAATTAGATTTAGGTAATTCAAATTTGTTGGATAGTTGATCAAAGGACATCAAAGTACCTTCAAAAAAAAGATCACGAAAACATTTTATACCTTTCCTTTTCCATATACTAAAAGCTTGATCTGTCAATGAAGGTTTAAAAAAAAAATTACATAAAATAGGGCTGTCCAAAGCAAAGTTTTTCAGATTAAAGAATTTGCGAAATTGAAACCAAATTCGTAGTGTATGTTTAACAACAGGGTTAGATATCTGTTTATTGAATTTGGCTAAATCAATAGGAAGAAAAGAACCAAGAACGGAAAATATAGAATATCCCTTAACCTCACTACATTCCAAATTTACCCACTGTGGGCACACAGGTGAATCCAAATCTAGTTTCCAGTACATTAGGTTACGAATATTATTCGCCCAATAATAAAATCTAAAGTTAGGTAGAGCTAGACCACCATCTTTTTTAGACTTTTGTAATTGCCTTTTGCTTAACCTAGGATTTTTATTTTGCCAAACAAATGAGGAAATCTTTGAATCAATATTATCAAAAAAAGATTTAGGAATAAAAATTGGTAAAGCTTGGAATAAATATAAAAATTTCGGTAAAATCATCATTTTAATAGCATTAATCCGACCAACTAATGATAAAAATAAGGGAGACCATCTAGTAGTAAGTTGCTGAATTTGATGAAGCATAGGTAAAAAATTCAGTCCAAATAAATCTTTATATTTCTTGGTAATTTTTATACCTAAATAGATAAAGTTATCAGTAACAACTTTAAATGGCATCCTATCACTCAATAAAGTTTGCGCGTTTAAAGGGAATAACTCACTCTTATCTAAGTTTAACTTATAACCAGAAAAACTACCAAATTGAGCCAACAAGGATAAAATAGCAGGAATAGACCTACTAGGATTAGAAATATATAACAACAAATCATCAGCATAAAGCGATAATTTGTATAACTTCTCATTACGGGTAATACCAAAAATATTAGGAGACTCACGAATAGCAATAGCTAAAGGTTCTAATGCAATATTAAATAGTAAAGGACTTAAAGGACAACCTTGTCTCGTACCACGAGATAATTGAAAAAAAGAGGATCTATAATTATTTGTAAGAACAGAAGCAACAGGTTTATAATATATTAATTTAATCCATGATATAAAATTAGGACTAAAATTAAAGTTTCTCAATGCATTAAATAAATATGTCCATTCAACTCTATCAAAGGCTTTTTCAGCATCTAATGAGATAACACATTCTGGGGTTGTAGGTGATGAAGTATAAATTATGTTAATCAATTTTCTAATATTAAAAAAGGAATATCGATTCCTAATAAAACCAGTTTGATCTTCTGAAATAATCTGTGGTAATACCTTTTCTAATCTAATGGCTAAAATTTTTGTAAGAATCTTAGAGTCTACATTTAATAATGATATAGGGCGATAAGATGCACATAAGGTAGGATCTTTATCTTTTTTAAGAATTAGAGAGATAGTAGCTTCATAAAACGATTGAGGTAATCTCTTCTTAACAAACGCATCATTAAAGATTTCACATAGCCAAGGAGAAAGCAATAAAGAAAAAGTTTTAAAAAATTCTACAATAAAACCATCAGGACCAGGAGCTTTCCCTGAATTCATTGATGAGATAGCCTCTCTTATTTCATCCATAGAAATAGGAGCATCAAGCAAGCTACAATCTTCATCTATCAGTTTAGGAATATTCAAATTATTAAAAAAATTATCCATCATAAACCGGTCACCGTCAAATTCTGATTGATATAAAGATTTATAAAAATCTTGAAAAGTGTTATTGATTTCTTTATAATCAGTAGTTAAATTACCGTCTTGTTTACGAATTTTAATAATTTGTCGCTTAGTCGAAATAGCTTTTAATTGATTAGCTAACAATTTACCAGTTCGATCACTATGAATATAAAATTGAGCCCTAGTCTTAATTAATTGATTCTCAATTGAAGAAGATAATAATAAACTATGTTCCATTTGAAGCTCAACTCTCTTCTTATAAAGTTCTTTGGTAGGAGTAACGGAATAAATCTTATCAATTTCTTTAATTTTATCCACCAATAAAGCTATATCTGAGTATCTTTGTTTTCTTTTACCAGCGGAATATGAAATAATTTGTCCACGAATAAAAGCCTTGAAAGAGTCCCAAAGTATTCCTTTATCAATCTCTTCATTATAGTTTGTTGAAAAAAATAAGTCAATTTGTTGTTTTATGAAGGTAATAAATTCTGGATCTTGAAGTAAAGTAGCATTAAGTCTCCAAGATCTAGTATTGATAGAAGAATCCGAAATCTTGATAGATAACTTCAGAGGCGCATGATCCGAAATAGCAATAGAATCGTATTTACAATCAATAACATCTGTTAATAAACGATGATCAATAAGAAAGTAATCAATTCTAGAATAACTATGATATACATGTGAAAAAAATGAAAATTCTTTACCTTTAGGGTTCAAAAACCGCCATATTTCAGTAATTCCAGAATCAACCATAAAAGAATTAATAAGTAAAGCTGATCTATTCGGAAGAGTTCGAATAGGTTTAGATCTATCCATCGAAGGATTCAAACAACAATTAAAGTCTCCACCCATAATCAACATATATTCATTCAAATTAGGAAGAGAAGTAAATAACCGTTTAAAAAATTCAGGACAATCAAAGTTTGGAGCATAAATATTAACTAAAACAACTTTCCGATTAAAAAGTGAACCAGTTATCAACAAAAATCTACCCTGTGGATCAGAAATAATTTCATAATGTGTAAACGAAATTGAGGCGTCTATAAAAATAGACACACCCCTAATTTTAGCGGTACAATTTGAGTGAAATTGTTGACCTTTCCAGAACCTAAAAAAACGTTGATTATCCTCCCTCCTAATGTGGGTCTCCTGTGCAAAAATAATATTAGCGTTCAATCTATGGAATACTTTAAATATTTTTTTACGTTTAATCGGATGATTTAAACCATTAGTATTCCACGAGATAAAGTTAATAGATTTATCCATCATACCAATATTAATTGTGTGTATCATAAAAGGTTAAAAAAACACATAACCCACAATTTAGGAAGAAGGAAAATTGATTCAGGAGCAACCGGAGATCCTGACACCTCAACAATATTAACAATTTAAAGTCAGCCCATAAACTAAAAGCAAAAAAATAAAAAGCAAAAGCATGAAAAAAGATCCCTCCCCCCTCCCCCCACCCTTTGAAAGAAAGCCAAGCGGCAGGTGCATAAACTAATACTAATATTACCCCCATTTCAAGATGGCAGCTCCATAAGAAAATTTTTTAAGAAAAAACTATATAACACCCCAATTAAAATATAGAGTTGCAAAAAAAAAATATATATATATATATATACCTACATATATACATATATATATACATACACATACACATACACACCCATATCAGACAAATCAAAAAAAAACTAAAATAGTAAAACCAGAAAGATCATTAATAAAAAAAAATGCACATTAAAGTTTAAAAATGTGATACACCTTTAAAAAAGAATTTCCATATTCAGATACAAAGATGACGTTTCACAAGCCAAGACTTATGGGAAGAAGAAACGACATTTTGAGAAAGCCATATTACAAAATATGAATATAAATTCAGCAATCTAATGAGAAAATATAGTAAAAAAAGTTATCAAAATAGAATATTTTTATATAAAAAAAAAGATTTAATAGACACTACAACATATTTAAAAAAAAACTAAAGAAAAAGAATTCAAAACCTTTGTTCCATTTCTAAATACAGGCAAGCAAATAAACGCTTATAAAAAGTAAAGACTTATGGGAAGAAGAAACGACATTTTGAAAAAAATAATTCATTATTACAAAATACAAACGTATATAAAAAAAGGATATTATAAAGATTAAAACAGCATCTATAAGCAATAATAATGGTAAAAAAAAAGACCCAGACCCATAGTTCAAAATAAAAAGTTATAACCCAACTTCCAGGGTTAAAACTTAAAATGAAATAACATCCTCTCTCCAAAAAAAAATCTTCAATGTAACTCATAGTTCAAGTTGCACTAGAGGATCGATATTCTTCAACAAATTTCTTCGCTTCTTCAGGAGTGATAAAAAAGTGTAGACTGTTGTCGGGCAGCACCATTCTAAGTTTCGCTGGATACATTAAAGCTTGTTTAAAACCAAACGAATGAATCTCTGCCATCACTGGTTTAAAAGCGATCCTGGCTTTCATAACTTCATACGAATAGTCTTCAACTATTCGAAATGAATAATTTCTGTAGGAGATCATACCTTTTTTACGAGCTAATCGAATTAGAAGCTCTTTCTCACGAGGATAATGAAGGCGAACAATCACCGCTCTTGGTTTATCAGACACAGACGAAAGCCTCGCAACTCTATGAGCGCGGTCAATAACAGGTTCATTTTTCAAACCTTCACCACCGAAAATTTCCCACAGTAATTTAGAGAAAAATTCAGTTAAATCACCGGACTCAACTTTTTCGGGAATTCCGATGATGCGCAAATTCTGTCTGCGAGAACGATTTTCAAGATCAGTAATTTTAAACTTGTACTGATCTAAAGTTTTAGCAGTCGACTCTATCTTCTTCTCTAACACTTCAATTGTACGTGCTTTTTCACAAATTGATTGTTCAAGAGTCGTGATCTTAATTCCATGCTGTTGAACCTCTAACGCCTGCGACTGAAACTTAGTTTCAAGCGATTTAACAACTCCTTCAAGATCGGATATTCTCGAAGTAATCCTCCTTTCCAAACTTAACAGTTTACTGTCCAATTTACCTTCTAGTCTGCCTTCCAGAGCCGCAAATTTAGCATCCAGTTTATTGTCCAATTTACTTTCCATAGCCGCAAATTTAACATCCAGTTTAGTGTCCAAAAGACCAACAATTGCGTCGATGGATAAAGGATCCTTAGCCGATTTCTTACTTGTAGCCATTTTAGGTTTGACAAGATTAGATCAACTATTATTTTAGGAAAAAAGGGTCAATCAAAGGTAGCAACTCATATGATTAAGTTCGAAAAGGTCTAATTAAAGGGTGATTATAGTTAAAAAAATAAAGAGCGCCTAAAAGGCAGATGCTTACGTCGCCATCTTGAAACTCCACCCCCCCGCAATTCTTTGAGGACATAATGAGTGCAGTGGATAGAGAGGAACAGGTGGATGTCGTATACTTGGATTTCCAGAAGGCATTCGATAAGGTGCTGCACAAGATACTTATTAAATAAGATACGGATGCATGGATAGTGGATTGGTTAACCAATAGAAGGCAGAGAGTTGGTATAAATGGGTGTTTCTCCGGTTGTCAGTCAGTGGTGAGTGGGGTTCCGCAGGGGTCGGTGCTGGGCCTGCAGCTGTTTACCATTTACATTGATGAATTGGAAGAGGGGACTGAGTGTAGCATAGCAAAATTTGCTGATGACACTAAACTGAGTGGAAAAGCAAATTGTACAGAGGATGTGGAGAGTCTGCAGAGGGATATAGATAGGTTAACTGAGTGGACCAAGGTATGGCAGATGGAATACAACATTGGTAAATACAATATCATCCACTTTGGAAAGAGTAATAAAAGAGCAGATTATTATTTAAATGGTGAAAGATTGCAGCATGCTGTTGCGCAAAGGGACTTTGGAGTCCTTGTTCATGAATGGCATAATGTTGGCTTGCAAGTACAACAGGTTATTAAGAAGGCAAACGGAATGCTGGCCTTCATTGCAAGAGGGATTGAATTTAAGAGCAGGGGGGTTATGCTGCAACTACACAGGGTACTGATGAGGCCGCACCTGGAGTACTGTGTGCAGTTCTGGTCTCCATACTTGAGGAAGGATATACTGGCTTTGGAGGCAGTGCAGAGGAGGTTCAATAGACAATAGGTGCAGGAGTAGGCCATTTGGCCCTTCAAGCCAGCACCGCCATTCAATGTGATCATGGCTGATTATCCACAATCAGTACCCCGTTCCTGCCTTCTCCCTATACCCCTTGACTCTGCTATCTGTAAGAGCTCTATCTAACTTTCTTGAAAACATCCAGAGAATTGGCCTCCACTGTATTCTGAGGCAGAGCATTCCATCGATCCACAACTCTCTGGGTGAAAAAGTTTTTCCTCAACTCCGTTCTAAATGGCCTACCCCTTAATTCTTAAACTGTGGCCTCTGGTTCTGGACTCCCCCAACATCGGGGCATGTTTCCTGCCTCTAGCATGTCCAATCCCTTAATAATCTTATATGTTTCAATCAGATCCCCTCTCATCCTTCTAAATTCCAGTGTATACAAGCCCAGTTGCTCCAATCTTACAACATATGACAGTCCCGCCATCCCGGGAATCAACCTTGTGAACCTACGCTGCACTCCCTCAATAGCAAGAATGTCCTTCCTCAAATTTGGAGACCGAAACTGAACACTATACTCCAGGTGTGGTCTCACCAGGGCCCTGTTCACAAGGTTGATTCCAGAGATGGAATTAACCAATGAGGAAAAATTGAGTCGCCTGGGACTATACTGTCTGGAATTCAGAAGAATGAGAGGGGATCTTATAGAAACCTACAAAATTTTGAAAGGGATAGATAGGATAGAAGTAGGAAAGTTGTTTCCATTGGTAGGTGAGACTAGGACTAGGGGACACTGCCTCAAGATTCAGGGGGAAAGAGATGAGGAGAAACTGTTTTTCCCAGAGAGTGGTGATTCTGTGGAATTCTCTGCCCAGGGAAGCAGTTGAGGCTGCTTCACTAAATATATTTAAGATACAGTTAGATAGGTTTTTACATAGTAAGGGAATTAAGGGTTATTGGAAAAAGGAAGGTAGATGGAGCTACGTTTACGGACAGATCAGCCATGATCTTATTGAATGGCGGGCCAGGCTCGATGGGCCAGATAGCCGACTCCTGTTCCTATTTCTTATCTTCTTATGATTGCTTCAATGTGTTTCCAATTTGTTTTCTACCATAGTTTTTTCTTGGTGCAAGCTGTTTTGGAGTTGGCTATAAAAATAATTTCTATTTCTGAATATGTTGTTTTTCCTATAAATATAGCTTATTTGCTGTAGTTTCTCATATGATTTAATTGATGACACTGTTGTGATTTCTTATTACACCTTCTGTTTTGACAAAACAGATTACTTGGTACGTTTTATTTCAAGATCCAGCAAGTTTATAAAATTCTGCCTAAAAGCTTAAAACTATTTAGAATCTTTACATTTAATCTGAAAATGTAAATGAAGTGAAGATTACATTTTTTTGTCATTTATTAATTTATTTTGCATTGAGGTTTTGCTGACAAGGCCAGCATTTACTGCTCATCACTAACAGTCTTTGAGCAGGTGGTGATGAACTAGCCAGGAGCTTTGGGATTTTGACCCAGTGGCAGTGATCTATTTTAGATTCAAACAGTCCAACTTGGAGGTACTGGTGCTTTCATGTCCCTGCTGCTATTGCCCTTCTCATGGGCTTGGAAGGTTCTATTGGGATAGTCTGGGTGAATAGTTGCAGCATGTGTGATAGGTGGTACTCCTAGAGCCAGTATATGCTGTTGGTGGAGGGAATGGATGTTTATGGTGGTGAGTGAGGTGTCAGGTAAGTAACTAGCTTTGCTCTGGGTTTGTTTAACACTTTGAGAATTATTGAAGTTGTCCTCTTTTATGCAAGTGAAGAGTACTCCATCACACTCTGAAATTTGCCATGCAGATTATGGAAAGATTTTGGAGTGTTAGGAGGTAAATCACTTTGAGAGGACAGTTCCTGATCTGCTCTTGTGTCCATGGTAGCTATGCAGTTGCCAGTTAAGTTTCTGGTCGCTAGTCACTACCCATAGCAGTTAGTGTGTGATGTCCGGTTATGGCAATACCAATCAATAGTATGCTGGTGTCTGTCTTTTTGGAAATGGTCATTATCTGGCACATTCAAGGTTTAAATAATACATACCACCTGTCATCACATTCCTGGCTATTGTCTAGCTCTAGTTTCAAGACCGAAATAAATGAAACTAGTGAAGACAGTTGCAGCTTGGACTCTGCTCTGAGTATCTCCTACAACAGCATATTGGGGCTGGAGTGATGGACTTCCAACAATCATAATCATCATCCACTCTGTGAGGTGTGACATTAACAATCAGTGTTTTCTCCTCGATTCCAAGCTCAGTCAAATACTGTCCAGTTGTCAAGGGAAGCCACTTCTACGTTGTCTTGGGAATTCAGCTTTGAGTCCATATTTAGATTAAAGCTTATGAGACCAGCTACATTCTATATCTGGTTCTGTGGAACTGCAGCCAGGCTTAGCTGTGCCTCTGGCCAAGATGGTCCCTGTGCAGTTGCAAAAATGACAACTACCTAACAATGTAGAAAATTGTCCGGGTCGTCCTGTTCACAGAAAAATGGCTGTAGCAATCACTGTTCTTCAAACTCGCAACAGAACTTTGGCTGGTTGACTACCACACTATTTTGCAAGCAGGGTGATGAAAGCAGAGTCACTGGCAGCATTTAAGAGCCCAGACAAGCAGTTAGATCACCTTGGTATGAGGCAAGAGGTGATATTGGTTCGGATGGATGCATACTGGTCAGCATGGATGTGATGCAATGAATGGTTTGCTTCTATGCTCTATGACTCGCTCTCTGATGCTGTGGATTTTATAGATGGGCTCAGGATTGGCAATTGCAACACACAAAGTTGTCTTTGATGCATATTATAACATTACCCCTCAATGACCTTGATCAGAATTACCATGGTGCTAGTCAATGTATGCCGAAGAATTTCTAGGATGTCATCTCATCATTCATCTGATTACTTTTATTGGGATGTTACAATCTCATTCTGCACATATTTGCAGCTTTCTTTTCCTGTATCTCAGGAGAACACTTCTGAATTTTCTTTATAACTGTGTATTTTTTTCTTTCCTATTGGCAGCCAGGGTTGTCCATATATTCAGGAGATGCCCTTGTTGAGCATGATGCCACTGGGTCATAACTTGTTTAATAATTTCAGCTACATCATTCAAATTTTATTCATTTTGATGTTTTAGTTGGTTCAATGCTAATTTCATTTTAAAGGGGTGTAAACACAAATGCATGTGCAGATCTTAGTTCAGAAATCGTAAATCTGAGTTAATAGTATTGATGGACAGGAGGCTAGTGTTGAATGTGAAGCTAAGGTAAAAGATGATTTCTGATCTTATTTAATGGTAGCGCAAGTGTGAGGGGCCAAATGCTCTTCTACTTACTCATGTCGTTAAGTGAAGAGTTTGTCTTTCACAGTAACCCGGCCCCCCTAAACCTCTGCTGGATACCACTACAAATCCACCCTCAGCGCTTTGCAGGTCTAATACCTTCTGGTCTATTGAATTTTGCCCACTGAATTTAAAGATACTGCTATTTTCTTTCTGCTATTGCTTGAAGGTGTTAAACCAGGTAATACAAACTAAACTGATTTTCACTGATATTATCTCATTATGTTTCTATTGTTCACTGTGTTGCTTTGTCTAAACAATGTCATATAAACTTTTGGCCCCAAGTACCTTTGGGGAAGTAAAACATTTATTCAATGTCGCTCTTGAACAAAGTTTTCAGTACATTGAATAAGAACATCCATTTATGTTCAGATATCATCTTGTATACCATGACCGATATCTGCTGCACTGTATTTGCTCATCTTAATTACTGATAGCATCTTGCAAATCCATAATCTCTACCATCATGAAGGAGAGGGGTAGCAGTCACATGAGAACACCACCACAGTCCAGGAGTGTGAAGTTCAAATCAGTGACCCTACCATTACGTGAAATTGAGGTATGATTTCCATAAAACACTCAGGGATGCCAGGAGACAATCATTTGTTTGTTATGTGCTCTTATGAGTCTGACACCAGAGAGGCAACATACCATTGTGGAATCCCTTCTGTGGGCATAGAATCTTTTGCTATCCCTTAGCTATTGAGTCCCTTATCTCAGAAAGAATGAATTGTCATTGGAGAGAGTCCTGTTTGCTTTCACCCTTCCCCACTGAGCCTCAGAGTAGTTCTAGTTCCAGGTCATCCCACCCAACAGCATCCAGAACAGTATACTTGATCTTGAAAGGAAATGGCCACAGGGAATCTCGCACACTCTGTGTACTGATTATTATCTAAATGGGCAGACTATTATGGGGAGAAAATTCAAACATCAGAAGTACAAAGGCACTTTGGAGTCCTCGTGCAAGATTCCCAGAAGGTTAATTCACAGGTTCAGTCTGTAGTAAAGAAGGCAAATGCAATGTTGCCATTTATTTCATGGTGAATAGACTATAAAAACAAGGAGATGATGCTGAGCCTTTATAAGTTGCTAGTCAGGCTGCACTTGGAATATTGTCAATAGTTTTGGGTCCCTTACCTCTGAAAAAATGAATTGTCATTGGAGAAAGTCCTGAGAAGGTTCACGAAGATGATTCCAGGAATGAAGGGGTTAACATATGAGGAGCATCTGGCAGCTTTGAGCCTGTACTCACTGGAATTTCAAAAATTGTTTGGGGATTTCATTGAAACCTACCAAATGTTGAAAGAACTAGGTGAAAGCGGAGTGGATATTTCCTCTGATGGGCTATCCAGAACTAGAGGACACCGCGGGGCAACCTTTTGGAACAGAAGTGAGGAGGAATTTTTTTTAGGCAAAGAGTAGTGAATCTGTGGAATGCTCTGCCACAGACTGTGGTGTAGGCCAAGTGCATGGGTATATTTAAAGTGAAAGTTGATAGATTCCTGATTGGTTGGGGCATCAAGAGATATGGTGAGAGGGTAGATGTATGGGGTTGAATGGGATCTGGGATCAGCCATGATGGAATGGCAGGGCAGACTCGATGGGTTGAATGGCCTAATTCTGCTCCTATATCCTATGGTCTCTTGTAGCTGAAAGATATGGTTTTGTAATTCTAGTCCTATTTCCTTTGTACTCCTAGACACGATCTCTTTTCTGATTGTGTCTCAGTGATTTGGTTCCCAGCAGTTTCTAGTAAGACCTTAATTAATAGTGTATCACGGGGCATCTTAGATCCTATGCTAAATCCACTGAATATTTAGTACAAGTATTAGGTAGTTGAACAAAAAGAAAAGAAGAAAATCTTCGTTTTTTTTGTGTGTTTATGTATGTATGGGGTCACTACTTCTAAACCCTGTCAGCACAATATTGAGCCTCCTGTATCAAAACATGTCTAATTGCTTACTTCCAGCTTAGCTCCACATTATGACTGCCAGAGTCAGCAACTCCTTGACCTTATGCTAACTGATTTGCTTGAACAACGCTCACAAATCACTGGCTAGGTTCTAAAAGTGATAGTGGTTGGATGATGTCATCGTATTTCCCACCTTGGACAGTTTTATATTGATCCCCATACTCTCTGGCATTTGGGCACAAGAGAAAACAAAACCAATGTGAAATGCTTGTGAAAACAAATGATGTTGGTATTATTAACAGAATGATACCCTTTTTAGAATCAATGTAAATGTATTGGATCATACTGGGTATAAAATCATTCAAATTTTTTGTTCCTAATATGCCCTACCCCCATTGTGCAAAAAGTTCTACTGGTCAATTAGTGGCAAACTGTTTGCTGATGGATTGATATTAATTTTAAATAAAACAAGCTCCAAGTGGAATCCATTATTACCATTGTTACGAACCCCGTAACTGGGTCACTTACCAGCAAAGATAGAGAGGTCCGTTGAAGTCTGATGGTACTATTTTTAACAGTATTTATTGATAAAAATACTCAAAAATAATATCAATGCAAACATACAGATAATATACATCATCAATACTAAATCTAAAAGCGCGGGTATAATAATAATCAATAAGAAATAGCTCTATCGTTGTCTAGGGGATCATGTATTGTCCGATGGAAATATAAAAGTCACTTTAGTTCATTCAAGCTGTAGGCTGCAGCCTTTGGTTGGAGTCAAGAGAGAGAGTTAAACTTGTCCATTCCTTTTATGAGGTCAATCCTTCGAGAGTCGGGGGTGGGGGTGCTGAATTTTCCTTTGTTGTTAGCTAAAACCATTCTTCCATGGCAAGACCCACCAATTCTGAGGCAAATGGAAAAGGACGCACATGGGCTGTTTCCACCGGCTTTCGCTATTACGCTGTTACAGGAGTTCTAGCATTTCTTCTGGTGTGTCTGAGGGGTTGTTCCCCAGACCCTCTTTTATCCTGACTCACAGGGTCTCAGATGTCAATCAGGTTGGGATGATGCAATCCCTCCATCAACTCCTCCCCCCCCCCCCCCCCCCGGTTCATTGCCTGGGGGCTTCGATGCATTATACAGTATTCAATCCACAATTCCATCTCCAAGAGACGATAGCCATTATCAATGGTTCCGCCTTTTGGAGGCCAGGACACATTTCAAACTCTTTGTGGATTCTGCATGTCTTTCTCTCATCTCCTGGGTCTCCTGAACTGACTTAATAGTGATCTTGCGATTCTCAAAAAGGAGGGGGCCACGGACGTAACACCAACAAAAAGAAGAAACTTTTGACCTACTCTGCTATGCTAGATTCCAAAGGTGGGATCTTTTAAGTGCCCGCCTTGAAAGTATTTATTTTAACAAAAATAAAAATTTGTGAAATTAACAAAAATTTGTGAATTTGTTCAGGTGCATTCTTAACCATTTACCAAGTAGAAAGAAAGGCTGCCAAGCAGAAGGTTTAAATAAATATCAAAGGCATTCATTTGTAAAAACTTCTTATGTAGCTGTATACATTTAAGAACACACAGAACTTTATTTATATATATATATATATATAAGTGAGCTGATTTATGCCCACACATACGGTAGAATATTGAGGTAAAATTACAGTTAGTGACGTGGTATCCAATTTTATCCCTAGTCACTGAATATAGTAACATTATTAACAAAGAGCATGAAACTATGAGCCATATTTTGGAGATGGAATTAATATACGCAGATGAAAAGGTAATGGTGAACAAAAGAGAAAGTGCCTAGAAAGAGAAGTAAGAACGGAAGATAATCATAACTTTGAGGAGATGAGAAGGGATTCAGAGAGAGTGGATTGGGTCAAGTTGTTTTATGGGAAGGATGTAATAGAGAAATGGAGGTCATTTAAGGGTGAAATTATGAGGGTACAGAATCTTTATGTTCCTGTTAGGTTGAAAGGAGAGGTTAAAGGTTTGAAAGCACCATGGTTTTCAAGGGATATTAGAAACTTGGTTCGGAAAAAGAGGGATGTCTACAATAGATATAGGCAGCATGGAGTAAAGGAATTGCTCGAGGAATGTGAAGAATGTAAAAGGAATCTTAAAGAGATTAGAAAAGCTAAAAGAAGATACGAGGTTGGTTTGGCAAATAAGGTGAAAGTAAATCCGAAAGGTTTCTACAGTTATATTAAAAGCAAGAGGATAGTGAGGGATAAAATTGGTCCCTTAGAGAATCAGAGTGGTCAGCTATGTGTGGAGCCGAGGGAGATGGGAGAGATTTTGAATGATTTCATCTCTTCGGTATTCACTAAGGAGAAGGATATTGAATTGTGTAAGGTGTGGGAAACAAGTAAGGAAGTTATGGAACCTATGACAATTAAAGAGGTGGAAGTACTGGCGCTTTTAAGAAACTTAAAAGTGGATAAATCTCCGGGTCCTGACAGGATATTCCCCAGGACCTTGAAGGAAGTTTGTGTAGAGATAGCAGGAGCTCTGACGGAGATCTTTCAGATGTAATTAGAAATGGGGATTGTGCCGGAGGATTGGCGTATTGCTCATGTGGTTCCATTGTTTAAAAAGGGTTCTAGAAGTAAGCCTAGCAATTATAGACCTGTCAGTTTGACATCAGTGGTGGGTAAATTAATGGAAAGTATTCTTAGAGATAGTATTTATAATTATCTGGATAGACAGGATCTGATCAGAAGTAGCCAGCATGGATTTGTGCGTGGAAGGTCATGTTTGACAAACCTTATTGAATTTCTTGAAGAAGTTACAAGGAATGTTGACGAGGGTAAGGCAGTGGATGTAGTCTATATGGACTTCAGCAGGGCCTTTGACAAAGTTCCACATGGAAGGTTAGTTAAGAAGGTTCAGTCGTTGGGTATTAATGCTGGAGTAATAAAATGGATTCAACAGTGGCTAGATGGGAGATGCCAGAGAGTAGTGGTGGATAATTGTTTATCGGGATGGAGGCCAGTGTCTAGCGGGGTGCCTCAGGGATCTGTTTTGGGCCCAATGTTGTTTGTAATATACATAAATGATCTGGATGATGGGGTGGTAAATTGGATTAGTAAGTATGCCGATGATACTAAGGTAGGAAGTGTTGTGGATAATGAGGTGGGTTTTCAAAGCTTGCAGGGAGATTTATGCCAGTTAGAAGAATGGGCTGAACGTTGGCAGATGGAGTTTAATGCTGAGAAGTGTGAGGTTCTACATTTTGGCAGGAATAATCCAAATAGAACATACAGGGTAAATGGTAGGGCATTGAGGAATGCAGAGGAACAGAGAGATCTAGGAATAACAGTGCATAGTTCCCTGAAGGTGGAGTCTCATGTAGATAGGGTGGTGAAGAAGGCTTTTGGAACGCTGGCCTTTATAAATTGAGTACAGAAGTTGGGATGTAATGTTAAAATTGGACAAGGCATTGGTAAGGCCAAATTTGGAATATTGTGTACAGTTCTGGTCAGCGAATTATAGGAAAGATATCAATAAATTAGAGATAGTGCAGAGACGATTTACTAGGATGTTACCTGGGTTTCAGCACTTAAGTTACAGAGAAAGGTTGAACAAGTTAGGTCTCTATTCATTGGAGCGTAGAAGGTTGAGGGGGGATTTGATCAAGGTATTTAAAATTTTGAGAGGGATAGATAGAGTTGACGTGAATAGGCTGTTTCCATTGAGAGTAGGGGAGATTCAAACGAGAGGACATGATTTGAGAGTTAGGGGGCAGAAGTTTAAGGGAAACACGAGGGGGTATTTCTTTACTCAGAGAGTGATAGCTGTGTGGAATGAGCTTCCTGTAGAAGTAATAGAGGCCAGTTCAGTTGTGTCATTTAAGGTAAAATTGGATAGGTATATGGACAGGAAAGGAGTGGAGGGTTATGGGCTGAGTGCGGGTAGGTGGGACTAGGTGAGATTAAGAGTTCGGCATGGACTAGGAGGGCCGAGATGGCCTGTTTCTGTGCTGTGATTGTTATATATGTTATATGGTATATGGTTATTTCCTAAAGAAGAGGGTTTGGCAGATATTGTTGTTCCTGTTGTTTAGGCAACTAGCATTAACCGCCACAATTTTAACTATGGCTTTTGTGTCTGACCTGCAGAAGATTCTAAAGCACAATTCATTGGATTTCTATCTCCAGACTGGCTACATTTTCTGCAAGTACTTTTAGAGACAATTGTAGAACAGGGGGAAGTTCTGAAGATTAATATAATTTGAGTTGGATAAGTTAATCAGCCACTGACATGAGTGCTTAGTTGTTCCAAGAAGTTATGAAGTTAAGAATGGCCAGTATTTCTATTAAGGTAATATAGAACAACATATTCAAAGATTCAAGATTCAAAGTACATTTATTATCAAAGAATGTATAAATTATACAACCTTGATATTTGCTTGCTCACATGTAGCCACTAAGCAAGAAACCTGAAAGAACCCAATTAAAGGAATTAAATACAAATAACAATAAAAATAAAATACCAGAGAAAGAAAAAACCCACAAAATCACGCAGACAATTGAAACAAGCTATAAACAATCTGAACCAGAAACTGAGTCCTCAGATCTGAACCCCAGAGTAGGCCTAAAGCCTTGCTTATCGATCCATCATATTAGTGGGCATGGAGCATGCAGTCAGGGTAGTCTTCATAGCCTCAGCACTATAGACAGAGAGGAGTGACCACCACCAAGAACAGACAAATCAGTTCTCGACCCAGCTCCCGACACCCTGTCTTTTCAGTCTATTTGAGCCAGCATTTAAATCGACCAAGTAATGGAATAGCAAGAGACTGCAGCACCCTTGAGCGAGGAGAGAACATCGTGGAGAGCGAGCGACCACATATCAGATCTAGTTTGACAAAGGTCCTATTCTAAGAATTGTATAACTTTATTTGATAATTGTAGAATCCTCTAGCAAACACTCCGTAGTAATTTGATGGCAACACGAGTGAAACTGCGGATGCTGGAAATAAATAAAAGCACAAAATGCTGACAGAACTCAGCAGGCCAGACAGGCTTCATCTTCCTGATGAACGGTTTCAGCCCGAATCGTCGTCACTACCTCCTCCCGTAGATGCCGTCTGGTCTGCTGAGTTCTGCCAGCATTTTGTGTTTTTCTAGTAATTTGATCGTTATTTGTTCTTTTGCACAGGTTTTTAGCAATTCCCTTAGACCAGGGGTCAGCAACCTTTACCACTGAAAGAGCCACTTGGACCCGTTTCCCACAGAAAAGAAAACACTGGGAGCCGCAAAACCCGTTTGACATTTAAAATGAACTAACACTGCATACAACGTTTTGTTTTGCCTTTATGCTATGTATAAACAAACTATAATGTGTTGCATTTATGAAATTGATGAACTCCTGCAGAGAAAACGTAATTACATTTCTGCATGCAACAAAAACATTTTGAACTCCGAAAAAAAAGACGTTGGGTTGAAGGTTACTTTTAAGTAAAATACTCAACGTCTATTTGAGTCCTTCTTTTATTTATGAAAAACGCCAAACTTAAATTTGCCGCCAGCAGCAAACCAAAAATAACGTCAGCCAGCTGTCAACCTGAAAAATAAAAGGACTATTTCACTGAACAATGAAAACATATGAATATACGTAAAATAATACGCAATTAAAATATTTATCATACTTCTTCAGGTTGACTCACACCTGACAATGCAGTCGTATTCAGTAGGGATGGATCGATGCTTAGGGGAGTGACCGGGAAGGATAATGTGTTTTTTTCCTCTCTGAACTCACAGAAGCGTTTCCCAAACGATGTTTGCATTGCGATGATTGCAGAATGTAAATACTCCGAATTTATCATGTCGTGACATTGTTTGAACTCTCTCAAATTGGGGAAGTGAGACAATGTGCCTTTCTGTAAATCTCTGGCAAGCAACGTCAACTTGCGCTCGAATGCCAAAACATCCTCCAACATGTGCAGGGCTGTACGTCCTTACCCCGTTGAAGAGCTGTGTTCAGCGTGTTCAGGTGCGCTGTCATGTCTACCATGAAGTGTAGCTTTTCCAGCCACTCTGGCTGTTCCAGCTCAGGAAAGTTGAGCCCTTTGCTGCCCAGGAAAGTTTTCACTTCTTCCAGACGCGCGACAAAGCGTTTCAGCACCTCCCCTCTGGACAGCCAGCGATAAAAACACGTTGTAGCAGTTGCTACACGCAGTCAGTAAACTGCAGTCAAAGATAGCTTTATTCGAACTAAACAGCCTTGCTTTTAAGCCTCCCTCAACCCGCCCCCCATGGGCGCGGATGCTGCAAAAGACACGTACTCACAAACCCCCGTAGGCTATCTCCCTTAGCCTGAACGCTGGCTAATTGTGAGCCGGTTCGGATGTGTCAGGAAATGGGTCGCCCGCCACAACATCTTATTTAGATTGTACAAGATCACCATAATCTTCAAATTTAGATTTACATTTCAAAAACTAACAAACTAACATAAAAAACATATTAATTAAATACTGACCATGTAGCGGTGTGCTACACGCAGCGCTAAAATTACGACACGGAGTCGGTAACTGCAGTCGAAGGAAAAAAGCTTTATTCGAAATCTTCAGCCTCACTTTTAAGCCTCCCTCAACCTGCCCCCCCCCCATGGCGCAGAGGCTCCAAAGCTCTGTGCTCGCAAACCCCCGTAGGCTATCTTATTGTGAGTTGGTTCGGATGTGCCAGGAAAAGGGTCGCCACAACCAATTATTTCCCAAAGCAACAGGGAGCCGCAGCACAGACGTAAAAGAGCCACATGTGGCTCCGGAGCCGTGGGTTGCCGACCCCCGCCTTAGACGAACATAGAACCATAGAGCATTACAGCACAGAAACCGGCGTTTTGGCCCTTCTTCTGCCTAGAAAAAAACATTTTTCTGTTTAGTCCCACTGACCTGCACCTGGAGCATATCCCTCCATACACCTCTCATCCATGCACCTGTCCAAGTTTTTCTTAAATGTTAAAAGTGAGCCTGCATTTACTACTTCATCTGGCAGCTCATTCCACACTCCCACCACTCTTTGTGCGAACACTTAACTGCTTCTTTTCAACTTCAAGTTTCTTGGTATAAAGGCAAAATGGAATATTTTCTTATTCTAAGTGGATGTCCTCACATTCCTTGTGCTAAACAGATGTGGCAACGATATAAAATCTGGGCCATTAGGACATTATGTAAAGAGCTCAGCAATGTTTGTGATTTTTGTTGCACAATGCACTCATTATTAGTCCCATTTCCCTCTCCTTTGTACACCTGCAACTTCTCTCTCACATCCTTAAAAGCCCCTTTTGATGTTTTTTTTCCACCCAAACTCTAATGAGGGATAGTTTATAGTGACCATTTAAATTATCAGTACATCTTCAAGATGTGTTGGAGAACATGTTATCTCCACTCGAGACAGCAGTGGTAATGGCTGTGCCATAGTATTTGAAGCTGAGAACATCGCAGTTCAAGCTTCTGTATCTTCTGCCCATTGGTAGCCCTGAGAAGATGGCATGGCCTGCAAATGTGGAGTTCTTTGATAGATGTTGCCTTTTTGAGAAAGCATCTGTTGTTGATACTATCAATTGTAGGGAGTAAAGTACAATGTATTGGACTGAGTTCCCTGCAGCTTCGCTATGTGCAGTCAAATTGCCATACCAGAGCATAGGTACTAGATAGGTACTTTCACCAGAGCATGTGTAGAAGTTTGTTAGTGTTCAATGACAACCTGAGGTAAGTGTGGTGAACTACGTGTGCCTGTCTGGACACGCCCCTGCTGACTGCTCCTGTGGCTCCTCCCACAGGCCCCTGTATAAAGGCGATCTGAGGCCCGACGCTCGGCCTCAGTCTCCAGGACATAGTATGATGGTCACTCACTCCTGGTTCCTTATTCCAGTCAATAAAAGCCAATATCTCGCCTATGTCTCAGTGTGAGTTATTGATGGTGCATCAATTTTATTGACTGGAAGTTTTAAAACATGGAAACCGTTTTGCGTCCGGAACAGTTGGATTTGGACCCTCAAGACCCTGACGCAGCTCTCGCTTTTGAACACTGGCTTGCATGCTTCCAATCATACTTGGAGGAGGTTCGTGCAACTGAACCCGCCGTTATGCACAGAATTCTACTCTCGAGGGTCACCCCAAAAGTTTACTCCATTATCTGGGACCTGCCGACCTACGAAGGGGCACTGGACGCCTTCAAAAGACAGTACCTGCGGCCGGTGAACACCGTCTACGCAAGACATCGTTTAGCTACCCGGCAACAGCGGCCTGGCGAATCGTGCGCTGAGTTTCTCCGAGCGCTACAGACACTCGTCCGACCTTGTGACTGCAAGACGCTCACGGCAGAACAGCATGCGGAGCTGCTGGTGCGAGACGCCTTTGTGACGGGACTGAGGTCAGTGTACATGCACCAGCGGCTGCTGGAAAATGCCGACCTTACCTTACGCTCGGCGATCGAGACAGCCAACGCTCTGGAAGCTGCTCTGTATAATGCTGACGCTGTCCAGTCGCGCGATTCCCCGCTGGTTCCGTGGACACCTCAGACCCCGCCACCGGCTCCCGCGAGCGAATTTGTCAACGCCGCTGCCAGTCGCGATTCCACGAGCTCCTCGAACCTGACCATGGCTGCGGCCCGTCAGAAGCCCGTGCTTTGTTATTTTTGTGGCCACAAAAGGCACTCTCGACAACGCTGTCCAGCGCGAGAAGCGACCTGCTCCAGCTGCGGAAAGCGGGGCCATTTCGCCAAGGTCTGTAAGTCTCAACCTTGAGCGGAGTGCAGCGCTGCGGGTGAAACATGGGGGCCGCCATCTTGCATGCCCGGATGTGAGCGGCCATTCTTTGTCGACGTCAGCATGCCCCGCCCCCAACCCTCCGATGCTGACCGGGTACCCCGGATGTGGGCAGCCATCTTTGTCGGTCAGCATGCCCCACCCCCGACCCTCCGATGCTTACCGGGTACCCCGACGGCGATTCAACTCTGGCCACTGTAACTCTCGACCAAAGCTCCCCACACCAGCTTGCAAGGTCCATGATGGCCATCCGGGTGGAGGGGCACAGGACTAGATGCCTGTTTGACACGGGCAGCACTGAGAGTTTTATTCATCCGGACACAGTGCAACGCTGTGGGCTCGCAACACGGCCGGTAAGTCGGAGGATCAATTTGGTTTCTGGGTCGCATTCCACAGACATCCGGGTGGGTTGTGTAGCGACTTTGGTGGTTCAAGGCACAGAATATCGGAACTTTGCGCTACTGGTCATCCCTAATCTGTGCGCACCTGTGCTATTGGGGCTGGACTTCCAGAGCCATCTCGAAAGTGTGACTATGGTAAATGACGGGCCCCTCCCACCACTCACTGTCAGGAATCCTCAGTTTTGTGGGACTTCGTCACTACTGACCACACACACACACGGGCACACACATCCCATCCAGAACCAGGCTGACAGCTGCGCTACCGACACCACTTGCAGCCTCTCCACTCTCAAGGTCCCTCCCCCACCGCTGTTCGCCAACCTGACCCCTGACTGTAAGCCTGTGGCAACTAAAAGCAGGAGGTACAGCGGGGGGGACAGGGCCTTCATTCAGTCAGAGGTGCAGCGGCTGCTCAGGGAGGGGATCATTGAGCCAAGCTCAAGCCCTTGGAGGGCCCAGGTGGTTGTTGTTTGGACTGGGCAGAAAAATAGGATGGTGGTGGACTATAGTCAAACCATCAGTAGGTTCACGCAGCTTGACGCGTACCCCCTACCCCACATCGTGGATATGGTCAACCAGATTGCTCAGTACAAGGTGTACTCGACCATAGATCTGAAATCCTCTTATCACCAGCTCCCCATCTGCCCAGAGGACCGCCCCTACACCGCCTTCGAGGCGGGCGGCAGGCTCTATCACTTCCTGCGCGTCCCTTTCGGTGTCACGAATGGTGTCTCTGTCTTCCAGAGGGAAATGGACAGGATAGTGGACCAGTACCAACTGCAGGCCACATTTCCCTATCTGGATAACATCACCATCTGTGGTCACGACTGGCCAGATCACGACGCCAACCTCCAACGATTTCTCCAAGTGGCCCGCAGCTCTGAACTTTACTTATAACAGGGACAAGTGTGTGTTCAGAACCACCCGACTCGCTGTCCTTGGGTATGTCGTGGAAAACGGGGTCATTGGCCCTGATCCTGACCGTATGCGCCCCCTGTTAGAACTCCCTCTTCCAACCACTATCAAAGCCCTCAGACGGTGCCTGGGTTTTTTTTCCTATTACGCCCAATGGGTCCCCCATTACGCAGACAAGGCACGCCCCCTGGTCAAGCCTCGTTTCCCCTCTCTGCTGAGGCCCGCGCGGCCTTCAGCTGCATTAAAGAGGACATTGCCAAAGCTACGATGCATGCGGTGGACGAGACCATTCCCTTCCAAGTGGAGTGTGACGCCTCCGATTTTGCTCTGGCTGCTACCCTCAATCAGGAAGGCAGACCAGTAGCATTCTTTTCTCGCACCCTCCAAGGCTCCGAAATTCGGCACTCCGCGGTGGAGAAAGAAGCCCAGGCCATAGTGGAGGCTGTTAGGCACTGGAGGCACTATCTTGCTGGCAAAAGGTTCACCTTGCTGACCGACCAGCGCTCGGTTGCGTTCATGTTCAGCAACCAACAGCGGGGCAAAATCAAAAATGATAAGATTTTGCGGTGGAGAATAGAACTCTCCACCTACACCTATGATATCCTGTACCGGCCTGGCAGACTCAATGAGCCCCCTGATGCCCTATCCCAGGGAACATGTGCTAGCACACAGCTCGACCAGCTGTACACCCTTCATGCACAACTTTGCCATCCGGGGGTCACCCGATTTTACCATTTTGTGAAAGCTCAGAACCTGCCATACTCCCTGGAGGACATCAGGACGATGACCAGGGACTGCCAAATTTGCGCTGAGTGCAAACCGCACTTCTACCATCCTGACACGGCGCAACTTGTCAAGGCCACCCGCCCTTTTGAACGACTGAGTGTTGACTTTAAGGGCCCCCTTCCCTCCACTGACCGCAATGTCTATTTTCTCAGTGTTATCAACGAGTACTCACGGTTCCCCTTTGCCATCCCCTGCCCCGACACCACTGCCACGTCTGTCATAAAAGCCCTGCGCCAGCTCTTCACTCTGTTCGGGTATCCCTGCTATATCCACAGCGATAGAGGGTCCTCCTTTATGAGTGACGAGCTGCGCCAGTACCTGCTAGCTAGGGGCATTGCTACTAGTCGGACCACGAGTTATAATCCCCGGGGTAATGGCCAGGTGGAGCGGGAGAATGCCACAGTGTGGAAGACCACACTTTTAGCCCTTAAGTCAAAAGGGTTGCCGGTCTCTCGATGGCAGGAGGTCTTCCCTGAGGCACTGCACTCTATCCGCTCTCTGTTATGTACGTCCACCAATGCCACCCCTCACGAACACCTATTCTCTTTTCCCAGGAAGCCTGTCACTGGGACCACCCTACCAGTTTGGCTGGCGTCCCCGGGGCCAGTGTTGCTCCAGAAACATGTGAGGAGCAATAAATACTCCCCGCTGGTCGGGAGGGTTCACCTTCTACATGCGAACCCCCAGTATGCCTACGTGGTCTTACCTGATGGGCGGGAGGACACGGTCTCCATCCGCGACCTGGCACCCGCAGGTGCAGCAGACCACTACCCTGAAGGCTCTCCGGTAACTATGAACCCTGCACCTGAGGTGACATCGTGCTCACCAGGCCCTACACAGACTCCTCACAACACTTACATACCGGGTGTTTCGTACGCATTTATACCAGGCGCCTCGCACATGCGTGAGGGATCACCGGCACCTAGTGGGCTGGAACAAGCGCAACCTCCGTCCCCTGTGCAATCACCAATGTCGTCGGCATCCATGCGATCACAGCCGGTGCTACGTAGATCGCAGCGACAGATTCGACCACCTGATAGACTTGACTTGTAAGAAACTTCGCCACATGGGGACTCTTTTCAACAAAGGGGGGGTGAATGTGGTGAACTACGTGTGCCTGTCTGGACATGCCCCTGCTGACTGCTCCTGTGGCTCCTCCCACAGGCCCCTGTATAAAGGCGATCTGAGGCCTGATGCTCGGCCTCAGTCTCCAGAACATAGTATGATAGTCACTCACTCCTGGTTCCTTCTTCCAGTCAATAAAAGCCGATATCTCGCCTATGTCTCAGTGTGAGTTTCATAAGTATGTAAAGATGCAGGTGTGCCTTTTTTGTGATTACATCTACGTGCTGGGCCCAGGACAGTCTTCAGATAATGCCCAGGAATTTAAAGCTGCTGGCTTTCTGCACCACCGATTTTCCCATTGTAGACTGGTGCTTGTTCACCCTCGTAGGCTTACGATGCAGTTGGTGGAGGAGATACGCTGTTGCTTGTCCTGTTCTCACAAATAAGGTACTCACTTTACCTCACTTTGACATGAAATGAAAAAAAACCTAAAAGGTTAACTATGTGAGGAGAAGCCTAATTGATGGTGTGGAATGTCCTGCCACAATACTATATATCCCATTATAATTTAAGAATTATCTGTGCATTTCCAAGCTGATCAAAAGCTAATCTAAATTGTATACTGCTTCTATTTAATGATGCAGAGGTCCTTAGTCTTGTCATCTAAATTATCTGATTACATACTGGTTGGCATGTAATTTTAAGGACTCATATGTGCCTGCTAAATGGCAGTAAATTTAATTCCTGGGCACAATCCTTTCAGCAAGATTTCAGCCTTTTAAACAGTTCATATAATGCAGAATTTACCAACATTTTTTTGAGCCCAACACCCCCCAAATCACTTTCATACTTGCCAGCACCCCTCTGAGGCACAGTATATTTTCTTTAGTGTAAAAACATGTTCTTCCATACGCTAATATGAGAAAAATGATTCTGCATTATCTTTTTATTTATCTTTAAACCTAGCTTACACAGTATCTGTGGACTGTACAACAGCTTTGATATCAATGTGATCCTTGATGGTTTTGAGCAAGAGTTGAAATATCTGGACAAGTTGTGATAGTAAACGCCTCAAGTCCCCACGCGTAAACAATGTCCAAGCGGTTTCTATTTTTTGTGAGTGTGTTTCACTGCACTGAAGCCTCTTTCAACAAGGTAAGAGGATGGAAATGCAATGAGGAGTAGTTTGGCTGTTCTCCAAAGACCAGGAAACTTTGTATGACAGTGTAGCCACATACTATAAAAGCCAAGATTTTTGAAAACATTTTTGCTTCTTCATCATTCTGATTTCGATAATTTCTTTTTGCAAGCTCTCTTCATGTTTTTCCATCTTTCAAAGAATGGGTTAATTACCCAGTCCGGAATTTCCAGATCGATTTCCAATTCCTTGAATCAATTCTGAAAATCCTCCATCAGTAAATGCAAGTGTAAACAGTACTTTCACAAATCACTGTCTGTGAAAGAGATTGCCATATTTTCCATGCAGAGAAACTGTGAGAACCACCTTCTCCCAGTGTTTTGCTTATGTATTTACAGCTTTCCAATAGAATTGGACACTACACTTTTTGCCTGGATTAAATTGAAATTATCACCCTGCAGTTTCATATTTAGAATGTTCATTTTGTCGTACAGATTGGCTGGGTATACCACATCTCCATGTAGAAGTTCAGTTTTGTTTCCCAAGCTCTCGTCAACTTTGAGCAAAAATTCAACCACAGTGTCCAAAAGATCAAAGAAACATTTGACAGCCAAAGCACTTCAGTGTGAAGAAGCAAGTGCTCAAACATTTTCATCGTTATCTTAGCACAACTGGAGAGATAGCAGATATTATGAGAGTCATGTTTGAAAAAAGTTGCTGGCTGAGGTCTTTTGACTAGATGTTGACAATGAATTACACAATGGATTGCAAACAAACTTGGAATTTCTTTTTTCATAAATACAACTAAATCAGCATAGTGACCTGTCATATATGATGCTCCATCTGTTGCACAAGAAATAATGTTCCTAATCAAAATATTTTTATCATCAACATACATTTTGAGCTTGTCATAGATTGATTTTTTGTTGATATTTGATTTTAAACTTTTTACAAAAGAGAATCTCTTCATAAACTTTTCATTTTTGATGAAATGTACATATGTCACGAGCAATGCCCCATAGTCTTGCACAATTGACTCATCTAGTTGTGTCCCAAATTCTGTTTTTTGTAGCTTTTTGCGATGTCTTCACTCATTTTGTCAATACAATGAGCTACAGAGTTATTGCTCAGTGGAATTGATTTTAAAATACTGGTATCCATTTTGAGAACAGTGGTGACCACTTCTGATACAGCAGGCATTATTAATCTTTCACCAATTGTATGAAATTTTCCAGCTTTGCTGTCATTTTGGAAAAGATATAAGAAGCAATTAGACCACTATCAAGGTCATTTTTAGCAAATGACTCAAGTGTGCAATGCTTTTCAAATGCTTCTTTCATCTTCTGGAACTGAGTAATACAATAATACAATACAATAAGCTATTTTAGGGTGACCTTCATGGATGTGTTCCTGCAATCTTGATGGTTATGTGGCCTCATTAGACAGTACAGTATTACAAATAAGATACATGGGGCATTACTGATCTGACATGAATGGAATAAAACACACTCCAGGTATGTAACATTGTATTGACGCAATTTCTGTAGTTTCTGTTTCTCAGCAGGATTAGAATTCAAGGATTCCCCACCTACAGACTATATATTTATCCATCATTAACAAGGCTAAATTAAAATTAAAAATGTACACAAACTGGGAATGCCTATTGGATGTTGATGCCAGCATTGAGTTGACATGGTAGTGACATGATGAGGAGTGGTGAGGCAAAGCTTCAGATGATCACACCAGGGAAAATTACATTGACAAGGATTCACATTGAACTCTGAATGCTAGTTGGGATAGAGCTGGTGTTCGGCAAGCTGTATTATTCCATTTAGTGCAATTGCACAGGAGGGGTGGCACATCTAGATGGGGGGCTTGTCACACTCCCCGGAGTGGCTCATCATCTGTTGGTCCCCACCAACGCCTAGCACTCACCTGTGGCTCCTCGTAGCTGTTTGCATGCGACAGCGGCCACACCCCGGGCAACGGCTTCGTCAGGCCGGCTAAACCAGGTGAGGGTAGCCGACGGGTCAGAAACCCTCGGTGAGATAGGAATTTGCTCATCCCAGCATGTGAAGACTGCTTTGGTGGATCAGGCAGAGGAAACCCCGGGGGTTCAATGGCTGAGAACTCATTGCAGCAGCGCATCGCGGAGTGCGCAGGACGCGGCAGAGCACTTAAGAAGACGCGGCCATCCAATGCAGCCAAGGAAGCTGCCAGACGTAATGATTCTTCGTGCCGCTGAATCCTGACTTCTGAGGCCAAGAGAATGGGATCGTCTCTGTGCAAGGCTTTTCCACTTTAATATCTTTCACGCACTGGTTACATTGTGCAAAGGTCGGACGGTGGCGTAATGAGATCAGCACCGGGCTCGAGAACGGAGGTTCGCGAGTTCAATCCAGTGACAGGCTGCCCCCAAGCGCACTCTCCATCCGTGCCGGGTTGATGTCAAAAACCCACTGCCACCCTGCACAATGTAGTCTTTCTCGGACCACGAGAGACAACCATACATATATTTAGTGCAATTGACCAATCTTATAATCCCCAACAACGGTTCTTAACCACACTTATGAGGTCAAGGTCACTTTAAACACCTCGAGGAATCCTCAGTGTTGGCAGGTTCACTGACTGGCTCAGTGGTGATATCACGTGTCAGAATGTGATAGGAAAGAGTTCAGAGCATGTGCAGAAATGACAGAATGATTGAGAAGTTTGTATGGTTAAAAAACGTGGTTGCTGTTAGATAAAAGTTCTAGTTATGTTCTTCCAGAATACATTTCTTTAGGGGTAACCCATGGTACGTATAAAGATCACAACATTGTGTCAGAAGTCGGTCTGGAAGAATAATACATTTGCTAAACATGGGAAAAGCGAATGTAATCGATAAAAAGAGCGCAAACTTTTTTAGTGTTTGCTAACAGCTTTACAAATGGAAGGGCTGCAACCTCCGAAAACACTTCAGCTGACTGGGAATGTAGCTGAAAAATGGAGAAGATTTAAACAGCAATTTAAAATTAAATATATTTATCAGTGATCGGGCAGATAAAAGATCGGAAAAAACGAAGGCAGCTATCCTACTCCACATAATAGGGGATGGCACAATTGAAGTATATAGCCATCTTACTTTTGAGAATGGAGATAATTTGAATCTAAGGTGATAATGGACAAATTTGATGCATTTTATATACTGATGCACAATGTGACGTATGAATGATAGAAATTCTTTACCTGTTGGCAGAGAACTGGTCAAATGATTGATCAATTTGTTTCGGAATTGAGAAACCGCAGTAAAACATGCGAGTTTGCAGAGCTGACGGACTCTCTCATTAAAGACAGAATTGTTTGCGACATTCTGGATAATGGTTTGAGAGAAAGACTCTTGAGAGAATCAGACGTAGATTTGGAAAAAGCTTTGATTCTCTGCAAAGCTTCGGAACCTGTAACACCACAGGCTAAAGAGCTTTTTATCGAGAGCTGCAGTGTACACGCTGTGAATAACTGCGAATATATTAGAAAAAATAATGAAGCGACAACGAAACCGACAGAGAGCAAGACGTCATCTGAAAGAAAAAAAGTTTGTGATCGCTGTGGGCGGCAACACAAACCTTAAAAATTGTCCAGCGTATGGAAAAATGTGCAATCACTATGGTAAGAGTAATCATTTTTCATGCTGTTGCAGAAGTAGAAAGGAAATAAAACATGGAAATGCAGTGCTTGAAAATGAATGTGAGGAGTTTTATATAGATGTGCTTTGTGAAAATAAACAAAGTAAGAATGACTGGACTATTGCAAATGAACCAAAACATTATTCTGTTTAAATTGGATACTGGAGCACAGGTAAATGTTCTTGCAGAATCTGAGTTTAATGCATTAAAGCCAAGACCAAAGTTACATCAGACAAATATAAAAGTGACCGGGTATTCAGGTGCAGACATTCCAGTTAAAGAAACGCGTGGCAAAACTATCACACAAAAATATTGAGCACAAACTTTCATTTGTGGTGGTGCCAAAGAATGTACAGTCAATATTGGGTTTGTCTGCCTGTGAGAGACTGAATTTGGTGAAAAGTGTATTAGTCCTGGACAGTGACACAGTCAGAATACAGTGATTTGATGAAAATGTATGAAGACTTGTTCAAAGGTCTTAGTTGTCTTCCAGAAGAGCACACGATTAAAACTGGCAACACAGTACCATCCATGTAGAAAAGTGCCTTTTGCATTATGTCATCAACTGAAAACAGAGCTAGACAGAATGGAACGGTTAGGACTCCAAAAACAAAATTGATGAACTGACTGAATGGGTTAAATGTTGATTTTTTAAAAAAATGGAAAACTGAGGATTTACTTATATCCAAGACTTGAATCAAGCCACTAAAAGACAGCATTTCAAATTGCCTACTGGTGAAGAAATCATGTCACAGTTTGCTAATGCAAAGTACTTTAGTAAAATAGATGCATTTTCTGGATTCTGGCAGCTTAAACTAGATGAACTGAGTTCAAAGTTGTGTACCTTTAACACTCCTTTTGCCAGATACCATTTCTTTAGGCTTCCGTTTGGAATTGCATCAGCTCCTGAAATGTACCATAAAACCACTCATATGCTATATGAGCACATTGAGGGCGTAGATACATCCATGGACGATATTATTGTTTGGGGATCAACTAAACGAGAGCACAATGCTAAACTCAGACAAGTCTTAGAGTCAACACGCAAGGCAAACCTGAAGTTGAATAAAGACAAATGTCAGCTAGGAGTGACTGAACTTACCTTTGTGGGTGATATCATCAGCGATGAGGGTATGCATCCTGATCCACTGACGGTTTCTGATATTGAGAACATGCCAAGACTGCAATGTAAAAAGGACATTTAAAGGTTTATGTAAATGGTCAACTACATGGGAAAATTCATACCCAATCTTTCAGAACAGCTTGCTCCATTGAGGCAGTTAACAGAAAGAAAAATGAAAGGAGCTGGAATCATGAACAGGAGAAGGCTTGGAAAAATCTCAGGAACATGCTCACCAAACAACCTGTGTTGAAATTCTATGATGCTGAGGCATCCATCAAAATCTCATGTGATGCATCTCAGGCAGGCTTAGGGGCAGTATTACTCCAGAAACATGATAAGGAATGGCTGCCAGTGGCATATGCATCTCGTGCATTATCTGATCCAGAAACAAGGTATGCCCAAATTGAAAAGAGAATTGCTCAGTATTGTGTTTGCTTGCGAGAGATTTCATCAGTTTGTGTCAGGGCAATCTATTGATGCTGAAACATATCATAAGCGTCTGATTACATTATTTAACAAACCTTTAAGCGACTGTCCTTTGCGAATTCAGCGAATGATTATCAAATTGCAAAGGTATGCATTGAATGTGTCATACACACCTGGAAAATTCATGTACATGGTTGACACACTTTCCAGAGCTGTGGATCCAACAACAAAAGACAGTCACAGGAACGTTATTGATGTTCAGGCATTTGTTGATGTGATCATAGAGACTGTACCTGTTGCTCCCAAAAAGTTGGAACAGCTGCGTCGAGACAGAGAAGGACAAAATTCTCAGTCAGGTAATACAAGTGGTGATGGATGGATGGCCAGATAATAAGCATGACTGTACCTCAGAAGCACAAGAATATTGGAACCACAGATCAGAACTTTCTGTTGTGGATGACAAATTGTACAAAGGTTGCAGAATTCTGGTTCCTAAAAGTCTCTGAAAAGAAATGCTTGGGAAAATTCATGAAGGCCACCTAGGTATTGAAAAGTGTAAGAGTGGGACACGGGAATGATGTTTTGGCCCAGGAGGAATCAAGAAATTGCTGAATTGGTATCTTCTTGTCAAATATGCTTTAAATACCAACCTAGCAACCCTAAGGAGCCACTGCATCCACATCATAGTCCTCAGAGACCTATCAGAAGGTAGGCATTGATCTTTTTATCACTGACAACAAATATTATCTATTAATAACAGATTACTACTCCTTGTATCCTGAAGTGTGTGGTCTGAGCAGAACAACTGCAGAGAATGTAATTACATGCATGAAATCAGTTTTTTCCAGACATGGTGTTCCTGATGAAGTTTACACAGATAATGGTCCACAATTCAATGGAGAATGCATGAGACATTTTGCTCAGGAATGGGGCTTTGTTCAAACAACATCTAGTCCATTTTTCCCTTAGTCCAATGGATTAGTTGAGAATTCGGTAGGAATTATCAAGACACTGATGCACAAAGCAAAAGATAGTGGAGGTGATTTTTATAAAGCTTTGTTAGCTTATCGTAGTACTCCACTTGAATGTGGATTTCAATGGCTCAGCTCTTGATGGGACGCCGTTTGAGATCCAATCTGCCAATAGATGAGAGCCTTCTGAGAACAGAGGGAGGTGAACAAGTGAAAAGTTGGAAAGATGAACACAAAGCAAAGTAGAAAATATACCTTGACAGATGTTCTCATCCATTACCTGAACTGCACCAAGGAGATGAAGTAAGGATACAAGACAAAATGAACATATGGGCACGGAAAGCTACAGTTCTTGAAGTACAACCCAGATCATTCAGGGTCGAAACAGAAGAAGGAGCTGTGTTAAGAAGAAATCGCAAAGACCTCAAGAAAGAGCCAACTTCAGAGTTTCCGTTAACTGGTGCAGACCAGACAAAACGTGAATATAACAACGAAACACAAGAACTGTGTGAACCACTTCGAAGGTCTACTCGTGTTCGTAAACCCCCAGAGAGACTGATAGAGGCATGTTAAATTATGCATTTGTTTTGATTAATGTTGCTAATTGTTTTCTTTTTAAGGAAAGGAAGATGTGGTGATATCACGTGTCAGAACGTGATTGAACAGAGTTTGGAGCATGCGCAGAAATGACAGAATGATCAAGAAGTTTGTATGGTTAAAAACGTGGTTGCTGTTTGCTGTTAGAAGTTCTGGTTATGTTCTTCCAGAATATGCTTCTTTATGAGTAACCCACGGTATGTAGAAAGAACACAACAGGCTCTATTTAACCATTTGGTTCTGGCAAGTGCTGTATCGTGTGACTTGTTTTCCATAGATCCGTGGAGAAAGTTGAGAGGGTGTACTTGACTTACCAACTGTTAAAATTGCATGAACTCATTCTGTACTGTGAATCAAGGGGAACTGTTGGGCACCCTGGCTGTTAATTTATGCCTCACCAAAAATGTCTATTTGGTTGGTAAGGTCAGATGAGATTTCCAAGTTGTGATGACGAGTGCTGACTGCCTGCAAAACTATGGTTCTTCCTGAGTTCCGGTGCCTCATTATCTTTTTTTGGAGTGCCTGCTGTACTAATGGTCGATCAGCTCTTGTCCCTCAAGTTAGGGTGTTGCTTACACCCGCACCCCCCCAAGAATCTTGAATGCCACAGATGACTTCTATTTCCCGTAACGCCCCCTTAGGGCACGTAACCATCTCTGTTGGAAATCACTGATATAATGGATGCAATATTCACTTTTAGGAAATAACCTGTTGTAGAAGAACATTTCCCTATGCAGAACCAGTACTTTCTGTTCCACTAAATTTAACAAGACAGAAAGGGACAAATTCCATTGGAGTCCATATTTGAAAATTACTCAAAAGAATTTACTCAGAATGGGGTGCTAACCTGTAACTTTGTTGTTTTTGCCAGGTGTAATCGATAATAGACCTTCATTGGATGAAGACAGCAAGGACTCATTTCAGCACGTGGCGAGCACACGATCACTTGATCAGACAACAAACGAAACTTATACCCTTGAGCCAACTATCGGTGACCCAGTTCGCAACATGTCTTTCCCTATCCTCAAAATTGCCCGCTTTTTGACAAATGTTAGCATAACATATGATGATGAATATTTTGATACCCTCTATGGTAAGAGCTTGTTTAGGTTGTATTTAAAGAGATGTTTTTAGTTTATTTTCGTTTAGCCAGGGGCAAATTTGTAACTCCTTTATATTACTTAAACTTGCTCTTTGGTTTTCTAAGGTTCTGGTATATTTTGCATATAAAGTTGCATATTTTGTGATATGACAGCATGTAAATAAGTTCTTTTTCATAATCTGGAATGCTTTAGTGAGCATAAAGCAAAAAGCAATAAATGCTGAAAATCTGAAAAAGAAATTCAAAATGCTGGAGATACTCAGCAGATAAGGATTCTTCTATGAAGAGAGCAATATAGTTTGTGTCTCATAACAATAATGTTTTCATCAGAAGAAAAAATGAGAGAAGATTAAAAACAAATGTGTATCATCATTTCAGTTAACAAGATCAACTCGGCAAGGTTGCCCACTATCACCTGCTTTGTTTGTGTTGGCAATAGAACCACTAGCTGAATTAATTAGAATGGACCCAGATATTAAGGGTTTCAGAGTTAATCAGGAAGAATACAAGATTAACTTATTTGCTGATGATGTTCTAATTTATTTAACAGATCCATTACATTCACTACGCAAATTATCTTATAGACTAGAAGAATATGGGAAAATATCGGGTTATAAAATAAATTGGGATAAAAGTGAAATTTTACCTCTTACTAAAGGAGATTATAATCAATGTCGATTAATAACTCAATTTAGATGGCCAGCAAATGGTATAAAATATTTAGGTATAAGAGTTGATAATGATATAAAAAACTTATACAAATTAAATTACTTACCACTTTTGAAAAAAATTCAGGAAGATCTTGAAAAATGGATGGCATTACCAATAACATTAGTAGGTAGAGTAAATACTATAAAAATGAATATATTCCCTAGATTACAATATTTATTTCAATCATTACCAATACAATTACCCCAGAAGTTTTTTCAAGAGTTAAACAAATATCTGAGGAAATTCCTCTGGAAAGGTAAGATGTCCAGAATATCGTTGGAAAAATTGACATGGAAATTTGATCTAGGAGGATTACAACTTCCAAATTTTAAGAATTATTATAAAGCAAATCAACTTAGATTTATTGCATCTTTTTTCGAGAAAGATAAACCGGCATGGATTAGAATAGAATTAGATAAAATAGGAGAAAATGTACCAGAAGATTTTATATACAAATGGGAATCTAAATGGATACGGGAAAAGAAAGAATCTCCTATATTAAAACATTTGATTGATTTATGGAATAAGATAAATGTTAATGATGAGATAAAAAAATCTTTATTAGCAAAGAGACCTTTAATTCAAAATAGACTTATTCCTTTCACAATGGACAATCAACTTTTATATAATTGGATTCAAAATGGGATTAGATATATAGGGAATTGTTTTGAAGGAGGTATATTAATGTCATTTGATCAATTAAAGAATAAATATAAAATATCAAACAACACTTTATTTTGTTACTTTCAATTAAGGGCTTATTTAAGAGAAAAATTAGGTCAAACAATGTTATTGCCGAAATCTAATGAAATAGAAATTTTAATTCTAAAAGGAAATATCAAAAAATTTATATCTTGCATGTATAATTTGATTCAAAGACAGGTAATTAAGCAAGGAGTCCATAAGTCAAGACAAAAATGGGAAAATGATTTGAATATTAAAATTGAAGAAACAAATTGGTCAAGACTATGTCTTGACAGTATGACAAATACAATAAATGTTCGGTTAAGATTAGTGCAGTATAATTTTCTACATCAATTATATATTACACCACAAAAAATAAAAAAATTTAATCCAAATTTATCGGATCAGTGTTTCCGATGTAACCAGGAAACTGGTACTTTTTTACATTCGGCATGGTCTTGCTCTAAAATTCAACCTTTTTGGACAAATTTAAGACTTTTACTGGAACAAATTACAGGAACACAATTTCCTCATAATCCAATATTATTTTTACTAGGTGATATTGAAGGGATAAAACCGAAACTCAAACTAAATAAGTATCAGAAAGAATTTATAAAAATTGCACTGGCAGTAGCCAAAAAAGCTATTGCAGTTACTTGGAAATCGGATACACATTTAAGTATAGATTCTTGGAAGAAAGAAATCTATGGTTGTATTCCATTAGAAAAAATTACTTATAATTTAAGAGATAAATATGAAACATTTTTGAAAATTTGGAGCCCTTATTTACAAAAGACAGGATTAAATATATAGATGCTTTGAAGATGAAACAATTGGTTATTAGGGGAAAGAAATAAATATACATATTAAAATTATTACGAATTCCATGGAGCATGTGGAGATCTTCCAACAACCAGGCATTCTTTCTTTCTTTCTTTCTTTTTTTTTCTATAGGGCAGTTAGGGGGGAGGGGTTAAGGGGAGGGGGTATGGGTTATATACATTGTTTTTTCATACTTTGTAATCATTTAAAAATGCAATAAAAAAAGTTTTAAAAAAAAAGAGAACCAGAAGTGGAGGTAAAGCTATAATTGGTAGGAGATGTAAGGAGTATGAAAGTTCCTTCTATTCATATGCCAAACGCCATCGGCTTTTCATTGGCTTTTCTTAATCCATTTATTTGCATGAGGAATCATTCATATCTGATTTCAGAAATAGAAATTGCAAATCTGTTTACAGGACATAGAACATGGAAGATTACAGCACAGGAACAGGCCACTTAGCCCAAAATGTTGTGCTGAATTAGCTAAAAATCAAATTAAAATCACCCAAACACTAATCCCTCCTACCTACAAAATATCCATATCCTTCCATCTTCCTTATATCCATGCGCTTATCCTTAACAGCCTCTCTTAACGCCTTATCCTTAACATCTCTTAACAGCCTCTAATACATTTGCCTCAGCAACCATACCAGGCGGCACAATCCAAGCGTCCATGACTCCCTGGGTTAAAAATCTATCCCTCACATCTCCCTTGAACCTATCCCGTCTCACTTCTGTGCATGCCCTCGGGTATTAGACGTTTCAACCCTGGGTTACAGATACTCTCTTCCCACTCGATCTAATCTTCATAAACCTCTATCAGATCTCCCCTCTAGGAATATTGCCTTGAAGACTATATTGTTGCCTTCAGATCATTACAAAGGAATTTAGCTAGGATGAATCTAGGTCACTAAATAATGTGCTGCACAGAGACACTCTGGTATCCTACATCTTTATAATCATCCTTGATTACACTCTACGTCAAGCTACTAAAGATCATGACAAGCTTGGTTTTACCATAAAACCAGGATGAACCAAAAAGGTCAGACCAGTTACGCTCACAGATCCTGATTTTGCAGATGAGATAGTCCTGCTCTCTGACCAGATGGAGGAAGCACAGCAGCTACTAACAAAAGTGGAAATTGAGTGCAATAAAGTTGGACTTCACCTAAACACTAAAAAGACAGAGTACATGGCGTTTAACTGCGACAAATGTACTCTCAAACCGTAAAGAATGATACCATTAAGAAAATCTTAGACTTCAAGTACCTCAGGTCAAGAATGATGAGTTTGGAGAAGGATGTAAAGATACGGAAGGTGCTGGCGTGGAGGGCTGTGAACGACATGAAGGAAATCTGGAGGTCAAACCTGACCAGAGGGCTCAAAACGAGGATCTTCATAGCAGTCACAGACATACGGATGCGAGACGTGGACACTCACCAAGACCATGAGAAAGTTACTAGATGGTTGCTATACACGAATGCTCCGGGTGGCTCTTGATGTGAGCTGGCAACAGCACGTGATGAACATCGAGCTCTATGACAACTTACCGATGCTCACTACTAAAATCGAGGTGAGAAGACTACAACTAGCGGGGCACTGTCTACGCCACCCTGAGCTACCTGGCAGCCTAGTCATCACATGTGAGCTCAAGCATGGGAGGATGAACCCCTGGCGCCCTCCCAGGACTATGGTTACCACGCTCCTAAAAGTTAGCGGCGAGGCTAATGTAGATGAACTGAACACACTGATGAGGGAGAGGGAGGAGTGGTGAGTCCGTCATCGTGCCTGACGCCGGCCCTCTAGGCCTGAGTCGACGTAGTAGCAGAGAATCTGAAATGATTTGGACTGGACCAATAATGCCATCTGCTGAAACTGCCACTTTCATTCACTATCCCTACTCTCAATCCCCTGACTTAAATTTCCTTCGATCTAGAAGGACGGCTGCCACAAGCCCTGACCTGCGCAAGCTCTGTGGTGGAGACTGTGGTCAGATAATTAAAAAAATAATTAACAAATTAATTTTAATTAATCTAAACATTTCTTAATTAGATTTTTAATAAGTACTTGAAAAGTTGTGGCTACTTGATCAAATCCTGGGAAATTGCATGTTTAGATTGGTAATTGATGGCTGGCACTGTTAATGGTATGCCAAAGGGTCTGTTTCCATTGTATATGACTTGTCTATGACTCTATTGTGACAATTGTCTAATTACTATGAGACGTCCACCCCAGAAAGAATTGGCCCCTTTTTGCATGGCGGAGATATGATTTAAATCTTTAAAGTGCTGTATGGGACAGAATGGAAAAAAGGCTATAGCTGCTGAGGGGAGGGGAGGTGGTGTCAGTTGTAGCCCATTGCAATACATTCATCTGTTGGCTAGAAATTTGTACTCAGATTCTGCTCTGGAGATTTGAGCATACAAATCCAGGCTGTGAAGCTAGTAAGTGATGGATGATGCACTGCGAGAGGTTTTCATCATTTGGACTCGTTGCAAGGTGATGGTGAAGGCAGTATTTGAAGGAATATATCTTTCCTGCACCTGACCCTCAGTAAAGTATAATTATAAAATTCAAAATAATTCCTTGGTTAAAATTAATTAGTCCATTTAATTAGTGGATTATTTGTAATAAATTGGTTTTGGTTTCTTTTTGCAAGGATTTGTAGTAGATCTTTACCTTGGGTGGCAAGTGAGAAGAATTTGTGTTAGGGAACCTCAAGAAAGGAATAGTTGAAATATCATTTGTTGCACACTTCTTGATACCTTCCAACTTGCAATAACCAGCAGAAATAATAATGTCTACACTACTTCATGAGAGTCAAGAGAGTATTGCTTTGTCCTTGCTTAGATCTTCTCAGAAGATGACTGTTTAAGATTATTGTAGACAAGTATAATTTATAAGGATATTCAGTGGGTACACAATTAAAAAAAAATCATTATATAGGATCTTATCTGACATATCTCACAATTGGATTGTGTCCTGTAGTGTTAGCTAAACCAGGCATTAAAGGAATCTGGAACTCAGTGGGTCAAGAAACATTTGTGGAGGCGAAGGGGTAGTCGATGTTTCAAAATGAGGCCATGCATCTGGACTGAGAGTGTAGAGGAGAGCTAGCCAAGTGAGAGGCAGCTAAGTGAGGAGGGGGATGGAAATAGTCAGTGAAGTGGATAAACAGCCCCAATCTTACATTTCCCTCTCACCTTTTTACACTGGTTATCTCCTCTCTACCCTCTTAGTCCTAATGCAGGGTGCTGTGTACTTAATATTTCAGTAATGTTGAGTAATATTGTGCATGTGCATATATATTCATTAAGCTTTCTTGTTTCAATAATTAATCACAGGTTATATGTAAAATACTTAAATTGCATATGTCATCACACTACCATGTGATACGTGCACATCTCGCTGAAAGTAACTTGAACTGCACCTGCATTTCTTGGACTCTCATGTTTCCTTTAATTAGATAAATGCTCTGAAGTTACAAAACATAACATTGGCGATGAAGTTTTTTTTAAATGAACCTAACATGGATTCATTTAACCCGCTCTGTTAAAGCAGAGCGAAACATTTGAACTAAAAATAACACTGTGATCAACTGAATTTAAAAGAAACAGCTCTGCACATGAAAATACGGTCCAGTTTCAAACAAAAGCTGCCAACACCTGCAGAAGGAAACACAAGATTGTATATTTTGAAAAAGAAAACTCAGAAAAAGCAATAATTTGGGATTCATAAAGAGTGAGTACCAGTGATAATAATCATTTAAAAAAATCAGAAATGGCAGGCTACATCAGAAAGATTGGCAAGTTTGATTATACAACAGGTAATTGGCTTACGTATATGATGCACCATCAATAACTCACGGAGATGTGAGGCGAGATATAGGCTTTTATTGGCTGGAAGAAAGAACAAGCAGCAAATGACCACCACACTACATCCTGGAGACTGAGGCCGAGGCTGTGTCTCCAATCGCCTTTATACCGGGGTCCGTGGGAGGAGCCACAGGAGCAGTCAGCGGGGGGGGGGGGGGGGGGGGGTGAGTCCAGACAGGTATATGTAGTTCACCACTGTACAATGACCTAATGGAACAGTATTTTGAAGAAAATTAAATAACCAATGAGAAGGAAGTGCCAATTTTAAGTTTATTGGGTTAAAAGACATACAGTTTGTTTTGAAGTTTGACTGCTCCATCCAAACCATCAGAAATGAGCTTTGATGCTATTATTAAAAGTAGTGTAGCAGCATTTAGAACCAAAACCATTGTTGCTAGCAGAATGCTCTAGGTTTCATAAGCAGAATCAAAAGGAAGGGGAGTCCATTTCAGTATATGTGGCTGAATTGAAATGTTTGTCTGCACATTGTCAGTTGTGTAATGGGCTTAATGATACCCTAACAGAGTGTCTAATTTGTGGAATCTTACACAAGAAAGCATTCAAAAACAATTGAAATGAAACACAACATACATTCAAATGAACAATTGAATTTGCTGTTTCAATGGAAACTGCAGACAGAGATGCAATTGTGTTGCAGTGAGGGATGAATATTTGGGTTACGTTATGGCAGTAGTTGACATACACCAAACAAATACAGATTTAAAGGTGAAACATGCAGGAAATGCAACAAAGTAGGACACATACAAGAGCACGTTGGGCAAATAAAAATAAATGGTCTGCTCAGGGATGAGAAAAAGCTAAAAGGTCAAATTGCAGTTTCAAAAAGAGCATGAATCTGCATATTATTGATGAAAAATCTAATAATGATGAGAATGAAACAGGATTGGAAATCCTTGAGATTTACCATTGGGAAACTAACAGGTGACAAGAAATATGGCTTACACCAGAAGTGAATGGCAAATTAATTAAAATGGAATTGGAGAATGGACATTGGGAAACGGATTATACTGTTTATCAATGATTTAGATGATGAAATAGATGGTTTTGTCGCCAAATTTGCAGATGATACGAAGATTTATGGAGGACCCTCCTCTGCATCACTCCCAGCTGAACACTTTGTAAACTCATGACTGTTCCCTGTGTCAATCCATGTTAATGACTATGATTTTTTAGTAGATGAACAGTTCTTGAGTGCAGTAACTCTGAGACTGAGAGTTTTAAGACCATAAGACGTAGGAGCAGAATTAGGCCATTTGGCCCATTGAGTCTGCTCCACCATTCAATCATGGCCAATCCTTTCTTCTCCCTCCTCAGCCTCACTCTCTGGCCTTCACCCAGTAACCTTTGATGTTGTGTCGAATCAAGAACGTATCAATCTCTGCCTTAAATACAACCAGTGACCTGACCTCCACAGCTGCCTGTGGTAATAAATTCCACAAATTCACCACCCTCTGCTGAAAGAAATCTCCCTGCATCTGTTTTGAAAGGGTGCCCCTCTATCCTGAGGCTGTGCCCTCTTGTCCTAGGCACTCCCGCCATGGGAAAACATCCTTTCCACATCTACTCTGTCCAGGCCTTTCAACATTCAAAAGGTTTCAATTAGATCTCCCATCATCCTTCAAAATTATAGCAAATACAGACCCTGAGCTATCAAATGTTCCTCGTGATAACCCTTTCATTCCCAAAATCATCTTTGTGAACCACCTCTGAACCCTCTCCAAGGCCAGCACATCTTTTCTCAGATCAGGAGCCCAAAACTGCTCACAATACTCAAAATGCGGCCTCACCAGTGTCTTATAACATCTCAGCAACACGTCCCTGCTCTTGCATTCTAGACCTTTTTAAATGAATGGTAACATGGCATTTGCCTTCCTCACCACAGACTCAACCTGCAAGTTAACTTTTAGGGTGTTCTGCACAAGGACTCTCAAGTCCCTTTGCATTTCAGAGTTTTGGACTTGCTCCCCATTTAGAAAACAGTCTGCACATTTATTTCTACCACCAAAGAGCATGACCATGCACTTTCCAACATTGTATTTCATTTGCCACTCTCTTGCTCATTTTCCTAATCTAAGTCCTTCTGCAGCCGACCTGTTTCCTCAACACTACCCACTCCTCCATAAATCTTTGAATCATCTACAAACTTGGCAACAAAGCCATCTATTTGGCCATCTAAATCATTGATAAACAGATAAAGAGAGTCAGTCCCAACACCAATCCTTGTGGAACACCACTAGTCACTGGCAGCCAACCAGACAAGGATCCTTTTATTCCCACTCGCTGCCTCCTCCCAATCAGTAAATACTCTAATCATACCAGGAACTTTCCTGTAATGCCATGGGCTCTTAACTTGGTAAGCAGTCTCATGTGTGGCACCTTGTCAAAGGCCTTCTGAAAGTCCAAATATACAACATCCTCTCCATCCCCTTTATCTATCATATGTGTAATCTCCTCAAAGAGTTACAACAGGTTTGTCAAGCAAGGTTTTCCCTTAAGGAAGCCATGTTGACTTTATCCTACCCTGTCCTATGTCCTCAAGTACTTCATAACCTCATCTTTATCAATTTAATCCAACATCTTCCCAACCATTGATGTCAGGCTAACTGGTCTATAATTTCCTTTCTGCTGTATTCCTCCTTTCTTAAAGAGTGGAGTGACATTTGCAATTTTCCAGTCCTCTGGCATCAGTCCAATGGTTTTTTGAAAAATCATTATTAATGCCTCCACAATCCTTATCACTATCCCTTTCAGCAACCTAGGGCGCAGTTCATGTGGTCCGGGTGACTTATAACCTTGGGTCTTTCAGCTTTTTGAGCGTCTTCTCCCTTGTAATAATAACTGCGCTGTCTTCTCTTCCCTCACACCCTTCAACATCTGGTACACTGCTGGTGTCTTTCACAATGAAGACTGATGCAAAATACTCATTTAGTTTATCTGCCATCTCCTTGGCTTCTGTTATTATTTCTCTGGCCTCTGTAAATTCTGGTTTTTCTAGTGGTCCTATATCCACTCTCATCTCTCAGTTTTTTACATACTTCTTTCCAATATTTTTATTAGTTTCTACATAGAATACAGAATACAAGAATGTGTAAAAAAAAACTACCAATTACATTATATCTGTTCATAATAACAATCTCATTACCTGTATTCATATAAGTTAATCAATAGTTATATTGAACTATACTTTATTACAAAAAAAAGAATCTAACCCTTACCAAGACTGAAGCTAGGAGCAAAGAAGGTAAAATACCTTCTCATATAATAAAAATTAATAATAGCCAACATCTGAGTTTAAACAATGACTTGAAAGCTTTGAAAATAATTCAGAAAAGGTCCCCACAATGTTTGAAAGTCTTGATGAGATTCAGAAATTGAACAACAAGCCTTCTCTAAATCTAAACATGACATAACATCACATAACCATTGAGCATGAGTAGGAGGAAAAACATCTTTCCATTTAAACAAATTTTTTACATACTTTGTTACTCTCCACTTTGTTAGCTTGATTCATATTTCATCCTTTCCCTCCTAATGATTCTTTTAGTTGCTTTTTGTAGGGTTCTAAAAGCTTCCCAATCCTCTATATTCCTGCTAATTTTTGCTTTCTTGTATGCCCTTTCTTTTGCTTTTACACTAGCTTTGACTTCCCTTGTCAGCCACGGTTGTACTATTTTGAGTATTTCTTCATTTTTGGAATACATCTGTCCTGCACTTCACTTTTCCCAGAAACTCACACCATCGCTGCTCTGCTATCATCCCTGCCAGCATCTCCTTCCAATTTACTTTGGCCAACTCCTCTTTCATACCACTGTAATTTGCTCTACTCCATTGAAATACTGCTGTGTCAGACTTTACTTTCTCCCTATCAAGTTGAATTCAATCATATTGTGATTACTGTGCCTATGTTTGTTTACCTTAAGCTCCCTAATCACTTCTGGTTCATTCCGTAACACCCAATCCAGTAGAGCTGATCACCTAGTAGGCTCAACAACAAACTGCTCTAAAAACCATCTTGTAGGTATTCATCAAACTCAATCTATTGAGATCCATTTCCAACCTGATTTTCCCAATTGACCTGCATGTTGAAATCTCCCATGACTATCATAACATTGCCCTTTTGACACACCTTTTCTATTTCCTGTTGTAATCTGTGGTCCACATCCCAGCTACTGTTAGGTGGCCTGTATTGAACTGCCATCAGGGTGCTTTTACCCTTGCAGTCTCTTAACTCAACCCACAAGGCTTCAACATCTTCTGATCCTATGTCGCAGCTTTTACTGATTTGATGCTATTCTTTACCAGCAGAACCACACCACCCCCTCTGCCCACCTTCCTATCCCTCTGATACAACACGGACATTTAGCTCCTGACTATAACCATCCTTCAGCCATGATTCAGTGATGGCCACAACATCATACCTGATAATCTGTTAATAGTACAACCTTACCTCTTTTACTCTGTGCTTTGAACATTGTAATTGCTATCCTTTTTGATTAGGCCTCCTTACTGCACTGATACTAACCCTGCTGGCTGCAATTTTGTCCTATCATCTGCCTGCCCTTCCTGACACACTATCTTTGCTTTCTTATTATCTGTCCTTTCCTGAGTCCCTTCACTCTGGTTCCCACCCCCCTCCCCGCCAAATCAGTTTAAACCCTCCCCAACTGCTCTAATAAACCTGCCCACGAAAATATTGATCACCCTCAGATTCAGGTGCAACCCATCAGTTTTGAACAGATCATATCTTCCCCAACTATCTGAAGCCGTGTCCCCTGCACCAGCTCCTCAGCCACACATTAATCTGCCAAATCATTCTGTTTATACCCTCACTAGCACGTGCCATAGGTGACAGACCAGAAATTACTTCCTGGGAGGTCCTGCTTCTCAGCTTTCTACCTAGCTCTCTAAATTTTCTATTCAGGACCTCTTTGCTTTTCCTTCCTATGTCATTGGTACCAATATATACTTGGTTCTTACTTTTCGGGTAAAATTTAACTGCCATAACTGCCCTTACCCTTTTATCCATCAATAAGATTCACACTTACCTTTGCCTTTGGCCTGACAGAGTAACTCAGATTACATATTCCCAAAGAAGTATAGAGTCCATTGCATCTATATAGACAACTCTTGCATGTCATTATTTCTGGTTCTGGATCCATATGTTCCTCAACTGGTTTCCACAATCACTATCATTGTATTTCAGGTTCCAGCACCAGTAGCTTCTGAGTACAGTTTGTCAACCCCCAGCAGCCTCTGTCATTACCCTCTCCCACCCTGGCACCATCAGCCATTTTACTTTGTTTGCTTCCATCTCTCATCCACCAGCTTCTGTCCTTCAGTTTCATCCCTTCCCCTCCCCAACTTTATCTGTAGATCATCCTTTACTCTTCCTTTTGTCTGCCCATAACCCACTGTCCGAAACACCACTGCTTTTAAAAGCATCACCTCTCCTTTTAAAAATGGAATTCTTTCCCTTCCACCCTTAGTCCTGATGCAGTGTTTTCACTTGCACCAATCATTTTTTCAAAGAGTTATTAAACTAAGCAGTCCCACAGAACTATATGAAAATGCAGAGGAATTATCATTCCAACCTAGGCTGTATTTATTCTCCAGTCATTACTACAAGAGGCAGATGTCCTGATCTACATTGGTGTTTGGAATTTGTAATGCCTAGATTGATTATTGTGTTTCCTTTATTACAGGTACTGAATGAATGCTCCTGTTCCTCAGTCCCCTTCCATTCTGCTGTAGCTTCTGGCTCCCACCATGCTCTGGGAAAATGCCTGGGCTTTGCAAGAGCAGTATGGCTGGTTAAATCAGAGAGGTGTAATCACTAACAAATTAAAGTGGTACCCTGTTCTTTGTGAGCCATTTGGCCACCTGCCCATTTTGCCCCACTCCAGTGACACCAAATTGCTGATTTGGAGCATTCTTCCTGTAATGGAGTCACTTCCCCATGTTTCATATCCAGCTGATCTCACATGCAAATATTCATGGACATTGGATTTCCCCTTAGTGTACTTTGACTTCTAAATAATTTTCAAATTTCCCCATTAAAATTTTTAATACTTCTGTCCCCATGAGATGTACATTTATTTTCACTAATGTCTTCCCATTACATACTCATGGAACTCTGAGTCTTGTTACTTTATTTACATTTTTAATTTCTCTAGTTATTTTTAAGTGACAGCACTCGGGACATGTTTGTTTAAAATATAATTTTTGTATTTTTATGATAATGACTTTGAAAGGACACTTTGTGAATCACATGCTCCCCAGTTTTCGTGCTTGCCTTATTTATGTTTTCCTTTAATTAACCTTTTTTTAAATACCTGATATGTGAATTTGTCTTTGCTGTTCACCTTCCAAAATTGAGTCCTTATGCTGAAATGTGAACATTATACCTACTCCTCTTTAACAAATATTATTTTTGTTTGCTTATTTTATAACAGATCAGTGTAACAATGAGAGCCGCAGCCCATGTGAAATGCTGCCCTTTCATCAGACTATTTCATATCTCGACACCGTACAGCTGGGCCATTATTCCTTTATCTTCCATTGGCTCCAAAAATTGAAATGCTATAAACATATCTTGCTGTTTTGGTGCAGCATTGCCTTTCCAGGGTGCATCAATGACACTGAGAGGTATGTGAATAGGAAAGCTTTCTGCTTTTTATTTGTGCAAGGCTCCGTGCAGGGAGGTATGGGCTGGTGAGTAGTACAGATGCTCAACATTGATGGGAGGGGCTTAGAACTGAAGCTTGGATGATATAATGTGTATGGGGGGCCATGTTGGGGACTTTTCTTCTACAGGTTGACAGAAGGCCAAGCTCCTACTTTCTCACTTAGCATTTCCTCTGTGACATGCTGTAAGCTGTTATTTAGACCAAAGGCATAGTGGTAATGTTTTTTTATGTGTACTTTGTTATTCCCTTGGTGTTGATGTTAATTAATTAATTAGAAGTATTTCCTTTAAATCTAAGACCAGCTTGGTAATTTCACTTTCCTGTCTTTTGGTTCTTCAATGATCACTTACACTTACATTATTTAATGATTTTCTCTATTGTCTATTTTTTCCATTGTTACATGGAATTTGTGGCTGATTTTGACTTACTATAACATGTATATAACTGAGATTAGGTCCTACTTTTGTGTAATATTATTGACCATCAATTTAGTGAATTTGCCTTCTGAATTATTTAATTTTCTACCCTTGCTCCCAGTGATCTCTACTTTTAGACATTGATCTTTGTCTGCCAATCAAATGATTTTGATTATTTCAGATCAATTATTTTTGAAATCAATTGATCTGAGTTCCCAGCTGGCAGTGAACTCATACAGTGAAAAGCCACTGGCAAACCTAATTAGTAGTATCTTCTCCAAGTTATTTAGGGATAGTATTTTTTCATGAAATGCATCTACCAACTTCACTTTCAGTGTTTAAGATATGGAGCTCTATACAACTTTGCTTTAAGTTCAGGCAAATGATTAATCTTGGCTATCTTATTTTCATCAATTTAGTTTATCATTAACATGTCTCAATAGATTAGTGAATTGTATTAATTTAACACCAAGCAAGGATCAAATAAAATACCTGTTAACATGATAAAATTGTTCCCAGGAATCTTTACAAACAAATTATTAATACCACTAAGATAAAAAAAAGTATTAGGATATGAGACCAAAGACCTGGTCAAAGAATTCAGTTTTAAAACATTGGCTGAAAGGAAGAGATTGGGGAAGAGGTGGAACATTTTCAAAGTACATTTATTATCAAAGCATCTACACAGCATTAAACCCTGAAATTTGTCTTCCCCATAGACATGAAACAAAGAAGAACCATGAAACTAAAGAAAAACATGAAACATCAAACCCCCTGCAACATGCACAAAACAAGCACATAAAAGGCTACAAAAAAATAGTGAAAACACAGAATATAAAACACAAAATCAAAAGACCAGTACAGCTCAGTGTTCATTAGCTGTAGGCTGCCCCAAGTCAAAAATTGTCCGGAAGTTGTAACAAAAAACAGCAACCTGATCTAGTACTAGAAACTAGAACACAACATAAACCTGAAATCTACAATTTGCACCAATTAAACCTAGCTCTAGCTCCAGTCACTGACAGCATCGAGGGAGCGAGAGGGAGATCACTGTGAGAGACCAGCACATGCAGACACATTCTCTGGCAGCAGCCAGCGAGAGGCTGGTAGACAGTGTTTGCCTTTCACAACTGCCTTGGTGACTTAAATAATTCTCAGCACTTTAATCGGCAAGAGGTAGAGTATATCGGGCTTGTACCACCTGGCTTCCTGGCCTACGTGCTGCACGCTTTGGTCACAACCTCATCAAAAACTCAATGACAGTAAAGTGTAAGGTCACCCAGTCGGCCCGAAATCAACCTGCCAGAAAACTAATAGTAGCAGAATCATACCTGAAATAAAAAGATGTGAAAAAGTAAAAGGATTTGCTTTGTGACCCGTCTTGGTGATCTCGCCTTTGGTAGTGTTGTTTGCTGACATCATCTTTCAGGTTTCAGACAGAAATTTAGGAGCTTATGTCATTGACAATGAAATGCATTCCCACCATTAGTAACATGATTAGATTCAAGGATATTGAAGGGGACAAAAGTGGAGATTTTGTAACTGAGTTATAGAAGCATGGCACAATGGATACTGGGCATTTGAAATGGAAACAGAATGGTGTAAGTACTTGATAGGTCAAGCAGCATCATGAAAATATAAAAAGAGCTTAGTTACAGATTAAAAACACTATCAGAAAAGTAATTCACCCAATATTGATAGATCTTCTCCACAAAGCTTATTGTCTGGTGTTACTTATAGCCACGTCTGATGATGCCTCTTTGTTGAGGGTAATTCCATTAGGTTGCTAGTGTTCCAGAGCTTCTGAAGTAATTCCAGGTATTGATTTTGGGCAGAAACTTAACGCTGAAACTTCTAAATGGGAGCTCAGGAGTTAAAAATGGTCCAATTTTACATCTGAACCTGCCCCTCCCAGTAGAAGTCCTAGCCCAAATAGCATTTTGAGCAAAGCAAATAATCAACCTATTTAGTTCACCTATCTTGTGATCCTTTAATAATCTGAAATCCTCTTAAAACCTCAAGATTTCTGTCACTTGTGGTTGAAAATCTGTTCCCCTTTTTAGTATCATTTTTAACAAAATAAGTAACTAAAATGGAAATTTTGGTTTATTTTTTACTTTTTATAAATATGGCTCCTGTACGCTTTAAGTGTGATACATGATAAAAAGCTTATTTCAAGCTTGAAAAATCTTTGTCCACTCCCTTCAAAATGCATAGGGAAGTATAATTTGGAATGTTATTTCCTTGAGTTCTGAGATTGGCTATGTACTTACAGAGTTAAGCAGCATGGAAGCAGGTGCCTCAGCTCACTGAACGTAAAGCTCCACCTCTTTACATGTTCTCCTTTTATCAAAGGTTTATCTTCATGTAAGGAAAGCAGAACTGCACTCCAATTAGGGATTCATCAGAGTGTAAAGTAATTTTTAAATAACATCTTTGGAGTGTTACCTTTCTAAGCCTTGCTACTAGCCTTAGAATATTTAACAGCCAAGAATATTTTGCTGAAAGTTTGAGTGATCAGTAAAATCTCAGACTCTTTCACAATCCAATACCTTGAATGCATTTCCATCCATTGCATAATTCATATCTACACTAATCCTAAAGTTCAAAATGAAATTTATTATCAGAGTACATACATGTCACTACATAAAACCCTGAGATTCTTTTTCTGCGGGCATATTTAGCAAATCTATAGAACAGTAACTGTAAACAGGATAAATGGACAGCAAACTGCAAATTCTACAATTTTTTATTGGTTTTTCCTGTATTAATTTGCAATGATCTTTTCTTAGCACCTTGATCTAGATTGCACATGTCAATATTATTCCTTCTCTGCTGAATTTTAGAATATGCAAAAATTAGCACATTTTTCAAACTAAAGTTATTTAAAAAACAATTGAACATATATTTGTGGCACTTCCCCAGAAGTCAGTCAGATTTTCAGCTACACACTCATCTCCAACAATCTGTCAGACACCCTTGCACCTTTCAAATCGTCTTTTGTGGGAGATAGGTTTCAATACTTCCCTGAAAAGGATGATATTAGGCTGAATCCAGTTGAACTCTTCTGACAGCCCATCACCCTGAGTTGCTTCCACTCACTCGAAGCGCCTGGTGAAGCACTGTAAGGTCTCAGATGGTGAACTGCTGAAATGCCTTTGATGAAAGGCAGGCCAGTTGGCAGAGTTTGGCTTTCTGTCAAAATCGACAAGGGTTTGTCATGGTTTCAAAATGTCTCTGATGAAGGTAAACTAAAACAATTTTTAAAATGAATTAATTTCCTGCTCCAAACTTTTTATTCAGGAATTCACTGGGAATGGGGATTTTTATCCTGTGTCTGGTCCTGGTGACGTGAAACTAGAGACAGATTTTAGCGGGTAATCCAGTACAACCTCAGCATGTCTGGGCTCCACCGCTTGGCTGAGGTATCTGCCATAATCTTGCAGCCTGTTAAGCTGAAACAAACCCCAGCAATCGCATTGGGGGAAAATATAAGCAGTGTATTTAATTTATCTAAATCAATTTTAACATTTTAATTTTGTATTTGTATTGCTGCTTATTATATTTTTTATTTGGATTATATTTTAATAATGTTTTTTATCTTTTTGACATATTTTCGACATATCTTGAGTTATTTTAAGAGGTTTTGAAATGTCAGCAGGCAATTGGCACCTCAGTACACATGCATTGTGCTTTGTGAAACTGCAGAGTGATACTTGGTGCTTACGTTTGCTTCTGTTAGGAGGTGACTAGGATGAACATATTGACATGTGATGTGATAAGTGTCAGCTTAGAGGGCCTGCCTTGGTTTGGACCGATTTCCCTGCATATAAACATATGCAGTAGGAACTATTGAACCTATTTCACCATTTAATTATTTCATTGCTGATTTTGCTGTAAACTCCATCTGTGCTTTCCTGTCTATTTTGACAAACTTTCATTACCTTGCTATCACTGACTTGAAAATACTCCAAACAAAAAATTTGCTCATTAAAGCAAATAGCTCATCAACCAATTTAGTGCCAGTAACTCAATAAAAGCATGCATACTGGATCAACAGGTTCAGCTGTTCAAACCATTCTGTTGTCAAGAATGGGAAGGAAATGTCATCTAAGTCACTTCAACCATGGAATCATTGCTGATGCCAGAGAGTGTGGTTTGAGTATCTTAGAAGCTGCTGATTTCCTGGGATTTTCATGTTTTCATGCACAACCACCCCTAGAGTTGATCAAGAACAGTGTGAAAAACGAAAAAAAAGCATGCAGTGAGCAGCAGTTCTGTGGGTGAAGATGCATCATTAATGGGACAGGTGAGAGGAGAATGGCCAGACTGGCTCAAGCTGCCAGGAAGGCGACAGAGACTCTGATAGCCATGTGATGTGTAGAAGAGCATTTCTAAATGTATGGCATGTTGAACTTTGAAGTGGATGAGCTTCAGCAGCAGAGTAAAATGAACGTACACGTAGTGACTGAAGAGTACCTACAGTGGTACTTAATAAAGTGGCCACTGGATATATTTCCACAGCCCATGAGGAAGGAAGTACTGAAAGTACATGAAATTTTTAGAGGAAAAATGTTGCCTCATTTCTGTCTTGGAGGGTGACCTTTTTAAAAAATAGGGGCCCCACAGAAGAAAAAATCTTTTCCTCTTCTAGCTTGACAAGACCTCTCAGAATCTTGTGTGTTCCAGTTAAGTCCCCTCTTTCTCTCACTCTTCTAAACTCTGGTGAATACAAACCTAGTTTATCCAATTTTTCCTAATCGGACAGACTGCCCATTCTAGATATTTCTCCAGTAAATTTTTAATGAATTGTTTTCAATGCATGAACTAGGTTCATTAAATGAAAAGGTCAGAATTGTACACAAATATGGATTCAACATACCCTAGGTAATCAAAGCATTTTGTTTGTCCTCAGTTCTCACATCAATGAACAATGATATTGTTCGATTCTCTCATTAATTGTATTTGCAATTTAAACTTTTTGAATCAGACACTATAAACACTCCGAATCTTCTGCATCTCAGGGCTCGGTCAGACTGAATATTTTCACATTTTCCCAATTATGTTCCAGTGTACATGCAGCAAAAACCCATGTTATGTTTCCTTCATAATTAAGCTTGCTTTTCTACCTACATTTATCAAAAGTAATGCAAATTGTCCAGTACATCATGCCTCATGGGCCTGGCTGAGTTTTTCCAGGAGGTGACTAAACAAACTGATGAAGGTAGAGGAGTGGTCAGATAGACAGACAGACAGACATACTTTATTGATCCCGAAGGAAATTGGTCATGGGCTTTAGTAAGGTTCCCCATGGTAGGCTGATTCAGAAAGTTATGAGACTATGATCTATGGAAACATTGCTGCATGGATTCAGAATTTGCTTGCTCACAGAAGGCAGAGGATGGTAGCAGATGAGAGTATTCTGCCTGGATGTCGGTGACTAGTGGGATCTGACGGGTCTTCTGGGACCCCTGCTCTTCATGATTTCTATAAATGACTTGGATGTGGAATTCAAATGGTGGGTTGGTACGTTTTCAGATGATGCTCAGGTTAGTGATGTTCTGGGTAGTGTGGAAGGTTACAACAGGGTATTGATGGGGCGCTGAGCTGAGTAGTAGAAGATGGAGGTCAGTATGAAAACATATGAAGTGATATACTTTGAAAGATCAAACTTGAAGGCAAATTGCAAGAAAAAGAGCAGGATAATTATGAAGAAAGCATAGCAATGCCTCTACTTCCTTAAAAGATCATGAAGATTCAGCATTAAATCTAAAACCTTGACAAACTTCAGTCGCTATGCGGTGGAGAGTATATTGACTGGCTGATCAATATAACTGTTGTAGGAAAGCAGAATCCCTCATCAGGGACCCTCAGCACCCAGAACATGCTCTCTTCTTGTTACTGCTTTCAGGAAAAAGGTACAGGAGCCTAAGACTCTCACCACCAGGTTCAAGAACAGTTATTACCCCTCAGCCATCAGGCACTTGAACCAAAGGGGATAACTTTACTCAACTTCACTTGCCCCATCATTGAAACGTCCAATAGACTCTATGGGCCAGTTTGAAAAGGTCAAGATGTTGGGGATGGAGGAGAAGATCAGGCCAATGTTCAGCTCACTGCTCATGTGATTTACTCACTGTGGTGAACTACCTATGTGGTGAACACTCTGTTGACCTGAGGCTGCGGACTGCAAATAACAGGCTCCTGGGTCGGCTGTGACTGGCTTCATGACTGTGGACTCACTTTCATGAACTTCAGTTCTGATTATTTTTGTTTACTTTTATTGTTTGCAAGATATATTTCTTTTTCTGCATACTGGGTGTTTGACAGTCTTTTTTAACGGGCTCCTTTGGGTTCCTTAATTGGGCTGCCTATAAGGAGATGAATCTCAAAGTTGTGCATAGTTGACATTATTGATAGTAAGTGTACTTTGAACTTTGACCTCCAGGCATAATACATTCCATTTCCTACCACCCACTGCCCTCTGTGAGCTGAGCCATGAGGAAATGTTGTAATTCTATAAATCTCTGATCAGTCTGCACTTGGAGTACTAAGTTCTGTTCTGGTCACCTCATTATAGGAAGCCTGTGAATGCTTCTACACCTTCTCTAAAGTAGATTTGCTAGGATGCCGTTTGAATTAGAGGACATGATATATGGGGAAAGATTGAGGAAGTGAGGACTTTTATTTTTGGAGTGATGTAAGATGGCAGCTGACTTGATAGATGCATTTAAGATTATGAGAGGAAGAGGCAGAGTGGAGTGCTGGTGCCTTTTTTCCCTGTTTTGCAATAGTCAATACAAGAGGGTCCTTTCAAGATGAGTGGAGTCATCCAGTCCCACTCACATCTATGGTGATGCAGTGCTTTGAGAGGTAGGTTATGGCTAGGATTAACTCTTGTCTCAGGACCTGGACCCACTGCAATTTCACAATCCCCACAACAGGTCTACAGCAAATATAATCTCATTGGCTTTACGCAAGTACATCAGTAATACCTGTGTCAGAATGCTAGCTATTGACTGCAGCTCAGTGTTTAACACAATCATTCTGACAGTTCTGATTGAAGAGCTCCAGAACCTGGGCTTATCTACCTGCTTCTGCACCCTGATTCTCATCTTCCTAACCAGAAGACCATAATCTGTGCAGGTTCAAAACACCATTTCCACCTCATTGACAATCAACACTGGTGCACCTCAGGGATGTGTGCTTATCCCACTGTTTACTCTCTTTACTGTGTGGCTAGGCACAGCTGAAATGCCATCTATACATTTGCTGACGACAAAACTATTGTTGCCAGAATTTCGGATGGTGATGAGAGGGTGTACAGGAGCAAGATATATCAAGTGGTGTTGCAGCAACAACTTGAACTCAACATCTGTAAGACCAAAGAACCGATTGTGGACTTCAGAAAGCGTAAGATGAGGGAACACACACCAGTCCTCATTGAGGGATCAAAAGTGGAGAGTGCGAGGAATTTCAAGTTCCTGGATGTCAACATCTCTGAGGATCTATCCAGGGCTCAACATATTAATACAGCTACAAAGGAGGCATGACAGCAGCTATATTTCATTAGGAGTTTGAGGAGATTCGATTTGTCACCAAAGACACTTGAAAATTTCTACTCATGTACCATGGAGAGTGTGGTGAACTACATATACCTGTCTGGACACACCCCTCTGCTGACTGCTCCTGTGGCTCCTCCCACTGACCCCGGTATAAAGGCGATTGAAGTCTGAGCCCGGCCTCTCAGTCTCCAGGATGTAGTATGGTGGTCAACCACTGCTTGTTCCTTCTTCCAGTCAATAAAAGCCTATCTCTCGCCTTTACGTCTCAGAGAGAGTTATTGATGGTGCATCAGAGAACATTCTAACTGGCTGCATCACTATCTGGCATGGTGGGGGGGGGGGGTCTACTGCACAGGATTGAAATAAGCTACAAAGTATTGTAAACTTAGTCATCTCCATCATGAATACTAGCCTCCGTAGCGTCCAGGACATCTTCAAGAAACAATGTCTCAAGAATGGGACTTCCATTAAATCGTTTCATTAATCCTTCATTAAAAAACCCCCATCACCCAGGTCATGCCCTCTTCTCATTGCTGCCATCAGGAAGGAGGTACAGGAGCCTGAAGGCACACACTTAAAGATTCAGGAACAGCTTCTTTCCCTCAGCCATCCAATATCTGAATAGACATTGAACCCATGTACACTACCTCACTACTTGTTTTTATTAGTATTTTTGCACTACTTATTTCATTTAACTATTTAATATATGTATATATTTACTGTAATTCAGTTATTTCTCTATTATTTTGTATTGCACTACAAAGACAACACACTTGACAATATGTGCCAGTGATATTAAACCTGATTGTGATTCTGGGGAGATGTCAGAAGTAGGTCTCTTTATACAGAGAGTGATAGGTGCCCAAAATGCTTTTCTAGGGCTGGTAGTAGAGGCACATACAATGGGGACATTTGAGAGACAGATGTATGGATGTAAGAAGAACAGACACTTATGGACAGTTTAGGAGGGAAGGGTTTGATTGATAGTGGAGGAGTTTACAAGGTTGTCACGTTGTGGGTCAAAAGGATGTATTGTGCTGTACTCGTCTGTGTTCTATATTCGGAGTACCAGAGTACCATAAACTTATCCATCGCTTTACAATCACCTTGGCTTGGGAACTCCAGCCACTACAAGCTTTACCCCTTCTAGTGGGACAAGGCCCCATGAGCCAAAAGACTCTGGCCCTTTAACTATCCCAAACATGAGAGAAATTTCAACATACAATGGCAGTCTACTTCTTTAGGAATCACAGTTTAATTCCTCCTGTCACTGTGAGTAAAGTGGCAGCAAAGTTAATGCCTCATGAGGTTTTATGTAGTATGCAGAATTAACCTTTTAAATCCCAAGATCCATTCTTCTACTGTGGAGTACAGTATCCTGCAAATCAGTTCATTGTGCAGTCGTTATAGTTCACCTGTCAAAAGCAATTTTAAAGGACAATATAATTCACAAAAGTGGTCTGGCCCATTGAATGTTAAAGCCAGTAAATATTAAAGGAAACATTTATAATCTCCTATTAGACTTGCTCAGCCATTTATTCACATAATCAAACTTATTCTGCAGAGGAAGATCAAGTCTTTTAGGGCATTAAGTTTAATAAATTATCTTGTGTGTAAATATCATTTCTATGCCCAGTTTTAAACTATTTAAAATACTACCTCATCAGACTGACTTTTTGGTTTTACAGATCCCGTTTGAAAATCTATTTTAGATTAGAGTGGTAAAATTTACTGGTTGAGTGCATCATAGCATAGGTCAGAGGTCATGAGTAACCTCATCCAAGATCGGCGGAGTAGTAGTTGTTGTGAAACAGGGGAGTAAATGAAAACACAAAATATTGTCATTTCAGTGTTCGTACATTCCTTTAGCAATTCCTTGAACTTAAAACAATATTAGTTAAGTGTCAGAGAACATAATTGCATCATAAATGTCAAATTTTCAATATAAATATTTTAATAAATGAAGCATGCAAGCAAAGATATTCCACAAATATACATTATATTTATTTTAAATAGTGTGGTATGTTGGATCTTCAGTCTATTGAAGGATGTTATCTTCTGCAGTAAAGTCAGTAAGTCTAAATTTTAATTAAGCACCAACAGTTGTGTGGTTTAAATAAATCTTATTGGTTGAATAAAAATGTTGGTTTATAGGAAAGAGTTATCTGATTATGGGCAAATCTATTAAGAACATATGAGAGAGCTGTGTCTGTTGCTCTGAATCTCCTGGTGTTGTTGTAGAACCCTGAAATGTTTATAGTTGTTAAACAGAATGGTGGTAAAATTCAGGTACCTAGGTTGTGACTCTGGGAGCTCTGTTGAAAGAGTGTCTATTTTTGTAAAACATACAAAGTTCGTGTTAAGCCAAGTATACTAATTTATTCTGCCTTACTTTGTTTCTGAATTTATTAATGTAAAATAAAGCTTCATGCTTACAGTCCAGCTAAAGCATTACTTAAAACAAAGATGACGTATGTGCTTGGGGTTACTGATATCAGGATATTTTGTAAGAGCTCCTTTCATCAGTTTGTAGTCCCAACCATCTTCAGCTGCTTCTCGACTGATTGCTGATAATCTTATGGTGTTCAGTTTTATCGTGCAGACAATAAAGTAACTGATCTTCATTTAGGAAAAGTGCCAAGTAATTTTGTCATGCAGGTAATGCCCCTCCCAGTTCCTTTTGATATTTAATTGATTAATTAAATCTTTAACAGGCTTTGTTATAGCAGGTGACTTCCTTCCATATAATTATTAAAGTTCCAAATCTAAGAAACCCACAGTCAACATCTTGGAAACAACTTTGACCGAGAACTTGACTGGATCAGATACACAAATATAATCACATCCTGATTTTCCCCCCAAAACTTCCTACCACCTACCAGGCATATCGGAAAAATGATTGGATACTTGTCACTACCTGAGTGAGCATAGCTCAAAGGACACTTGAAGAACACCCCAACCCCAGAAAAAAGTTGTTCTTCACTACTTTGTTGAAAGAAATTGGGAATAGAAAATAATGCTTGGCTTGGCATTAAACCTTAAAGAATTGAGATTGTTAAAATGATAAAGTTAGAAAAACAATTAAGATCTTAAGCTATAATCTGTTTAATGCTATTCAATTCTAAATGTATCATTAGTGTAGAATTTGATAATTACGTAGAATGTGTAATAATCCATAAATCTATTGGAAGAATTCTTCCATAACATCTTCAATTCTGCTAAGATTGCTGGAGTTTTGCTGAAAGTTGTCTGTAAGTAGATACTCCTTTGAGGGGGTGGGGTGAAACTGAGAGCCAGAAAGGTGATTGGAAAAAGGGATACAGAGCTGGAGAAGGGAAAGGATCATGGGTTGGGAGGCATAAGGAGAAAGAAAGGGAGAGGGGAGCACTGGGGGGAGATGGAGAACACACAGAGTGATGGGCAGAAAGAGAGAAAAAAAAGGAGGGGAAAAAAGCTAAATATATCAGGGATGGGGTAAGAAGGGGAGGAGGGGTATTAATGGAAGTTAGAAAAGTCCTCTACTGTCAAGATGAAGCCACACTCATGTTGGAGGAACAACATCTTATATACTGGCTGGGTAGCCTCCAACCTGATGAACATTGACTCTCTAACTTCTGTTAATGCCCCTCCTCTCCTTCCACCAGCATGTTGTGTGTGTTGTTTGAATTTCCAGCATCTGCAGATTTCCTTGTGTTATACTATTCAGTTGATTGATTCAAGCATGCTTAAGTGCAGCAATCAGTCATGTGCCCATCCATGGTGGAATAATACCTACAAGCAATAGGTGAAGCTTCATGGCATAGTGGTTCTGGATCTGGCAGATATTTGTATTTATGAAAGGGAAGCCTGGAAACTGCAAGTACATCTGGATAATTTCACTGATCACAACTGAGTTTGGAGTTGCTTCTGATCGGTGGATCTCTCATAAAACCTTGTAAAGCAAAGATAGCAATGGGCAGGTAATAAATCAGACTACGATGTTGCTCATTTTTCCTTCTCAAGCTTTTAGAGTTTTTACAGATAGAATGTCAGGGAATTAATCTGTTTGTTCACTGTTACTTGTTGACAGACAATGTGATAAGTACTTGGCATGCTTTTTTCCAGACTTGTTAAATGGTACTCCAGTAATGAGGTAGTGCACATATTTATAAATTTAGTGAAATTGTTTTCAGTGATACTTTTGTTATTGTCAAAGATCTTAATTTGGATAAGATGAAGATTTCTAGGAACTACTTTACAATCACAGTTTTCAATAACGTGAATGGACTTTAACTTCAGTTATCTTGTGAAAAACATTAGACCTCAATAAATAAAATACACAATAATCATACAGAGTTTTTGCTTTTAAATGCAGAATCAGTGGCCTGTTTTAAAGCAACTGTATATTATTCTCCAAATAAAGAATTGTAATTCAGTACTCTCTCTAGTCAGTAACATTGTGCTATGTCTGTTTTCTACATTAGAAATCAATGTAATCTATAGTTGTAAATTGTAATTCTGTTCCCTGTTTTGTGTTTGAGGAATTTTTCACTTCCTCTAGTTGGTGAGCTTTGATCAGGTTTAAATGAAGCTCTTGTAGGAAAAGATATTAGAATTATCATATTTGGTATACATTTCTGGATTTTGCTGTAATAATGTTTGGTGGAGTACTAAATAGTATGCATGACTTGGCAAAAACTGTTACTTGATGTGAGTGTGCTTTGATTAGTGTGTTTCTTTTCAGGCTAATATGGCCGTTGGCTTCATCCAACGGATGAATATACTCTGGAATTTAGAAGGATGAGAGGGGATCTAATTGAAACATATAAGATTATTAAGAGATTGGACACACTGGAGGCAGGAAGCATGTTTCCGCTGATGGGTGAGTCCAGAATTAGAAGCCACAGTTTAAGAATAAGGGGTAGGCCATTTAGAACGGAGATGCGGAAAAACTTTTTCACCCAGAGAGTGGTGGATATGTGGAATGCTCTGCCCCAGAAGGCAGTGGAGGCCAAGTCTCTGGATGCATTCAAGAGAGAGTTAGATAGAGCTGTTATAGATAGCGGGGTCAAGGGATATGGGGAGAGGGCAGGAACGGGGTACTGGTTGTGTATGATCAGCCACGATCACAGTGAATGGCGGTGCTGGCTAGAAGGGCCGAATGGCCTACTCCTGCACCTACTGTCTATTGTCTATTATCCTTCCTCACTCTCTCTTCACTTATTCTATCCAGTTACAGAAGGATATTCATTTTAGTTACTACAGGCGATCAACTTTATTCCTTTTTCCATGCCCCTGAATCAGGTGAGAAAATGATCATGTATCGTAAGGTGGGCCATAATTGTTGTCATTTTGGATGTCAAATTTTGTTTGATAACGTTACTGGATAGTCAGATTTGAGGATGCAATTTGAACCAGACTTGGCAGGAAATTTATGTCCATTAATTTGAAGTGTATTGGATATTCAAATTATATCTTGTTTCTTATGTATGCAGATAAGATTCTGAGTAATACCAAATAGAATTCTTTCTCGTTGCCATGTGTTTTCCTCATAATGAAGATAAGTTTCAAATTAAAAATTTGAACTAGGTTAACTTAGCTTTATTTAGATTTTAAACTAATTTAGTTTTGCATTTTATCAAAATAAGCAAATCGAACTCCACCCACATATAGTCTTACTTGGCTTGCAGAGTCCTTTGTTCTATAATGCTATATAATTATCACTTGTGAGTGATAAGTATGTAGCATAGAAAAGAGTACAAGACACTGGATGCCATAAGCTCACATATTAGCTCAGTCATAGTTGAAGATATTGGATCAGGTGACTGAGAGCTTTATTAAAGAAAACATTCAGAAGGAAACAGTGTTGAGTCAATTATAACTCAGTTATAATTCATTAAAGAAAATGAATTTTGGAGCAAAGTATTCAGATAATTTAATTACATATCCTGATCTGAAAAAGTCCTTAATTCAGAATTCTATGAGGGGTGATTGATAAGTTCATGGCCTAAGGTAGAAGGAGGCAAT